>NC_067249.2:33989393-34292424 GCF_019359855.2 Lolium perenne | reverse complement strand
AGATTGGTACTCATTAATTCGGTACTCACAAATATGGTACTGTATATGTTATCATTTTTCATCCTACCGAAAGGAATTCTGCATAAACTCGATTACTATCGATCCAGATTCTTTTGGCAAGGGGACAACGAGAAAAAGAAATATCGACTGGTTACGTGGAGTATAGTTTGTAGTCCCAAAGACCAAGGAGGGCTTGGAGTTCATGACTTGGAGGTCAAGAATTCAGCTCTACTGGGTAAATGGCTGTTTAAGCTCCTCACTGAGGATGGGACTTGGCAAACTATTCTTCGGAGAAAGTATATCGGTTCGAAAACATTATCCCAAGTGGTTTGGAAACCAGGGGATTCTCACTTCTGGACTGGGCTAATGGCGACAAAAAATGAATTTTTTCGCCATGGCACTTTCTCTATCAGGAATGGAGCACAGATACGGTTCTGGGAAGATGCTTGGCTAGACAATGCACCCTTATGTGAACAGTATCCTGCTCTTTATAGGATTACTCGTCGTCAAGGTGATACCATTGGTACTGTAATGGCTACCTCACCTCCGAATGTGACGTTCAGACGGGTTTTACTTGGACAAAGACTTGTGGCATGGAATACCTTAATTCAACGGCTCGGAGATATTCAATTATCGCATGAACCAGACGAATTTAGATGGAACCTTCATGTAGATGGTACTTTCTCCGTAAAATCTTTCTACAACGCGATCATTCTTTCTGATTTACCAGTTGATAACAAGAAGAAGATTTGGAAGATGAAGATACCATTAAAAATTAAAAATTTTGGATGGTATCTTCGTCGTGGGGTTATTCTCACCAAAGACAATCTTGTTAAGCGTAATTGGCATGGGAGTACATGGTGCGTTTTTTGTCATCAGGACGAAACAATCAAACACTTATTCTTCCAGTGCCAGTTCGCGAGATCTATATGGTCAGTCATCCAAGTAGCGTCTACCATGTATCCTCCAACTAGTGTTGCCAATGTCTTTGGCAATTGACTTCATGGTATCGATTCAAGGTTTAAGTTGCTTTTTAGGGTGGGGGCGCTAGCAATTAGCTGGGCGCTTTGGCTATGTAGAAATGACAAGATCTTTAATGATATAAATTGCTCTTTGTTGCAGGTCATCTACAGATGTACAAGTATTCTCCGTTCGTGGTTACCTCTTCAGCGAGTGGAGAACCGAGACCTATTTACGGAGGTCTGTACACGGTTGGAGGCTACGGCGAGGGATACTTTTTCCCTACATGGGTGGCAGCATAGTCTACGGATAGATGTCCCACCTACTCCTTAGGCGTTATACGATTCATCGTTCTGATATGTATCTCGCCTAGTTTTTATTTTTTTCTTTTTGGACTTGAGACAACAATACGGCTGTGTGTATCCTGGTTATACAGAGGCTAGATGTAATTGCTTCCAAAAGTAATAAAGCATCCTTTATCGAAAAAAAAAATTAAGATAAGTAAGAGCATCTCCACTGACGCCCCCCAAATAGTCGTCGGCAGGGACGTCGGCACTGTGGCGCCCTTGCTGTATGGGGTGCGCCGGCAGCACATCCTCTATTTGGAGACGCAGTTCCCACACCGACGCCTCCCATACGGCGGTCCTCAAAACTTTTTTCCTTTTTACAATATTTTAAAACTACATATCAATCATATTTTATTCATACTATATTCAATAATTCATACAATCACACAAATAGTACTTAAATTATTCATATAATAAAATAATTGGAAATTATATTCATACATTCAAATAGAAATAAAATCATGCATTGTTGGCGGCTCCTCTCCTCGCCCACAAATGCGCAGCTAGATCCGCTCGAAGTTGTGCATGGACACATGCATCTCGAATTTCTTGGGGTACATGCTCTACCTCAGCAAGTGGCCCTTGATAATTAAATGGTCAATCATCATGCACACATTCGTCACACTGTCTCTCAATGATCATGTTGTGCATGATCACACAGGCGTTCATCACCTCCCACATCTCAAACTCAGACCAAGTGAGAGCAGGGTACCTAACAACGACAAAACGCTGGTAAGCACCCCAAAAGCACGCTCAACATCCTTGTGTGCTACTTCCTGGTATGTTGCAAAATAAGCGTCCATCTCGTTTGCTGGAGACGGAATTGTCTTCACAAATGTAGCATATGCCGGGTAGATACCATCAGCTAGATAGTACCCTTTATTGTATGTGTGGCCGTTTACCTCAAAATTCACTGCAGGAGCTTGTCCCTCATCTAGCCTCGCAAACACGGGATGCCAAAAAATGCATGTCAAATCCAAAGGTCATGGTTTGTCACCACCTCAAAAATGACATTGCACTCACCAGCATGCCCATTGTAGTTCCCCCGCCAAGCAAAAGGGCAATTCCTCCAGCCCCAATGCATACATTCAATGCTTCCGAGCATTCCAGGAAACCCTCTTGCTGCATTTTTTGCAGGATTCGAGCTGTATCATCTGCACTTTGTGCTCTCAAATAGTCTTTAGCAAACACCGCTATGACGACTCGGCAAAACTTGTAGAGAGTCTCTGTACATGTCGACTCTATCATTCGTAGGTAGTCATTGGTTGTATCTGGAGGAGCTCTGTATGCAAGATAGCGCATTGCAACAATGCATTTTTGAATTAAGGTGAAGCCCCACAAACCTGTGCAATCTTGCTTGGCCATGAAGTAGTCGTCGTACTCCCTAGCGTTGTAGACAATCTTCAAGTACAGCTCCTTGTTCATCCTAAATCTGCGCCGACTTGACGATGTTGGTTGATGTTCCTCCTCTTGCCTGGCTTTGAGTCGCCGCGTCGAGGCACGATGAAGAAAGGTTGACGAACGCGCAGCATGCTCATCAAAATTAGCTGATGCTGTTGCCGCCGGACAGCCTCAGCGTTTTGCTCCTCTGTGAACAGCTGCACCATCATCTCATCGTCGATGTCCATCGCGGCAATCGGACGAACACATTGCATGCGGGGTGGTTGTGTCGCGCTGGCGGCGAGCTCTGTTCCGAGTGAAACAACGACCGTTGTTTGAGGGGGTGGCGGCCATGTCGATGGACGGTGGTTCCTTCACAGGCGGTGGTGTATATTGCAAGCAGGGGGCGCGGCGGCGACGGTGGCGATCTAGAGGGGTGGGAGTCGGCTCGGGCGTGGGTAGGAGGTGGGGAAGCAGGTGCGTCTGGCTACTAGGCGGAGCCCACGCTTGTTTTCTGACATGCCGCGAGGTGCCGGCGTGCCCGATTCGCGCCCTACGTGAAGGGGCCGGCACGGGGGTGCCAGCGATTCTATTGGGCTCGAAAACTACCCGGCGTCTTTGGGGGCGCACCGGTGCGAGCCCAAAAAGCACGCCGGCCCGCAAACCGCTATCGAGGCCGCTATGGGGCGTGTCGTTGGAGATGCCCTAAGCATTTTATTATATGGTGTACACTACAAATAACGGTAGCCTATGACACGATAGAGAAAGAAATTTTGCCGATGCTTTTTGACATTTCCCAAAAGTTATTACCAAAGCTGAAAATAAAAAATATTTTGCTGCCATGGCTAGCTTTAAGGGCATTTCCAACGGGCGACGCATTTCGGACGCCTAAAATGTCCGCGCGCGTTCGTTTGTGTCGGCCCAAATGGTCGAAATTGACCGCGCGTCCGTTTCCGCCAGGGGTGCCACCAGCATCACGACGCATTTTTTTGGGTTTTGCCTTTTTTCAACATAAAACATAATTTACATAGTGAAGAAAGGGAAATAAAAATATATAAACTAGCACTAAGCCTACTCCTCGTCGTCGTTGAGCACGACGAAATCCAGTATCTGCCACGGCCAGTTGGTAACCGGCGGAACATGCGTCGGTGCCACCGGCGGTGGAGGTGGAGCAGCCCACAAATTGAACGCTGGTGGTGGAGGTGGAGCAGCCCACAGATTGAACGTCGGCGGTGGAGGTGGAGGCGGCGGTTGCGGGACCGAGTTCTGGAGCGCTTGTTGTAGGTCCTCTTCCTCCGTGAGGTCCGACGGCATGATGTCGGTGGCGTACCGGGGCAGTGGCGGCTGCACCGGTTGATCCACCTTTGACACGAGGACGCCGACCTTCGCTATCTCATTGTCGGTCATAGCCGGAGCGAGGTCGAACTCGCGGCCCTCCGCCTTGGCCGCCTGCCATTCGTAGAAGACGTAGGCCACAAATTCGTCGAAGTCGTCCTTGGCCTACTGATGGCTCCCAAGTGTAGGAGATCAATTGTATTACTTTTAAATAAGAAAGGTTGTCAGCCCATGAGGAGCTGAAGGTATTGGTTAACAAAATTGACAAGAAAGCAGTAATAATAAAGTAGCATTTTTTGTGTTTTTGGGTGTATAGTTTGCAGTAAAAAATATAATGCATAAAGTAAATAACAAATAATAAGAAGCTCTCGATGAGAGAAAAGACCAATCCTCTATGCAACAAGAGGACAAGCTCAATTGTGTGTGCTTATATGCGACTAAAGTTTCCCAAGGCAACATGGATTTACTAGGCTCTGAATTCTAAATAACATGGTAAATATTTTGTCAAGCTTTATTCAATTAGGGGCGGAGCCTAAGTTGGGTGCAGTCATAGATATGTGCAAACATACCCCTTATGATGGGTCCTACATTCGTTTTCATGTGCAAGTATAGGAATCATTTAAACATAAATGTCTCATCATAGCCATAAGATTTAGGGTCCCCGACGTAAACCCTTCTAATGCAACTCATACTGTTGGAAGACAGTTTCTGTCATTCCGACCCCTCCAACACTAATGCATTACATCAAAGTGCAGCCCTATGAACCCATATAGGTGAAGTAATATGTAGTCAACGTTCGCATAAAAACATCATAGAACAACATAAAAAATAGAAAACTTGACCAAATACTCATTGCACATCATATAGAATCATAGCTAGATCATCCTATGCCCTCAGAAAGTGGGGAACTACTTACAAGTGTCAAACATCATATGGACTACAGGCATAATGATTACAACACAATCTGAATCTGAATATATAATATCCCCACCAAATAATAACAAAGCACCAATCACAAATATGCAATAGCACTAGAAACAATATTCATGGTTTAGTTCAACACAAATTATGAGGGGGATGACGTCGATCTTGTAGATGGAGATTGTGGTTATGATGGTGTTGATGGAGATGTCTCCTCCCAAACCAAGGAGGAGTGGGGATGTCGATGGAGTTGATTTCCTCTTCACCGGAGGCAGTGGTGCAACAGGATCTGACTTCTCCTGCAGTAGGTGAGGACTTTTGCCTCCGCCGCCGCCTCGATAAATCTCGGGAAAATATGGCTTAGGTTTTTAGGAGAAACAGAGCTTCTGGTATAAAAGGCGGCCGAGACGATGCCCAAGGCGCAAACGACCTCAGGTGGCGCGCCCAAACAGGTAGGGCGCGACACCTGGGTCCGTTTGGCCGTGACTCCCCCAGATGACGTTGGGACTCTAAGTGGAGAGTGTTGCGTCAGCAAAGTATTTTTTCCACAAGGGTGACTCGAGGGTTTATATCGAACTCTCGGGGAACTGGATGGAAAAGTATTCTCTTCTCTCTTCTTCTAGCAATTCTGCAAGTAAAATAAATGCCTTGTGCCCCCAGCTTCAACGTGTGATTTTCAAGCACAAGGTTTCGCCTAAGTAAATAACACAAGTAGTAATAAACAAGTAGAAACTAAACTAGATGAAATAATTAAGTCAAAACTGTAAAGAGGTTGATTGTTTTTGGTGTTTTGGATGCAAATAAGAAAATTAAATATTTTTTTATTTTTAGAATAAAATAGTGCAGCCAATAGAAAACAATCTTTACTATTATATTGCAGTCCGTATGTCATCAAAAATGTTTGATGTCAAGGATCAGGATCATCTTGGCCGTTTAATCGTATTAAACACCTTCCGCTTGATATCTAACCGTTGTGCTCTACTAGCATCAAAATCTCCTAAGCGTCAGTCGATTTCCAAAAATCGTCATGCCAGATAAGGAAGTATACTTGGCCTATCTCCTAAGCACCATTCAATTTCAAAAAATCCCCATGCCAGATAAGAAAGTATACTTGGCCTATTAATCATGAAATCCCTACAATCCCTACAATTGAGTAAATGAGAAGTATTATTAGCGAAATAGTGCAATAGCTACTCCAAACAAGAGATGGCCGAATCCAATCAACCATGAGAGAACAAATCGGTAACATATGAAAAGCAATCAAGATATGGTTACCACGCATGGACCTGCCACCAATTCTCTCGATCACAATCAATAAATTCTATGTTGTATGAAAATATGTGTGGTCAATCTCGATACGTCCCTAAAACAAAGATTGCCATTGTCACCTCCTAGGCAGTTGTTGTGCTTCGCTTCTCAAGCCGGAATTAGCGGGGTGGAGCAAAAAAAATCGTCTCCCATTTTTCTTTCCCTGATCTGATTTCCTTTTCCCCAGCACCCATGTGCTCGCCTCTGATGTGCTCCCTCCCCACGACCGCCACCTCGAGGTCGCCATTGATGCGCCCGCCTCCGCCAAGGTGCTCCCTGGCCACAGCCGTCGCCTCGACATCCCCAATGTTGAGTCCGCACAATCGTGCCCCATCCACCATCCCTGCTCCCACGAACGCGGGTGCCTCAGTTGCCATGGCATCGCCTTGAAGGACCAGGCCACCTCCCCCATGACCACAGACTCTCCAGTACGTCAATGACGAGCCAACAATCTTTCTCCACTGGCGCATGCTGCTACTTCCTCATCACCAGCCTATACGAGATCCTCACTTGGCAGCCTCCAGGATCTCTATCCTCAAGATGTGGGAGTTCAAGTTCAAGGAGGAATTGGCACTTCTGATCCATAAAGCTAAGAGGAAATCTTATTCTGGCCTTAAGGCCTGGGTAACGAATTTTCTGTGATTACTTTGTATCATAGTGTAATTTAAATTTAGATTTTTTTGTTTCTTTAGTGCTATTCTCTAGCACTTTGTATTCTTTCTTTATACCCAAAATCAATAAAAATATAAGCAGTGAGGAAACTCACTGTACAGCTTCAAAAAAAATGTGGGTGCAGCAGATCAGCCAGCGGCACGATAGGTGCAGCCAACCCCATGGTAGCACCAACACCTCCAAGAACTGCATCAAGGCCGCATCCTCTAAGGCTATAACAAGGTAGGTAGGCCTCCTTTACATTTTTTTCATTCTTAAATGATTTTATTTACTAATTAATGATTTTTTACATCAAGTTGTTTTACGAAGAACTGATTGGTGGTGATTCTTTCGTGGTGGTCTTCCGTGCTGGATTGATGAAATCGATGGAATGCTCATTTCCTCCATCAACCTGGGAGATGATTTTTTATCGGCTACTTGGTAACACAATCTATATGAATCTCGAAACTGCATTCATTGAAGATACAATGACAGTGCCACAGGTGATGGTGATGCCAACTGCCTGCAGCAAAGCAGGACGTGGTAGAGCAGACATGAGCTAAGAAATAGCGTCAATGGAGGGAAGGGGAATAAAGAATGGGAGAACATGATTTGGTTGGGGAAAAAGGCATCGGGGTGTGCATTCAGTAAGTCTATCGAGAACAATGATCCAATCATATTCTTTCAGTTTCAGTTATGTTCGTATATGTATTCATATTCTTTCAGAAGAAATATTAATATTTTGCAAAGTGGAAGTTATGTGTCGGCTTCTTATATTTTTACAGTTGTGTTCATTGAGATTGCATACTAAGCTGAGTGCTGCCACCCTGGCATTCGGGCTCCGCCTCACGCAACAACTAGAGGATCTTCCCCATCAACTTTGGCAATGGCGCCCACGGCCACCGGGGTAAGGCCAATTGCAGCAGTGGCGGGGGAAGCTAAGTTGGACCCAAGTCACTAGAGGAGGTGGCACATGGGATCGAAGTAGTAGGATGGACATATCAGATAGGCAAAAGATCATGTTACTTATGGGATGCGTTTTAATACCTAATCGACATCTTAAGGATTCATTATAGCTTCATTCAGTTCATCATTGCTGAATCATATCATCTATGTAGCATGATCGAGTGTGACTCATACAATCACTACCTAATGAATGTTTTCTCTAACTAACTTTGCGTTATAATGAGATATGCTCAATACTGTTTACATGGCAACATAAAACATTTGATTTCCGTGTTTGAGATGAAGCTATTGTTCATCTCCCCGTTTGATATCTTGCATAAATAATAGAGCTTATTTTAAACATGGTATATTATGGTGTTTTAAACATGAGTTATCCATGTGAGTAATTGTTGTTGCATTTCCTTATTCTGTATAGTTTTGTGTTTCTAAACACTAAGCTTTCTCTGGAGCTAACTTGAGCTCGAGCTACATCATCTTCGTTGGTTTTTTTCTTGATATCTTGTGTGGTGCTTAAAATGGACTTATGTTGGCATTCCCCATATAAAGAAGAACATCATGATAAATACTGGCAGTCCTAAATGGCATAAAGGCAGGGATCCGTCAGACAAAGCTGAGTTCCGCTATGAGTGTTGAGGACAAGTGTGGAACATACAATTTTCTCAATATTTTCTTCTCGAAATGCGGCTTCGCTAACTTCATCAATGTAATTTTTAATCAGATTTTAGATCTCTTTCAAAATATATTTGAATTTATTATGTATTCTTATAAATTTGTGTTGAAGAGGTATTGGGCCTGGCTGTGTGACTTACCTACTTGGCCCATGTGGCCCATGTTAGAGAGTGTTCTGAAGATGCTTTATAAGGGACTCGTTCCCTTCATCCTGACCTAACCGCCACAGCTCTTAGAGCATTCAGGTTAGACACTATCTCTTTGTACAACATGGTATCAGAGCAAGGGGCGATGGAGGTGGCGATGGTGACTGCAGCAGTGGCCTAAGGTGGAGCTGGGAGGACTGCGCAGGTGGTGGTGCTGATTCAGGAGGTGGCGTGGGTTCTGGTGGTGCTGTGCTGAGAGGAAGTGGATTGGAGGAGTGTCTGCTGGTGCTGTGCAAGATGGGGGACGAGCTCACAACAGCTCTTGAGAAGCTGGCCCAGCTTCTCGTGGCCAAGAATGCTGAGAGCACTTCTGCTGAAGGGGGTGTTGCTCATGTTTCACAAGCAGAGATGGTGCAGAAGGTGGAGCTCATGCCAAATGAGGTAAAGTTAGAAGGGATGAGCAACTACCTGAGTTGGTCAAGGAGAGCATTGCTCATTCTGAGGACAAAAGGCCTGGGTGGGCATTGATGACGCGTCAAGCACACGCCCGTTGGGAACCCCAAGAGGAAGGTGTGATGCGTACAGCAACAAGTTTTCCCTCAGTAAGAAACAAAGGTTATCGAACAAGTAGGAGTCAAGGAGCACGTGAAGGTTGTTGGTGGCGGAGTGTAGTGCGGCGCAACACCAGGGATTCCGGCGCCAACGTGGAACCTGCACAACACAATCCAAATACTTTGCCCCAACTTAACAGTGAGGTTGTCAATCTCACCGGCTTGCTGTAAACAAAGGATTAAATGTATGGTGTGGAAAATGATGTTTGTTTGCGAAGAACAGTAAAGAACAATGTTTGCAGTAGATTGTATTTCAGATGTAAAAGAATGGACCGGGGTCCACAGTTCACTAGTGGTGTCTCTCCAATAAGAAATAGCATGTTGGGTGACAAATTACAGTTGGGCAATTGACAAATAAAGAGGGCATAACAATGCACATACATATCATGATGACTACTATGAGATTTAATCAGGGCATTACGACAAAGTACATAGACCGCTATCCAGCATGCATCTATGCCTAAAAAACCACCTTCGGGTTAGCATCCGCACCCCTTCCAGTATTAAGTTGCAAACAACAGACAATTGCATTAAGTATGGTGCGTAATGTAATCAACACAAATATCCTTAGACAAAGCATTGATGTTTTATCCCTAGTGGCAACAAAGACATCCACAACCTTAGAACTTTCTCTCACACGTCCTGCATTCAATGGAGGCATGAACCCACTATCGAGCATAAATATTCCCTCTTGGAGTTACAAGTATCAACTTGGCCAGAGCCTCTACTAGCAACGGAGAGCATGCAAGAACATAAACAACACATATACGATAGATTGATAATCAACTTGACATAGTATTCCATATTCATCGGATCCCAACAAACACAACATGTAGCATTACAAATAGATGATCTTGATCATGATAGGCAGCTCACAAGATCTAACATGATAGCGCAATGAGGAGAAGACAACCATCTAGCTACTGCTATGGACCCATAGTCCAATGAGGAACTACTCACACATCAATCCGGAGGCGATCATGGTGATGAAGAGTCCTCCGGGAGATGATTCCCCTCTCCGGCAGGGTGCTGGAGGCGATCTCCTGAATCCCCCGAGATGGGATTGGCGGCGGCGGCGTCTCTGGAAGGTTTTCCGTATCGTGGCTCTCGGTACTGGGGTTTTCGCGACGAAGGCTATAAGTAGGCGGAAGGGCAGGGTTGGAGGTGGCGCGAGGGGCCCACCCCATAGGGCGGCGCGAGCCCCCCTTAGGCCGCGCGGCCCTATGGTGGCGGCGCCTCATCGCCCCACATCGTATCCCCTTCGGTCTTCTGGAAGCTTCGTGGAAAAATAAGACCCTGGGCGTTGATTTCGTCCAATTCCGAGAATATTTCCTTTGTAGGATTTCTGAAACCAAAAACAGCTGATGTGGGCATTACCCTTCGGGTAACCAGTATTGCCCTATCCGGTATTGACAAATTGGAGGCCCATGAAGATACCTGAAGGCGAGATGGGCCACTAGGTCGGCACACCAGAAGATTCCTTGACGGGCAAGACAAGGAAGCGAACAAACAAGGAAAGATTGGATCTAAACTACTGTAAACCTAGTCGTACTCGGTTAGGACCCTTGAGACCTGGCCTCCTATATAAAGGCCAGGAGGGGGGCTGCCGAGGGACACGAACAATCTTAGCAATCTTAGCCCGGAAAAGCTTAGAGCTAGGTAACCCTAGCAATAGCAATCTCGACTAGATCTCAGTCGAAGTATTCGGCACCCCATTGTAACCCATTGTCATCATAATCAAAGGACAGACAGGCAGGACGTAAGGGTTTTACCTCATCGAGGGCCCCGAACCTGGGTAAATCGCTCTCCCCGCTTGTCTGTGAACCGATGTCTCGTGTCAGCCTACAGGATTCCATCAACCCTAAGCCCCTATCGGAGGGCATTGGCGAGGAGTACCCTCGACAATTGGCGCCGTCTGTGGGAAATCTGTCGGCACAGGGCAGGTCATCGGCAGCACCAGTTACGTCCGCGGCGTTCTTACTCGAGTCACCGACGCCAGCAAAGTCAAGAGATCCGATCCGCTGCGGATCCTTCAAATTTGTGCCGCGCCGCGAAGAGCTTCACCCGAATTCTATGGCATCGTCTCGCAACACGGAAGCTGTTTTCGGTGGCGTCCACTTCGTCGTCGACTCCGGGGGTTTTCTTCGCCTCCCCGGGGCCGGCGCGTCCCACTCAAAGGCCGTGCCTCAGGAGAGTGACCCTTCGGCAGCAACCCTAAAAGCTTCGCCCAGAAGCATGAGAGAGAGCAACCGGGAAAATCTCGACGCCGCAGCTGGGCAAAGAAAGAGACGAAGAAGTTCGCACCGTGAAGAGGAAGGCAGAACAGTAGTCCACTCTCGATGCTATGACATGTCATCAATCAGAGGACGCACCCGTTCTCCACAGCTCTCAGCTACAGAGCAACTTGAGGCGCCATGTTATCTCCACTCTTATTTCGATCCTAAGGATGGTCGGGAGAAGTCCAGCCATCTGTTACGGAACTGCCAACACTTCTTAGAGATTCGGCAGTTCTGCGACGATCTTAGAGCTGAAGCCACATCAAGAGTTCGCATAATGGAAGAGAAAGCAAGGTCCTATGGTCGTCAGCCAGAGCCACATGTACCAGAACCATACGAGCCAATGGAAAAAGACGAATATGAACCAGTCGAGGCATTCCCAGCACTGCGTGGACAGATCAACATGATCCACAAAACCAGCTTTTCGAAAAGAGAAATCAAAAAGTTCTCCCGAGAAGTAAAATACGCGGAAGTTGCCATGGTTGATACGCCGGATTTTATCGATTGGTCAGATCAGAGCATCACCTTCAGCAGGGCGGATCACCCGAAAGCCGTCCCAAGGCCCGGTCACGCGGCCCTTGTCCTGGAAGCACAGATTGGAGGATACAATATGGGCAAAGTATTTATGGACGGTGGAAGCGGTTTGAACCTGTTATTCGCCAGCACAATGAGGCCAATGGGTTTAACAGTCGACATGCTAAAAGAATCAGACACAGGGTTCCACGGCATTATACCGACTCGACCCGCCTACTCGTTGGGAAAAACATCGTTGGACGTAGTCTTCGGCACGCCCAGTAATTTCAGGAAAGAAAGGGTTGAGTTCGAGGTAGTCGACTGGGAATCTCAGTACCACGCCATCCTCGGCAGACCTGCTTTTTCCAAATTCATGGCCGTGCCTCATTATGCATACCTAAAACTAAAGATGCCAGGCAACAACGGGACCCCAATAACCGTTCACGGCAGCTTCGCTTGGTCAGACAACTGCGACAGGGAGTTTCAGAAGATCGCCTCGAAGTTTGGAGCCAAGGAAGAACTCAACGCGATCGACGCCATAACAGATCACACACAGCCGCCAGCCGACAATCGAAACGCAAGATCCGATGAGTTCGATACTGCGAAGGAAACCAAGAAACTGCAGGTGCACCCTACTGATCCGAAGAAAACGGTGTCGCATAGGAAAGCGCGCTCATCGAGTTCCTCCGTGAGCGCTGGGAGATATTTGCATGGGAGCCATCCGACATGCCAGGTATCCCCAGGGAACTCGCTGAGCACACCCTAAATGTTGACCCGACGGCCAAGCCAGTACAGCAGTCGATGCGGCGATTCTCCGAACCTAAAAGAAGAGCAATCGGCGAAGAAGTTAATCGACTCCGCAAGGCGGGATTTATCCGAGAGCTTAAGGAATCTGAGTGGGTGGCTAATCCAGTCATGGTGCCAAAAAAGGACACAACCGCCCTCCGCATGTGCATCGATTACACTAGCCTCAACAAGCACTGCCCAAAAGATCATTTCCCACTGCCTCGAATAGATCAGATAGTCGATTCTACAGCCGGGTGCGATCGTCTCTCTTTCCTTGATGCGTACTCCGGGTACAACCAGATCAAACTGAAGAAGGAGGACCAGGAGCTAACCGCATTCATCACTCCACACGGCGTTTTCTGTTACAATGTCATGACCTTCGGGTTAAAAAATGCGGGAGCTACCTACCAACGCTGCATGCAAGCCTGCCCCGCGGAGCAGATTGGAAGGAACATCGAAGTCTACATCGACGATATCGTGGTGAAAACAAGGCACGCAGCCACACTCATCGATGACTTGCGGGAGACCTTTGACAATCTGGACAGATACAAAATTAACCTAAATCCCAAGAAGTGTTTCTTTGGAGTGCCAGGAGGGCAAGTACTCGGGTACTTCATATCAGCCAGAGGGATCGAGGCTAATCCCTTGAAGATCAAAGCCATTCTCGACATGGAGCCGCCAAAGAATCTGCACCAAGTGCAGCAGTTGGCAGGCCAATTGGCAGCACTTAGCAGGTTTATCGCAAAACTAGGGGAGAAAGCTTTGCCCTTCTACAACCTGATGAAAAAGTCAGAAAAGTTCGAGTGGACAAAGGAGGCACAAGATTCCTTCGACAACTTGAAGAAAATCCTATCGACCTCCCCGGTGCTCGTGACCCCGCGCGAAAAGGAGACACTGCTGATGTACATAGCCGCCACAGCACAAGTCTTCAGCAGCGTTTTGGTTGTCGAGCGAGAAGAAGCAGGGAGAGTTCATGGCGTGCAGAGGCCCGTTTACTACCTCAGTGAGGTACTCACCCCCGCAAGGTAGAGGTATCCTCATCACCAGAAGTTGGCATATGCAGTGTGGAGGTCGGCTCGCAAGCTGAGGCACTACTTCACGGAGCACCCGATTAAAGTTGTGAGCGAAGCACCCCTGAAGAGCATAATGACCAATCCGGAAGCCACGGGTCGAGTGTCTCAATGGGCCATCGAGTTAGCACCACACGACATAACTTATGTCAACCGAACGGCAGTAAAATCCCAAATTCTCCCAGATTTTGTGGCAGATTGGATCCAGTCACAAACACCAGCAACACCCGACATGTCGGGGTCATGGGTGATGTACTTTGATGGGTCAAAACGGAGTACAGGCGCGGGGGCAGGAGTGGTACTGATATCACCACAGGGAGACAAGATGAGGTATATACTACGCATGAATTTCCCCCTGCCGACAAACAACGAAGCAGAATACGAAGCACTGCTACACGGGATGAAAATGGCGAAGGCGTGTGGTGCTACGCGCCTAGAGATCTACGGAGACTCAAACCTGGTGGTCCAGCAGTCGATGAACCTGTGCGATGCAGTCAGTGACAACATGGTTGCTTATCGGCAGCTGTATCAGAATATGGAGGCTAAATTCGAAGGATGTGAGCTTAAGCATATCGGCAGAGCTAGTAACGAGGAAGCCGACACTCTGGCAAACATCGGGTCCACATGCTCCCCTATTCCAGATGGAGTTTTTTACGAAGTGATCGCTCAAAGATCAATCAAAGAAAAGCCGTCTGCAAAACCATCGGTTGAAGAGTTGGAGAAAAGCTCATTACAAAAACCTTCGACTGAAGAATCTACAAGCCTCCCTGCCGAACAAGTTCTCCTCCTCGAGCCACTATGGACCAAACCATTCCTAGCCTACCTGTCGAAGCAAGAGCTACCAGAAGACCCTGTGGAAGCTAAACAAATCGTCAGACGATCAAAGGCTTTTACGGTGATAAATGGCGAGCTTTACAAGCGTAGCATCTCAGGGATCTTCCAAAGGTGCATCACCATTGACGATGGAAAAGCATTGTTACGCGAGATACACGAAGGAACCTGTGGGCATCATGCAGGAAGCAGAGCCCTTGTGGCGAAAGCCTTTAGGGCAGGATTTTACTGGCCAACGGCAGCATCGGATGCCAGGGATCTAGTCATGAAGTGCGATGTGTGCCAACGTTTCTCGTCGAAACCACACGCTCCAGCAACGGATCTAATGACAATACCTTTGGCATGGCCGTTCGCTCAATGGGGACTCGATCAAGTTGGACCGCTGCCAAGATCGTCACCCGGAGGACACACGTACTTATTGGTTGCAGTCGACAAATTCACTAAGTGGATCGAGGCAGTACCAGTGCGAAACCAAAAAGCTGAAACGGCGGTTCAATTCTTCAAAGGAATAACCTGTCGATTTGGTATGCCCCACAGCATCGTCACAGACAACGGTTCCAATTTTGATTCCGAGGAGTTCAGGAAATTTTGTGACGATGGGGGAATCAAATTGAAATTCGCATCAGTCTCTCACCCACAGACCAACGGCCAGGTGGAAAGGATCAATGGTTTAATAGGGGATGGTTTAAAGAAACGCCTTAAAGGTGCAGCCGGAGCCTGGGTTGAAGAATTACCATCTGTGCTATGGAGTTTACGTACCACCCCCAACAGGTCGACTCAATACACTCCATTCTTCTTGGTGTACGGAGCCGAAGCAGTTCTACCAGCCGACGTCCGATTTGAAGCGCCTCGAGTAACGGCGTATACAGAGTCCTCCTCCAACATCGCGCTACAAGATGCTGTCGATCTCCTTGACGAAGCACGAGATATCGCCTTGGCAAGAACAACGGTCTACCAACAAACACTGAGAAATTATCACAGTCGACGGATACGCAGTCGAAATTTCAGTGTTGGAGATATGGTACTTCGGTTGAAGCAAAAAAGACCTTTGAAGCTAGAATCTCCATGGGAAGGACCATACATCATCACCGAAGTGATACCAGGAGGAGCTTATCGACTCAAAAATCCAGCCTCAGGAAAAGATGTCGAGAATCCATGGAACATCGCGCAATTGCGACGGTTTTATACATAGGATACGATTGTTTTCATTTAACGGCCTATAAGGTTGCCTTACATTATGAATAAAGATCTAATCAGATTTCTGTTAACCTTTTTCTTGCATCAGGCTTTGGCACCCGAACGTAACGTTCGGAAACCTTTTTCCATCGGCTCTAACTCCCATCGGAAGCACTGGCCCACACGATGACATTAATCAAATACTCTCAGCGAGAGCTAAGATTAATGACACATAAAAACAACCAATCCAAGCCTCGAAAAATACGCGAGTGCTGCAGTCGATGGTTACATTAAGATAAGGTTCAAACCGGTGCACCGTGTGACGAAGCCGAACTTTTGCATAAATTACATATCGACTTCGCAATAACATTGCATAAAATACAACGAAGTCGTCGAGTAAGCAGGTTGAACTGATCACTCAGCCGCACTCGACAACAAAATATCAATCAAAATAACATAAGCGTACAGCGTACGCAGTAAACAATCTTATGCGAATACAAGGTTATTCCATTTATAATCGGGATCCCCGGTCCCAATGGGCCTTCGGTTCCTTTTCAAGGCATGATTCCATCCGAGAAACAATGGTGTGAGCAGGACCTCGGGCAACATCATAATATTGGCCTAAATCCCTTTCAGTGTTTGCCACGGCTCTTAAATCCAAAGATGGATGACATGCCAATATTGAAGCAAAGGCAAGCTCAGCACCAGCTAGAAGCTCTTTCCGCACCAGCAGCCGAATCCTCTCGAGAGACTTGAATCGGGTGAATAAACCAGACAAGGTTTCAGGTGCCTGATCCAGAGAAAACAAGGTGTGCCAAACCATCGTAAGAAGGGCATAATATTTATCAAAATAGTAATGCGCCTTCATCACCCGGTACTTAAACTTCGCCATGATGACGGACTTCGGACGATGCAGCCATAAGCCATGCGTTGGGTGCGCAACGTTGGTCATCGCCTCAACCTCTTCATGAATCTTCCTGTCCTCTTCAGCTGCATCCGAAGCTACGACTGGAAAAGGAACGAATGTTAGAACATTCAAGCTATACCCGGAATTAGAAGATAGACTAAACACTCACAGCCTAGGCTTTCGGAAGCAACATGAAGACCATCGAGAGCGTATTGTTCGATGGCAGTCGCTATTTCTCCCTTCTTCTTCACCAAGGCAGCCATTGCACGAAGGGAAGTAATGTCTTTATTCAGACTAGACACCTGGTCACGTAACTGACGAACAAGGCCTGACTCGTCATTTCCCGAAGAATTCGAAAAAAGCTCGGCACGGGAAGAAGATGAAGGAATCTGCAGTACGTCCTCAGTTCAGACCAAGCATTAATATAAAAACTCCCATCGGGAGTATTGAGTGCACATCATACAGGCAAAAGGATGTTTGGCAACAGAGCCGAGTTTAAAAAGAGTTGCGGTAATCTTATGTACAACAAAGCAAATAATGGTTCAAGGATTCGCCGATGTTGAACCAGGGGCTGACTCAGGGATAGGCTCGGCTTGTGCTTCATCCACCAACTTCAGAAGCCGGTTGGCGCAAGTTATTGCTGATCTCTTGTAAGGCTCAAGGTTGACTAGATGATTTTCATCATCAGTAGGCAGCGCCTTAGAGAACTCTTCCAATTCCGACCCCATCCCGTGGCCCATAAGCAACTGGAAAGTAAGAACTGCACCCATCAAGCGGCTGCGACGTTTCAGTACCTCTACAGGCTCGGAAGGATCAACAAGGAAAGCTTCCGCCATTTCGTCGAGAGTCTTGTCCAGCTTCGCCTTTGGGAAGATCATCGAGTATAACTTCGACAGAGCTCCCTTGAACTTCTGCAGTAATCTGAGAATCTGGACGTTCGACTCAGCAGCAAGTGACAAAGCGTCGGCTGTGGAAT
Organism: Lolium perenne; assembly: GCF_019359855.2. Lineage (NCBI taxonomy): Eukaryota > Viridiplantae > Streptophyta > Magnoliopsida > Poales > Poaceae > Lolium > Lolium perenne. The sequence continues at coordinate 34,274,595 of NC_067249.2, read as the reverse complement.
CCTCCCGAAGCTGATGGCGTCGGCTGACAGTTAAATTGGCGGCCTCTGGAAAAGAGATGTATCAGTAATCAATGGAGAAAGCTTCAAGAAAGGAGCGGAACATGATACGTCTCCAACGTATCTATAATTTCCGATGTTCCATGCTTGTTTTATGACAATACCAACATGTTTTGTTCACACTTTATATCATTTTCATGCATTTTCCGGAACTAACCTATTAACAAGATGCCACAGTGCCAGTTCCTGTTTTCTGCTGTTTTTGGTTCCAGAAAGGCTGTTCGGGCAATATTCTCGGAATTGGACGAAATCAACGCCAAACCTCCTATTTTTCCCGGAAGCGTCCAGAACACCGAAGAAGAGTCGGAGAGGGGCCAGGGGGCCACCACACCACATGGCGGCGCGGGCCAGGCCTAGGCCGCGCCGGCCTAGGGTGTGGCGCCCCAGTGCCCCTGCGCCGCCTCTTCGCCTATAAAAGCCCTTTCGACCTAAAAACGCAGTACCAATTGACGAAACTCCGTAAAGACTCAGGGGCGCCGCCACCGTCGCGAAACTCCAATTCGGGGGACAGAACTCTCTGTTCCGGCACCCTGCCGGACGGGGAATTGCCCCCGGAGCCATCTCCACCGCCGTCTTCACCGCCATCTTCACCGCCATCGCTGCCTCCATGATGAGGAGGGAGTAATTCACCCCCGAGGCTGAGGGCTCCGCTGTAGCTATGTGGTTCATCTCTCCTATGTACCTCAATACAATAATCTCATGAGCTGCTTTACATGATTGAGATTCATATGAGTTTGTATCACAATTTATCTATGTGCTACTCTAGCAAAGTTATTAAAGTAGTTCTATTCCTCCTGCACGTGTGTAAAGGTGACAGTGTGTGCACCGTGTTAGTACTTGGTTTATGCTATGATCATGATCTCTTGTAGATTGCGAAGTTAACTATTGCTATGATAATATTGATGTGATCTATTCCTCCTACATATGCATGAAGGTGACAGTGTGCATGCTATGTTAGTACTTGGTTTAGTCTATTGATCTATCTTACACTATAAGGTTACTTAAATATGAACAAATTGTGGAGCTTGTTAACTCCGGCATTGAGGGTTCGTGTAATCCTACGCAATGCGTTCATCATCCAACAAAAGTGTAGAGTATGCATTTATCTATTCTGTTATGTGATCAATGTTGAGAGTGTCCACTAGTGAAAGTGTAATCCCTAGGCCTTGTTCCTAAATACTGCTGAGTTACTACTGCTTGTTTACTGTTTTACTGTGTTACTACTGCTGCAATACTACCACCATCAACTACACGCCAGCAAGCTATTTTCTGGCACCGTTGCTACTGCTCATATATATTCATACCACCTGTATTTCACTATCTCTTCGCCGAACTAGTGCACCTATTAGGTGTGTTGGGGACACAAGAGACTTCTTGCTTTGTGGTTGCAGGGTTGCATGAGAGGGATATCTTTGACCTCTTCCTCCCTGAGTTCGATAAACCTTGGGTATCCACTTAAGGGAAAACTTGCTGCTGTTCTACAAACCTCTGCTCTTGGAGGCCCAACACTGTCTACAGGAAAGGAGGGGGAACGTAGACATCAAGCACTTTTCTGGCGCCGTTGCCGGGGAGGAAAGGTAAAAGGTACTCACACTCCGGATCTCGGCTACTAAGCTATTTCCCGGCGCTGTAAGTACTCGAAGCTATTTCCTTTAGATCCTGCAATTGCAACTTTTTGTTTCTTGTTTACACTAGTTTGGCATAATGGACAACAATGAGCTTTTTATTCTATTTCCTGAGTTAAGACATGGATGGTTTGATCCGAAAATTAAAAAACCCATGGAACATGTTAGCATGAATACTTTGAACACCATTGTTGCTAATAATATGGAAAATTCTAAGCTTGGGGAAGCTGGTTTGCATGATATTTTTAGTCCCCCAAGCATTGAGGAGAAAATTTTCTTTGATAATACTTTGCCTCCTATTTATGATGATTATAATGATATTGGTCTTTTGGTGCCACCTACTATGGAGAGTAATTTTTATGATGATAATACTATGCCTCCTACACTTGATGAGAATAATAATGATAGCTACTTTGTTGAATTTGCTCCCACTAGTACTAATAAAATTGATTATGCTTATGTGGAGAGTAATTATTTTATGCATGAGACTCATGATAATAATGCTTTATGTGATAGTTATATTGTTGAGTTTGCTCATGATGCTACTGAAAGTTATTATGAGAGAGGAAAATATGGTTGTAGAAATTTTCATGTTACTAAAACACCTCTCTATGTGCTGAAATTTTTCAAGCTATACTTGTTTTATCTTCCTATGCTTGTTACTTTGCTCTTCATGAACTTGTTTATTTACAAGATTCCTATGCATAGGAAGCATGTTAGACTTAAATGTGTTTTGAATTTGCCTCTTGATGCTCTCTTTTGCTCCAAATACTATTTCTTGCGAGTGCATCATTAAAACTGCTGAGCCCATCTTAATGGCTATAAAGAAAAGAACTTCTTGGGAGATAACCCATGTGTTATTTTGCTACAGTACTTTGTTTTTATATTTGTGTCTTGGAAGTTGTTTACTACTGTAGCAACCTCTCCTTATCTTAGTTTTGTGTTTTGTTGTGCCAAGTAAAGCCGTTGATAGAAAAGTAAGTACTAGATTTGGATTACTGCGCAGTTCCAGATTTCTTTGCTGTCACGAATCTGGGTCCACCTCCCTGTAGGTAGCTCAGAAAATTAAGCCAATTTACGTGCATGATCCTCAGATATGTACGCAACTTTCATTCAATTTGAGCATTTTCATTTGAGCAAGTCTGGTGCCATTTTAAAATTCGTCAATACGAACTGTTCTGTTTTGACAGATTCTGCCTTTTATTTCGCATTGCCTCTTTTGCTATGTTGGATGAATTTCTTTGATCCACTAATGTCCAGTAGCATTATGCAATGTCCAGAAGTGTTAAGAATGATTGTGTCACCTCTGAATATGTTAATTTTTATTGTGCACTAACCCTCTAATGAGTTGTTTCGAGTTTGGTGTGGAGGAAGTTTTCAAGGGTCAAGAAAGGAGGATGATATACTATGATCAAGAAGAGTGAAAGCTCTAAGCTTGGGGATGCCCCGGTGGTTCATCCCGGCATATTTCAAGAAGACTCAAGCGTCTAAGCTTGGGGATGCCCAAGGCATCCCCTTCTTCATCGACAAATTATCAGGTTCCTTCTCTTGAAACTATATTTTTATTCGGTCACATCTTATGTGCTTTACTTGGAGCGTCTGTATGCTTTTGTTTTTGTTTGTGTTTGAATAAATGCTTGTGTGGGAGAGAGACACGCTCCGCTGGTTCGTATGAACACATGTGTTCTTAGCTCATAATATTCATGGCGAAGATTGAAACTGCTTCGTTAAATTATTATATGGTTGGAATTGGAAAATGCTACATGTAGAAATTGGTGTGATGTCTTGAATAATGTGATACTTGGCAATTGTTGTGCTCTTGTTTAAGCTCTTGCATCATATACCTTGCACCCATTAGTGAGGAAATACATAGAGCTTGTTAAAATTTGGGTTTGCATGAGTGGTTTCTCTAGAGTCTAGATATTTTCTAGTAAGATGTTTGAACAACAAGGAAGACGATGTATAGTTTTATAATGCTTGTAATATGTCTTTTATGTGAGTTTTGCTGTACTAGTTCGTGCTTGTGTTTGCTTCAAACAACCTTGCTAGCCTAAACCTTGTATCGAGAGGGAATACTTCTCATGCATCCAAATCCTTGAGCCAAACAACACTATGCCATTTGTGTCCACCATACCTACCTACTACATGGTATTTTCCGCCATTCCAAAGTAAATTGCTTGAGTGCTACCTTTAAAATTCCATCATTCACCTTTGCAATATATAGCTCATGGGACAAATAGCTTAAAAACTATTGTGGTATTGAATATGTAATTATGCACTTTATCTCTTATTAAGTTGCTTGTTGTGCGATAACCATGTTCACTGGGGACGCCATCAACTATTCATTGTTGAATTTCATGTGAGTTGCTATGCATGTCCGTCTTGTCTGAAGTAAGAGAGATCTACCACCCTATGGTTAAGCATGCATATTGTTAGAGAAGAACATTGGGCCGCTAACTAAAGCCATGATCCATGGTGGAAGTTTCAGTTTTGGACATATATCCTCAATCTCATATGAGAAAATTATTAATTGTTGTTACATGCTTATGCATAAAAGAGGAGTCCATTATCTGTTGTCTATGTTGTCCCGGTATGGATGTCTAAGTTGAGAATAATCAATAGCGAGAAATCCAATGCGAGCTTTCTCCTTAGACCTTTGTACGAGCGGCATAGAGGTACCCCTTTGTGACACTTGGTTAAAACATGTGCATTGTGATGATCCGGTAGTCCAAGCTAATTAGGACAAGGTGCGGGCACTATTAGTATACTATGCATGAGGCTTGCAACTTGTAAGATATAATTTACATGATACATATGCTTTATTACTACCGTTGACAAAATTATTTCATGTTTTCAAAATAAAAGCTCTAGCACAAATATAGCAATCGATGCTTTCCTCTTTGAAGGACCATTCTTTTACTTTTATTGTTGAGTCAGTTCACCTATCTTTCTCCACCTCAAGAAGCAAACATTTGTGTGAACTGTGCATTGATTCTTATATACTTGCTTATTGCATTTGTTATATCGCTTTGCATTGACAACTATCCATGAGATATACATGTTACAAGTTGAAAGCAACCGCTGAAACTTAATCTTCCATTGTGTTGCTTCAATGTCTCTACTATGAATTTATTGCTTTATGAGTAACTCTTATGCAAGACTTATTGATGCTTGTCTCGAAAGTACTATTCATGAAAAGTCTTTGCTATATGATTCACTTGTTTACTCATTGCATTTACATTGTTTCGAATCGCTGCATTCATCTCATATGCTTTACAATGGTATGATTAAGATTATGTTGGTAGCATGTCACCTCAGAAATTATCTTTTATCGTTTACCTACTCGAGGACGAGTAGGAACTAAGCTTGGGGATGCTGATACGTCTCCAACGTATCTATAATTTCCGATGTTCCATGCTTGTTTTATGACAATACCAACATGTTTTGTTCACACTTTATATCATTTTCATGCATTTTCCGGAACTAACCTATTAACAAGATGCCACAGTGCCAGTTCCTGTTTTCTGCTGTTTTTGGTTCCAGAAAGGCTGTTCGGGCAATATTCTCGGAATTGGACGAAATCAACGCCAAACCTCCTATTTTTCCCGGAAGCGTCCAGAACACCGAAGAAGAGTCGGAGAGGGGCCAGGGGGCCACCACACCACATGGCGGCGCGGGCCAGGCCTAGGCCGCGCCGGCCTAGGGTGTGGCGCCCCAGTGCCCCCTGCGCCGCCTCTTCGCCTATAAAAGCCCTTTTCGACCTAAAAACGCAGTACCAATTGACGAAACTCCAGAAAGACTCCAGGGGCGCCGCCACCGTCGCGAAACTCCAATTCGGGGGACAGAACTCTGTTCCGGCACCCTGCCGGACGGGGAATTGCCCCCGGAGCCATCTCCACCGCCGTCTTCACCGCCATCTTCACCGCCATCGCTGCCTCCATGATGAGGAGGGAGTAATTCACCCCCGAGGCTGAGGGCTCCGCTGTAGCTATGTGGTTCATCTCTCCTATGTACCTCAATACAATAATCTCATGAGCTGCTTTACATGATTGAGATTCATATGAGTTTGTATCACAATTTATCTATGTGCTACTCTAGCAAAGTTATTAAAGTAGTTCTATTCCTCCTGCACGTGTGTAAAGGTGACAGTGTGTGCACCGTGTTAGTACTTGGTTTATGCTATGATCATGATCTCTTGTAGATTGCGAAGTTAACTATTGCTATGATAATATTGATGTGATCTATTCCTCCTACATATGCATGAAGGTGACAGTGTGCATGCTATGTTAGTACTTGGTTTAGTCTATTGATCTATCTTACACTATAAGGTTACTTAAATATGAACAAATTGTGGAGCTTGTTAACTCCGGCATTGAGGGTTCGTGTAATCCTACGCAATGCGTTCATCATCCAACAAAAGTGTAGAGTATGCATTTATCTATTCTGTTATGTGATCAATGTTGAGAGTGTCCACTAGTGAAAGTGTAATCCCTAGGCCTTGTTCCTAAATACTGCTGAGTTACTACTGCTTGTTTACTGTTTTACTGTGTTACTACTGCTGCAATACTACCACCATCAACTACACGCCAGCAAGCTATTTTCTGGCACCGTTGCTACTGCTCATATATATTCATACCACCTGTATTTCACTATCTCTTCGCCGAACTAGTGCACCTATTAGGTGTGTTGGGGACACAAGAGACTTCTTGCTTTGTGGTTGCAGGGTTGCATGAGAGGGATATCTTTGACCTCTTCCTCCCTGAGTTCGATAAACCTTGGGTATCCACTTAAGGGAAAACTTGCTGCTGTTCTACAAACCTCTGCTCTTGGAGGCCCAACACTGTCTACAGGAAAGGAGGGGGAACGTAGACATCAGAACACCATAAGAATTTTTACCCAATAAATCCTTGATGGATTCGCGGAGGACACCTTCCTTCTCGTCAATTACAGCCGCTGCCGCACGCCTGGCATCCTGATCATCCTTCATCTGACGCTTCAGCCTCTTTACCTCCTCCTTCAACAAGGCGTTTTCACTCTTGGCATCGGCAGCGATCCTGTTAGCTTCGACTGCTTGATCAGCCGAAGACTTGACGGCCTTCTGAAGTTGGGCATTTTTGGCTTCTAGGCGAGTAAATTGTTCAGCAAAATCCGCCACAGCATCGACTGTAGCGTAAATTGGCTGTAGCCAGGAAAAATCAAGAGGAGTCAGGTGATGGAAATTCAGCAAAGCCGGACAGATTAAGTACTTACGTGATCGCGGCCAGCCGGCGGGGTGGGAGCATCATCAGGAGGAATAACTCTCGATAATGAGACCTTCTCTACACCCGTTCGGGATGGAGGTGTCGACTTGGCAGGAGAAGGGTTCGATTGCTTAGCCGATGCTGCTCTCTCAGAAGCTAGTTTAGCCCTCTTTGCGAGAGGAACATCGTCATCGTCATCGGCAGAGCTGTTTAAGTACAACGTGCAGTTAGCATACAAGGTGACAGGAAATAAAAGTAACAAGAGTATAAATGCTCACAGGTCCAGATCATCTTCGTCCACGAAGAAACTCGTTGAACCCTTCTTAGCATGAGGAGGCGAAGCAGCTTCGTCGGCATCATTATCTCCTCCTTTAGGACTTGATTCAGCCGAAGTGATAAGATCATCATGTACCTGCTTGCGATGTCTGCTCATGAGAAAGGCATCATCTTCAGCAGTTTCCTCCTCTTGGACATCGCTGTCCTCAAGGGCGTGCTGAGCATCCTCGGTTCCCTCAGAATCGTCATCGTCATCCTCTAATACCACTCCGCTCTCGGGTGAGGGAGGATAACATTGGGCGACAGCAGGAACCTGCAGAAGGATAGAAAACGTGTAAGGCACAAACAGAAAGAAGAAGTAATGACAGTAAACGAAGAACGATAAGGTTACCTCGGATGGAGGATGCTTGGAATCATAAGGAGGGCGTGCCGATGTCAAGACAATGGTGTCCTTGGTGCTGAGGCATGTTAGGCGACGAACTTCGTTCTGGAGCTCATCTACCGATAGGTCGGCAGAGTTGACCCTCGACTTGTCGTTCTTGCCAGTGAAAAGCCACAGCTGGTGAGGGCGAGACATCAGCGGTTGTACTCGATGTTGTAGGAACACTGAAACTACTTCAGTACCGCGCATCGTCATGCCTCCTGAATTCTTCAAAGTGACAATTTGCTTGAATAGCTCATCGGTTGTCGCCTTTTCTTCGGGAGAAAGGGCGTTGTTCCAGGACTTCTTCTTGTGAGCCACCAAGACATCGTCAAAAAGAGGGAGATTTGAACGCCGCCCAGGAACAACAGGGTCCCGAAGATAGAACCACTTGTTGCGCCAGCCCTGGACGGACTCCTTCATCGGATAGTCGAAGTAGTCGACCTCCTTCCTGACAATGAAGCCAACGCCGCCGACAACGGGGGGGGGCCGTTGCTATCGTTATGATGCTTCACATAGAAGATCTTCCTCCAAAGGCCCCAGTGAGGCTCAATGCCGAGGAAGGCTTCGCAGACAGTGATAAAAATGGAAAGGTGGAGGATGGAATTTGGGGTCAGCTGCCAGAGCTGAATCCCATAGAAGAAAAGGAGGGAGCGAAGGAACTCGTGCGCCAGAAGAGAGAAGCCATGAAACAGAAAAGCGACAAACATGACGGTGAAGCCCTTTGGGGGGCTTGGGCGAGAAACCTGACCTGGGAGACGAATGTCATCCTCAGATGCGGAGATGAAGCCGAGGGCGCGAAGTTTGTTGATGTCGCGGTTGGTAATGGCAGAGGCGCTCCAGTCGCGGCTAACTTTGGTCGCCTCCGATGTGCTGCCACTCTTCCTTTTGCCCATGTCGAACGAAGCTGCTGATGAAGAGGCAGAGGAACAGGAGGCTTGAAGGAGAAGATGAGCAGTGAACGGGGTAAAAGGTAAAAAATAAAGGAGGCTCCCTATTTATTCCGAAAGAATTTGAGCACAGACGTGGCCATAACTCCACAAAGCATCGTGGGGAGAGGAGCAGATCTGACTGTCCACGTGGCGCAAGAAGAAGGAGTGGAACCGGCGGCCCATTATTCCCACGTCGCGCGAAAAATGAGGAGACGCCTCGATCGTCGCGCGTGCACTAATCAAGACCTAAAAACTGCCTGCGCAGAACTAGGGTGGGCCCGTCAGGTCAAGTCCTGTCAATTGGCCCACAGCAGTTACACGTCAAGTCAAATCCCGTCAATCGGCCCACAACTATGACGTCATAAAAAAAACTAGAGGCACTCGAAGGAAATATAAAAAGTCATCGGGTGAAGGACTTGAGTGCACGCACGGATTGCAAGCATCCGAACCTGGACTCGGGGGCTACTCCCATCGGGAGCGCTGACGCGCACTCGATAAAAGAAGATTCGATAGAATAAGCAGTCGAAGGAACAAGGTTTGAGTCTCTATCCAGACTCGACATTTACTCCCATCGGGAGGACGTGGTGCACACCCGTTGAAAGTTTTTTGCACTCCATGATCATGCCCGGGGACTTGATTCTGTGTAGGGTAACGTTGTTTTGCCATCGGCAGTTAACCAACAAAAGTTGGGCACGTTACTCATTATCCTTTACGTAAAGAAAATGTATCGGATGACCTATGAAGACTTGCGAAAAACTCGGCAGAGGAAAGTATTCGAGTAGTACAACTTGAGTCTACGCACGGATTGCAAGCATCCGTATCTAGACTCGGGGGCTACTCCCATCGGGAGCTCTGACGTGCACCCGATAAAAAGAAGATGAAGCATAATCAATATGAACAAGAGCAATGAAGGAGAAGAATGTCAGGAGAAAACATGCATTAGTCTCTACCCGAATTATCTTCGGCTAGACACTCGGGGGCTACTGATGTGGGCATTACCCTTCGGGTAACCAGTATTGCCCTATCCGGTATTGACAAATTGGAGGCCCATGAAGATACCTGAAGGCGAGATGGGCCACTAGGTCGGCGCACCAGAAGATTCCTTGACGGGCAAGACAAGGAAGCGAACAAACAAGGAAAGATTGGATCTAAACTACTGTAAACCTAGTCGTACTCGGTTAGGACCCTTGAGACCTTGCCTCCTATATAAAGGCCAGGAGAGGGGCTGCCGAGGGACATGAACAATCTTAGCAATCTTAGCCCGGAAAAGCTTAGAGCTAGGTAACCCTAGCAATAGCAATCTCGACTAGATCTCAGCCGAAGTATTCGGCACCCCATTGTAACCCATTGTCATCATAATCAAAGGACAGACAGGCAGGACGTAAGGGTTTTACCTCATCGAGGGCCCCGAACCTGGGTAAATCACTCTCCCCGCTTGTCTGTGAACCGATGTCTCGTGTCAGCCTACAGGATTCCATCAACCCTAAGCCCCTATCGGAGGGCATTGGCGAGGAGTACCCTCGACAACAGCAGAAAACAGCAACTGGCTCTTCGGCATCTCGTCAATAGGTTAGTGCCGTAAAATGCATATAAATGATGTAAAGTGTGTATAAAACATGTGAGTATCATCATAAAAGTAGCATCGAACATAAGAAATTATAGATACGTTTGAGACGTATCAAGCATCCCCAAGCTTAGTTCCTACTCGCCCTCGAGTAGGTAAACGATAACAAAGATAATTTCTGAAGTGACATGTTATCATAATCTTGATCAATACTATTGTAAAGCATATGAGATGAATGAAGTGATTCGAAGCAATGGTAAAGACAATGAATAAACAACCGAATCATATAGCAAAGACTTTTCATGAATAGTACTTTCAAGACAAGCATCAATAAGACTTGCATAGGATTTAACTCATAAAGCAATAGATTCTTAGTAGAAAATTTTGAAGCAACACAAAGGAAGATATAAGTTTCAACAGTTGCTTTCAACTTCAACATGTTTATCTCATGGATAATTGTCAACACAAAGTAATATGATGAATGCAAATAAGCAAATATGTAGGAATCAATGCACACAGTTGACACAAGTGTTTGCTTCTAAGATAGAAAGAAGTAGATAAACTGACTCAACATAAAGGTAAAAGAAAGGCCCTTCGCAGAGGGAAGCAGGGATAAAATCATGTGCTAGAGCTTTTCAAGTTTTGAAATCATATAGAGAGCATAAAAGTAAAGTTTTGAGAGGTGTTTGTTGTTGTCAACGAATGGTAGTGGGCACTCTAACCCCCTCATCAAACAGACTTTCAAAGAGGGGCTCCCATGAAGGACGTTATCTCTACCAGCAAGGTATATCATCCCTCTTCTCTTTTGTTTACACATGTACTTTAGTTTAGTTTTTATTTTATTTTTGGATGACACTCCTTCCAACCTTTTGCTTTCACAAGCCATGGCTAACCGAATCCTCGGGTGCCTTCCAATCATTCACATACCATGAAGGAGTGTCTATTTATTTTAGTTTTATTTAGAGATGACACTCCTCCTAACCTTTGCTTTCTCAAGCCATGGCTAACCGAATCCTCGGGTGCCTTCCAACATTTCACATACCATGGAGGAGTGTCTATTTGCAATTAAGTTGCTTACTGATGAATCAGAGCAAAACATGTGAAGATAATTATTAATGAAAGTTAATTAATTGGGGCTGGGAACCCCGTTGCCAGCTCTTTTTGCAAAATTATTGGATAAGCGGATGAAGCCACTAGTCCATTGGTGAAAGTCTGCCCAACAAGATTGAAAGATAAAACACCACATACTTCCTCATGAGCTATAAAATATTGACACAAATAAGAGATAATAACTTTTGAATTGTTTAAAGGTAGAACATGAAGTATTTACTTGGAATGGCAGAAAAATACCATGTAGTAGGTAGGTATGGTGGACACAAATGGCATAGTTTTTCTCTCAAGGATTTGGATGCACGAGAAGTATTCCCTCTCAGTACAAGGCTTAGGCTAGCAAGGTTGTTTGAAGCAAACACAAGTATGAACTGGTACAGCAAAACTTACATAAGAACATATTGCAAGCATTATAAGACTCTACACTGTCTTCCTTGTTGTTCAAACCCTCACTAGAAAATATCTAGACTTTAGAGAGACCAATCATGCAAACCAAATGTCAACAAGCTCTACAGTATTTCTTCATTAATAGGTGCAAAGTACATGATGCAAGAGCTTAAACATGATCTATTTGAGCACAACAATTGCCAAGTATCAAATTATTCAAGACATTATACCAATTACCACATGCAGCATTTTCTGTTTCCAACCATATGACAATTAACGAAGCAGTTTCAACCTTCGCCATGAACATTCAGAGTAAAGCTAAGAACACATGTGTTCATATGCAACAGCGGAGCGTGTCTCTCTCCCACACAAAGAATGCTAGGATCCGATTTTATTCAAACACAAACAAAAATAAAAAAAATACATACGCTCCAAGTAAAGCACATAAGATGTGACAGAATAAAAATATAGTTTCCCTAGAGGTGACCTGATAAGTTGTCGATGAAGAAGGGGATTCCTTGGGCATCCCCAAGCTTAGATGCTTGAGTCTTCTTGAAATATGCAGGGATGAACCACGGGGGCATCCCCAAGCTTAGAGTGTTCACTCTTCTTGATCATATTGTATCATCCTCCTCTCTTGACCCTTAAAAACTTCCTCCACACCAAACTCAAAACAAACTCATTAGATGGTTAGTGCATAATCAAAAAATCACATATTCAGAGGCGACATAATCATTCTTAACACTTCTGGACATTGCACAAAGCTACTGAAAGTTAATGAAATAAAGAAATCCATCAAACATAGCAAAACAGGCAATGCGAAATAAAATGCAGAATCTGTCAAAATAGAACAGTACGTAAAGACGAATTTGTCTGGGGCACTTAACTTGCTCAGATGAAAATGCTCAAATTGAATGAAAGTTGCGTACATATCTGAGGATCACGCACGTAAATTGGCATATTTTTCTGAGTTACCTACAGAGAATCCTACTCAAATTCGTGACAGCAAGAAATCTGTTTCTGCGCAGTAATCCAAATCTAGTATTATCTTTACTATCAAAGACTTTACTTGGCACAACAATGCAATAAAATAAAGATAAGGAGAGGTTGCTACAGTAGTAACAACTTCCAAGACTCAAATATAAAACAAAAGTGTTGTAGGGATCTTCCAAGTGTGATTTGTCCTGTCCCTACACATTCAACAACGAGATAATCAGTGGATACCGTCCTTCCAAGAAAGGTTGTGAACACACCTTCAGCTATTCCCTTAGGAATTATAACAGAGTTATCAGTAAGAGTTATTCCTTCTCCTCCTTCAGTAAGTTCCCAAAGTGTCAAAGATTCATAAATACTTTTAGGCATAAGGAAAAACTCAGACATAATATCACAACGAGCATGAAAAGTTTCACCACAAATAGCAACTTTAATGGTAGACACCCACATTGAAGGTTCAAAGCTTAATGGAACATAATCATAATATTCGCGAATCTGGTTGTACCCTTCTTTTAAACAGGATATATTTGTTTCGAGAGTGTTTAATCTATTATGAATGCTAGCGAGAGATGAATCAAAATTATTAGCGGAGCTAGATGATGTAACCAATTTTTTTATGGCATTAAAAGCTTGATCCCCATCACAATGAAGGAAATCTCCTCCCACTACAACATCTAAGGCATACCTATAGCGAAGAATAAGCCCAAAATAAAAGTTACTAAGAAGCAAACTTAGAGTTATTTTAGGTACAGTTTTACTATAAGAATCAAAAAATCTAGACCAAGCTTCTTTAAAACTCTCCTCACCCCCTTGTTTAAAAGTAAAGATCGATTCTTCAGGTGATAGAGTAACAGCTACGGGACTAGTCATGATAACAAAATAAAGTAAATGCAAGTAACTAATTTTTTTTTGTATTTTGATATAAGAAAGCAAACAAAGCAGTAAATAAAATAAAGTAAAGCAAGACAAAAACAAAGTAAAGAGATTGAAATGGGAGACTCCCCCTGCAGCGTGTCTTGATCTCCCCGGCAACGGCGCCAGAAAACAGTCTTGATGACACGTCAAGCACACGCCTGTTGGGAACCCCAAGAGGAAGGTGTGATGCTTACATCAGCAAGTTTTCCCTCAGGAAGAAACCAAGGTTATCGAACCAGTAGGAGTCAAGGAGCACGTGAAGGTTGTTGGTGGCGGAGTGTAGTGTGGTGCAACACCAGGGATTCCGGCGCCAACGTGGAACCTGCACAACACAATCCAAATACTTTGCCCCAACTTAACAGTGAGGTTGTCAATCTCGCCGGCTTGCTGTAAATAAAGGATTAAATGTATGGTGTGAAAAATGATGTTTGTTTGCGAAGAACAGTAAAGAACAATGTTTGCAGTAGATTGTATTTCAGATGTAAAAGAATGGACCGGGGTCCACAGTTCACTAGTGGTGTCTCTCCAATAAGAAATAGCATGTTGGGTGACAAATTACAGTTGGGCAATTGACAAATAAAGAGGGCATAACAATGCACATACATATCATGATGACTACTATGAGATTTAATCATGGCATTACGACAAAGTACATAGACCGCTATCCAGCATGCATCTATGCCTAAAAAGTCCACCTTCGGGTTAGCATCCGCACCCCTTCCAGTATTAAGTTGCAAACAACAGACAATTGCATTAAGTATGGTGCGTAATGTAATCAACACAAATATCCTTAGACAAAGCATTGATGTTTTATCCCTAGTGGCAACAGCACATCCACAACCTTAGAACTTTCATCACCGTCCTGCATTCAATGGAGGCATGAACCCACTATCGAGCATAAATACTCCCTCTTGGAGTTACAAGTATCAACTTGGCCAGAGCCTCTACTAGCAACGGATAGCATGCAAGAACATAAACAACACATATATGATAGATTGATAATCAACTTGACATAGTATTCCATATTCATCGGATCCCAACAAACACAACATGTAGCATTACAAATAGATGATCTTGATCATGATAGGCAGCTCACAAGATCTAACATGATAGCACAATGAGGAGAAGACAACCATCTAGCTACTGCTATGGACCCATAGTCCAATGAGGAACTACTCACACATCAATCCGGAGGCGATCATGGTGATGAAGAGTCCTCCGGGAGATGATTCCCCTCTCCGGCAGGGTGCTGGAGGCGATCTCCTGAATCCCCCGAGATGGGATTGGCGGCGGCGGCGTCTCTGGAAGGTTTTCCGTATCGTGGCTCTCGGTACTGGGGTTTTCGCGACGAAGGCTATAAGTAGGCGGAAGGGCAGGGTTAGAGGCGGCGCGAGGGGCCCACCCCATAGGGCGGTGCGGGCCCCCCTTAGGCCGCGCGGCCCTATGGTGGCGGCGCCTCGTCGCCCCACTTCGTATCCCCTTCGGCCTTCTGGAAGCTTCGTGGAAAAATAAGACCCTGGGTGTTGATTTCGTCCAAATCCGAGAATATTTCCTTTGTAGGATTTCTGAAACCAAAAACAGCAAAAAACAACAACTGGCTCTTCGGCATCTCGTCAATAGGCTAGTGCCGGAAAATGCATATAAATGATGTAAAGTGTGTATAAAACATGTGAGTATCATCATAAAAGTATCATGGAACATAAGAAATTATAGATACGTTTGAGACGTATCATGTAGGGATTCGTGCATAGAGAACAAAAATTTTCCTACCGCGAGAACGCAATCCAAGCCAAGATGCAATCTAGAAGACGGGAGCAACGAGGGGATGATCGAGACTCACCCTTGAAGATTTCCAAAGCCTACAAGATGAGGCTCTTGTTGCTGCGGTAGACGATCACTTGCCGCTTGCAAAAGCGCGTAGAAGATCTTGATCACGGTGCCACAGTCGGGCAGCACCTCCGTACTCGGTCACACGTTCGGTGTTGATGAAGACGACGTCCTTCTCCCCGTTCCAGCGGGCAGCGGAAGTAGTAGCTCCTCCTTGAATCCGGCAGCACGACGGCGTGGTGGCGGTGGCGATGGAGAACTCCGGCGGAGCTTCGCTAAGCGTTGCGGGAGAGGTGGAGGAGAGGGGGACGGCTAGGGTTTGGGAGAGGGGGTGGCCGGCCTCAAGGGGTGCGGCCAGCTTGTGGCTTTGTGGTGGTCGGCCCCTCCCCTATGCCCCTCATTATATAGGTGGAACCCCCAAGTGTTGGACTACAAGTCTTCGAATAAGACCCCAACCCAAAACCTTCCATGTAGTAGGGAAACCTACCCAAGGTGGGACTCCCACCCAAGTGGGATTCCCACCCTTCCATGAGGGGGGTGGCCGGCCCCCTTAGGTGGAGTCCACCTTGGACTCCCCCCTCTAGGGTTGTCCGGCCATGGGAGGTGGAGTCCCTCCGGGACTCCGCCTTCCTTAGTGATTTCTTCCGGACTTTTCTAGAACCTTGTAGAACCTTCCATAAAATCACCGAATCATTTTCAGACTTATAAAATGACTTCCTATATATGAATCTTATTCTCCGGACCATTCTGGAACTCCTCGTGATGTTCAGGATCCCATCCGAGACTTCGAACAATACTTCGAACTCCATTCCATATTCAAGTTCTACCATTACAACATCAAACCTTAAGTGTGTCACCCTACGGTTCGCGAACTATGTGGACATGGGTGAGAACTCTCTCCGACCAATAACCAATAGCGGGATCTGGAGATCCATAATGGCTCCCACATATTCAACGATGACTTAGTGATCGAATGAACCATTCACATACGATACCAATTCCCTTTGTCACACGATATTTTACTTGTCCAAGGTTTGATCATCGGTATCACTCTATACCTTGTTCAACCTCGTCTCCTGACAAGTACTCTTTACTCGTACCGTGGTATGTGGTCTCTTATGAACTTATTCATATGCTTGCAAGACATTAGACGACATTCCACCGAGAGGGCCCAGAGTATATCTATCCGTCATCGGGATGGACAAATCTCACTGTTGATCCATATGCCTCAACTCATACTTTCCGGATACTTAATCCCACCTTTATAACCACCCATTTACGCAGTGGCGTTTGATGTAATCAAAGTACCTTTCCGGTATAAGTGATTTACATGATCTCATGGTCATAAGGACTAGGTAACTATGTATCGAAAGCTTATAGCAAATAACTTAATGACGTGATCTTATGCTACGCTTAAATGGGTGTGTCCATTACATCATTCATACAATGATATAACCTTGTTATTAATAACATCCAATGTTCATGATTATGAAACTAATCATCCATTAATCAACAAGCTAGTTAAGAGGCATACTAGGGACTCTTTGTTGTTTACATATCACACATGTATCAATGTTTCGGTTAATACAATTATAGCATGGTATATAAACATTTATCATAAACATAAAGATATATAATAACAACTTTTATTATTGCCTCTTGGGCATATCTCCAACATATCAGGCATGTTCAGGGAAGTGCTGCTGAACCGGAAGATAAGGGGAGTGCAGACTGGAAGAAATGGAGTGCGACAAACTCCTTGATTTTTGCTTGGCTGCTGAACTCTTTGACCCCCTCTATTGCTGCTTCAGCTGAGGGGCTTCCAAATGTTGTGGAGGTTTGGAGTACTTTGTAAAAAATGTACTCTGGAAAAGGAAATCTGATGCTGATGGCGCAGATTGAGGATGCTGTGCATGATTTGCATCAAGGTGAGAAGGACCTGATGGTGTATGTGGCTGAGTTGCAGCGTCTCTGGTCTGATTTGGATCACTGTGATCCCCTAGAGCTTCCTCATTCAGAGTGTGTGGTGACTGTTAAACAATATGTGGAACGCCGCCGTGTGATGAAGTTTCTGTAGGGACTAAACTCCTGTTTTGAGAGCAGACGTGCTACCTTACTGCACCAGCCCAAGCTTCCTTCCCTTGATGAAGCTATCTCAGCCATGTCACAAGAGGAGGTCCGTCTAAAATCTGTTGGACGCAGCGAACAGTCTCTGCAATCTGCCTTTGCAATGACAACAAGGAATGAAACAAGAGACTGTTTTACCTGTGGAGAATCAGGGCACTTGAGCAGATTCTGTACTTCATCAATAAGGGGAAGAGGAAGAGGATACAACTACAAATTAAGGTGGCGGTTACAACCACAGAGGTGGCAACAACAACAGAGGTGGCCGTGGCTGGGTTGCTGGTCCTTGGCATGGAGAAGGGGCTCATAGCGCAAATATGGCTGCATCAAGTGAAGGCAAACAACCTGTAACCAGAGAACCTAGAGAGGGATCAGAAGCTACTACTTCAAGATTTGGCAAGTTCGCCAACTTTGTCGACACCAATAAAGGTAATACTGAAAATGCATCAGTAGCAGCACATTCAATTAATAGAGGTTGGGTATTAGACTCAGGGACATCCAAACATGTTACTGGAAATCTGAAGGAATTTGAGTCCTATATTCAATATTCCCCTACACATCAGGAAACTATACATACAACAGATGGCACATCACAACCTATTAGAGGAGTTGGGATAGTTAAATGTAATCCTGTTATTGAACTATCATCGGTGTTGTATGTGCTAGCATTTCCTGTGAACTTAGTGTCTCTCAGTGCACTGGTTGATCAGATTGACTGTCAAGTGACCATTAACAGATATATGTGCTCGATACAGGAGAGGGTGACGAGCAGGAAGCTTGGGACTGGGACCAGGCATAGCGGACTGTGGTACATGGACCGCAACGTGCCAAGCGAGGATGGGAATTAAGGACTAGTGGTTGTCACTGAAGACAAGGAGACTAGAGCTCTAATCCATCACTATCGAATGGGACATGTCTCTTTTGACAATGATACGGGGTGGCCGTTGGACACCTCCTCCTCAAGACCATCAAGCCCTCCTCGTGGCACAATGACACGAGCTCGAGCCCAAGCCATACACCAAGAGGTGAATTCGCTCCTTTCCACATAAGCATTTGATACCTCTTTGGATGGCATGCTACTTCATGCAAATACCTTGTGTTCAATCAGGTACATCGGCCAAGACACAAGCCATGGAGACCAAGCCAATGGAGAGGGAGCTGGAAATGAAGAAGATGGAGTCCCAGCGCGCCAGCCGGAACTTCCGCCCCTTAGGACCGGAACTTCCGGCCAGATGCCTCCCAGATGCCCTCCAGCGCCCAGGAAGAAGCATCCAGCCGGAACTTCCGCCCCGAACGACCGAAACTTCCGCCCAAGTTCCGCCCTTGTTCCGAAAACGCGCCAAAACACCCCTGGATGATACTGCAAGGAAATCAGCCGTTTTCGGAACTAGGCTGGAAGTTGGCCGGAACTTCCGGCCCGACCGGAACTTCCGCCCCCAGGAGCGGAACTTCTGCCCAGATGCCGCCAAGATGCTATCCAGCCCCCAGTGAAGGGAATCCAGCCGGAACTTCCGCCCAGGACGACCGGAACTTCCGCCTGCTTGACTTTCAGCACAAACAACACTTTTCAGCGTGTAACTTACCCCTTCGCCCCACCAACTATAAACATGAGCTTGTTGGCTCGGATCTGAGATTAGACTTGATGTGAAATTAAACATGAGCTTTGCTCTTGACCCTTGTGGGAAACCCTACCATAGATCTTAGATCTTGTACCCACCCGAGCTCCTTATCGAATCCTATTGTATGTCTTTGGTGACTTCTACCAATCTTGGTCTTTTGCTTGCACTTCTACCCTTGGGTCTTTTGCTTGCACTTCTATCGATTTTGGTCTTTTCACCCTTCTAGATCTATAGGATTTCGATTCGTCGATCTTTTTGCGGGACTTCTACCGAAAGTTCTTTTCCTGCAACTTCTATCGAGTTGGTGGTTCGGGCCAACGAGGAAAAACCGATTTGTGTGTGTGTGAGTTTGTATCCCACGATTCCCCTCCGCGTTCTTCGTGTTCATCGCGTTCTTCCACCTCCCCCACGAATTCCACCCAAATCCATGAAGATCGGGCACACCCTTGGGCTTAGCCCTTATCATATGGTATCAAGAGATCATTGGTTGCCACGGATTTGACCCCCACACCCCCAAAAAAAAATCAAAATTTTTCGAAAATCCCAACAAAAAATAGCCTCAAATTGGCCTTGGTTGGATCTCGCGATTTGTTGAGTTTTTGGTGGTTTTGCTCCAATATAAACTTGTCTTTGGTGTTGATCTACAATTCCCCCACCTTCCCACAGCTTTTAGTGCCAAATTTTCCTCGAATTCGAAGGATTTCAGTCCGGATTTCCGCCCAAATCGACGAACAGCCCGCAGATCTGATTGCGACCGGAAGTTCCGCCCGGCAGGACCGGAAGTTCCGCCCCCAGTGACCGGAAGTTCCAGCCGGCCGAAATTTTGACAGCTACCTTTGTTTTTCGTTTTGGCACTAACCCCTTGTGTTTGGACTTCGGTTTGCGTGCCATTTCAGCTACCGCAATGCTTCCGCAACATCAACAACGACGATGACACCCCGAGGATCCAAGTGGTTCATTTGACACCTCCACCACCATAGCAAGTTCAAGATCGTCGGCCACCATCATCAAGTGGTATAACTTGCCCCCTAACTTGTAGCCCTAGCCTCTTTTGCGTACCTTTCCCATCGAGAGTGGCTTTCTAGTGTTGCGAAGCATTGTGCAAGCGTCCCGACCGTGAGGGTGTGCGTGTGTTGAGCAAAGCTAAGAAGCAAGCTTGTTGTGAAAAGAGAAGCAAAAGAAGTGTGACATACTTACATAGATAGTAGTATTCTTACATAGTGATAAAAAGAAAGAAAAATACAAAAAGAAAAAGGAAAAGAGTGTGAGTGACACCTATACACAAAAGAGTCCAAAGCTTATAAGCAAAAGAGAGAAAAGAGAAGAGAGGCGTCTTGCGCAAATCTTGTTGCTTCTCAATTTTGCAACCAAGCCACGGTCTCTCCTGAGTTAGCGTGACACCGAGCTAGTAGTCTTCGTTAGGACCATTTTTGTTCGTGCTCATTTTCATAAGTCGCGCTAACCCCATTTTGTCCCACGCGTGTGTTCCACCTTATGTATGCCTTTTGTGATCACCGCCTTTGACTTGTGACTTTTGGAGCTTACCCACTTTTGACAATAGACTTTTTGTTTGGTTCTTCCATTTGGCTTTCCACATCCATACCTAACACCATATAAAGTTTTTGGTTTTGCGTGTGTGCATACATATCGGTTGTCCTTTGACTTGAAACACCTTTTCGATTTTGGTTTGAAAGTTTTGAAACTTTTGGTAGTTTTTCCTAACCACCCACCACATAGTTCTTGTTGTAGTTGTAACCATGTCTAGTGGAGAAGGGAACCAACTACCGATGACGCGTCACCAACATTGGATAGCTACTCAAGCCGTCAACTCCAAGCTCAATGAATTTGAAGCAATGATGAAAGATACCAACATCCGCTATGAAGAAAGAGCTCAAGTGCAAAGGATAGACCTCAATAACCAAGTTCAAGACCTCAGTGAGAAGATTGAAGCTCAAGGCAACGAGTTGAAAGCAACACTCGCCATACAAGGTCAAGAGACAAGAGAGATGAAGACGGCGTTGGACAATATCCTTCATACACTCAACCGTAAAGACAATAGAAGACACCACTCAAGGTCTTCGCGCTCTCCAAGTTCAAGGTCATGAGCTCCTACACCATCTCACCATGATTCCAATGATGACCCACGCCACCATAATGTGGATGCTCAAGTGCGTCACCAACAAGCTCAAGAAGCGGAGCAAGCTCGACTTCGACTTGTCCAAGAACGTCAACGCCTTGAACAAGAACGCCTTCAACAAGAGAATCTCCATGCTCAATTCCAACAAGAGCAAGAACGCCTTCGACATGATCAAGAGCTAGTTCGTGCAAGGGAACAAGAGTGTATCCGCAATGAACAACAAGCACTTGAAGAACAAGAACGGCAACGACAAGTACAAGAAGCTCAAGCTAGAAGGCAACGCCTCCATGAAGAGGAACAAAGGCAAGCACATCAAGAGCGCCAAATCATCAATGTTATGCAACCTCCACGTAATGGTGCACTTCTTGTGACGGTAAAGCACATGTCCGTTGGTAACCCCAAGAGGAAGGTATGATGAGTACATCAGCGAGTTTTCCCTCAGTAAGAAACCAAGGTTATCGAACCAGTAGGAGATGAAAACCACGTGAAGGTTGTTGGTGAAGGAGTGTAGTGCGGCGCAACACCAGGGATTCCGGTGCCAACATGGAACCTGCACAACACAATCAAACTACTTTGCCCCAACTTAACAGTGAGGTTGTCAATCTCACCGGCTTGCTGAAAACAAAGGATTAAACGTATGGTGTGGAAAATGATGTTTGCTTGCAGAAAACAAAAGAGAACAATGATTGCAGCAGGTTGTATTTCAGATGTAAAAGAATGGACCAGGGTCCACAGTTCACTAGTGGTGTCTCTCCAATAAGATAAATAACATGTTGGGTAAACAAATTACAGTTGAGCAATTGACAAATAGAGAGGGCATAACAATGCACATACATATCATGATGACTACTATGAGATTTACTTAGGGCATTACGACAAAGAACATAGACCGCCATCCAGCATGCATCTATGCCTAAAAAGTCCACCTTCGGGTTAGCATCCGCACCCCTTCCAGTATTAAGTTGCAAACAATAGACAATTGCATTAAGTACTGTGCGTAGTGTAAATAATACAAATATCCTTAGACAAAGCATTGATGTTTTATCCCTAGTGGCAACAGCACATCCACAACCTTAGAACTTTCTGTCACTGTCCCATATTCAATGGAGGCATGAACCCACTATCTAGCATAAATACTCCCTCTTGGAGTTACAAGTATCAACTTGGCCAGAGCCTCTACTAGCAACGGACAGCATGCAAGATCATAAATAACATACATGATAGATCAATAATCAACTTGACATAGTATTCCATATTCATCGGATCCCAACAAACACAACATGTAGCATTACAAATAGATGATCTTGATCATGATAGGCAGCTCACAAGATCTAAACATGATGGCACAATAGGAGAAGACAACCATCTAGCTACTGCTATGGACCCATAGTCCAAGGATGAACTACTCACGCATCAGTCCGGAGGCGGGCATGGTGATGTAGAGCCCTCTGGTGATGATTCCCCTCTCCGGCAGGGTGCCGGAGGAGATCTTTGATACGCGTACAGCACGCGTCCGTTGGGAACCCCAGGAGGAAGGTGTGATGCGTACAACAGCAATTTTTCCCTCAGTAAGAAACCAAGGTTATCGAACCAGTAGGAGTCAAGAAGCACGTGAAGGTTGATGGTGGCGGAGTGTAGTGCGGCGCAACACCAGGGATTCCGGCGCCAACGTGGAACCTGCACAACACAATCAAGATACTTTTCCCCAACGTAACAGTGAGGTTGTTGTCGTTGCCTATTCGACGGTACCTCGGAGGAGGGATCCGCAAGAGGGGGTGAAGAAGTAGGGGCCATAGGGCGGAGTGCACACGGGACGGTGGTACGCGATTTACCCAGCTTCAGAACACCTGCACGATGACAGGGCCTACTGCTGCTTGTCTGGAATTATCTGGGCGCTTTCGCGATGTTACAATGAGTTGTGGTTGTGCCTCTAGGGCTCCCGGGATCCGGCTTATAAAGGCGCACAGATCTAGGGTTTACATGGAGAGTCCTAGCCGGATACAGGTTTGCCTAACTACGGTACAATGTCTTGCCGTGCACGTCAAGGATCCGCCTTCCTCTGTACGTCATACCGGATCCGGGTTCCTTAATGGGCCTCCATGGATCCGGGTTCCTCCTGAGGTCGGTCGGATCCGGCTCCCTTCTCCTGGGCCGGACTTCATCCTTCAGGATCAACAACAACTGGGCCGCCCGATGGGCCACATGCCACATCACCATCTGTGGGCCACCCGGGCTTGCCGGATCTAGGCACTGTCGATGGTACACCCATGAAGTATACCCACAACAGTAGCCCCCAGAGTTCTCCGAGTTTCACCTCCTGTTTTCGCCTTGCTGATGCCTTATGGTCTCCGGCAATGTTGGTAACGCGAAGAAACTTGAAGAACTCCAACTTCACATTTTCTTCTTCCCCAACCTTTAGTCGGAAAATATTCTCATCCTGCAGGACTTCATCCATCGACAGTTCAAGACATGTTTCCGGGTTACTCCCCTGCTTGCGAACGAGAACTGCTTATCTTCGCGCGATTACCCGGAATCTTAAAAGACTCAAACGGTTCCGCCAATTCTGGCGCCATTTTCGCGCGATTTGCGCGGTAACTTATCCTTAGCCATTTTTACCGTTTAGGGTTTGGACACGTGTCATGCATCCACCGACGCGACGCTTGCGTTCCGACCACAGGATGCGGTGCACGAATCTCCTCCCCGCGGCCTATAAATATCCACCGTCAACCCTAAACTGCTCATTCACCCCCTCTTTCACCTCTCTCCGAAGCGCTGCCCTCGAGCTCTGATGTCTACGCCCCCCTCCTTTTCCTGTAGACAGTGTTGGGCCTCCAAGAGCAGAGGTTTGTAGAACAGCAGCAAGTTTTCCCTTAAGTGGATCACCCAAGGTTTATCGAACTCAGGGAGGAAGAGGTCAAAGATATCCCTCTCATGCAACCCTGCAACCACAAAGCAAGAAGTCTCTTGTGTCCCCAACACACCTAATAGGTGCACTAGTTCGGCGAAGAGATAGTGAAATACAGGTGGTATGAATATATATAAGTAGTGGCAACGGCACCAGAAAAGTGCTTTGCCCAGGACTGTAAACAAGCAGTAGTAACGCAGCAGTAGTAACGCAGTAAAACAGTAAACAAGTAGCGATAGTAGTATTTAGGAACAAGGCCTAGGGATTACACTTTCACTAGTGGACACTCTCAACATTGATCACATAACAGAATAGATAAATGCATACTCTACACTCTCTTGTTGGATGATGAACACATTGCGTAGGATTACACGAACCCTCAATGCCGGAGTTAACAAGCTCCACAATTCAATGTTCATATTTAAATAACCTTAGAGTGCATGAAAGATCAATACGACTAAACCAAGTACTAACATAGCATGCACACCGTAACCTTCACACTATGAAAGGAGGAATAGATCGCATCAATACCATCATAGTAATAGTTAACTTCATAATCTACAAGAGATCACAATCATAGCATAAACCAAGTACTTCATGATGCACACACTGCCAACTTTACATCATGGAGGAGGAATAGACTACTTTAATAACATCACTAGAGTAGCACATAGATGAATTGTGATACAAAACTCATATGAATCTCAATCATGTAAGGCAGCTCATGAGATCATTGTATTGAAGTACATAGGAGAGAGATTAACCACATAGCTACCGGTACAGCCCCGAGCCTCGATGGAGAACTACTCCCTCCTCATGGGAGACAGCAGTGGTGATGAAGATGGCGGTGGTGTCGATGGAGGAGCCTTCCGGGGGCACTTCCCCGTCCCGGCGGCGTGCCGGAACAGAGAATCATGTCCCCCAGATCTTGGCTTCGCGATGGCGGCGGCTCTGGATGGTTTCTCGTATCGTGGCTCTCGGTGCTTCCGGGCAAAATAGGAACCTGGGCGTTGATTTCGTCCAATTCCGAGAATATTTCGTTACTAGGATTTCTGAAACCAAAAACAGCAGAAACAAAGAAGCGGCACTTCGGCATCTTGTTAATAGGTTAGTTCCAGAAAATGCACGAATATGACATAAAGTGTGCATAAAACATGTAAATAACATCAATAATGTGGCATGGAACACAAGAAATTATCGATACGTCGGAGACGTATCAGCATCCCCAAGCTTAGTTTCTGCTCGTCCCGAGCAGGTAAACGATAAACAAAGATAATTTCTGGAGTGACATGCCATCATAAACTTGATCATATTGTAAACATATGTAATGAATGCAGCAATCCAAGACAATGGTAATGACATGAGTAAACAACTGAATCATAAAGCAAAGACTTTTCATGAATAGTACTTCGAGACAAGCATCAATAAGTCTTGCATAAGAGTTAACTCATAAAGCAATAATTCATAGTAGAGACATTGAAGCAACACAATGGAAGATTAAGTTTCAGCGGTTGCTTTCAACTTGTAACATGCATATCTCATGGATAATTGTCAATGCAAAGTAATATAACAAGTCCAATATGCAAATATGTAGGAATCAATGCACAGTTCACACAAGTGTTTGCTTCTTGAGGTGGAGAGAAATAGGTGAACTGACTCAACATAAAGATAAAAGAATGGTCCTCCATAGAGGAAAAGCATCGATTGCTATATTTGTGCTAGAGCTTTGATTTTGAAAACATGAAACAATTTTGTCAACGGTAGTAATAAAGCATATGTATCATGTAAATTATATCCTACAAGTTGCAAGCCTCATGCATAGTATACTAATAGTGTCCGCACCTTGTCCTAATTAGCTTGGACTACCGGATCATCGCAATGCACATGTTTTAACCAAGTGTCACAAAGGGGTACCTCTATGCCGCCTGTACAAAGGTCTAAGGAGAAAGCTCGCATTGGATTTCTCGCTATTGATTATTCTCAACTTAGACATCCATACCGGGACAACATAGACAACAGATAATGGACTCCTCTTTTATGCATAAGCATGTAACAACAATTAATTTTCTCATATGAGATTGAGGATATTTGTCCAAAACTGAAACTTCCACCATGGATCATGGCTTTAGTTAGCGGCCCAATGTTCTTCTCTAACAATATGCATGCTCCAACCATAAGGTGGTAGATCGCTCTTACTTCAGACAAGACGAACATGCATAGCAACTCACATGATATTCAACAAAGAATAGTTGATGGCGTCCCCAGAAACATGGTTATCGCACAACAAGCAACTTAATAAGAGATAAAGTGCATAAGTACATATTCAATACCACAATAGTTTTTAAGCTATTTGTCCCATGAGCTATATATTGTAAAGGTGAATGATGGAATTTTAAAGGTAGCACTCAAGCAATTTACTTTGGAATGGCGGAGAAATACCATGTACTAGGTAGGTATGGTGGACACAAATGGCATAGTGGTTGGCTAAAGGATTTTGGGATTCATGAGAAGTATTCTCTCTCGATACAAGGTTTAGGCTAGCAAGGCTATTTGAAACAAACACAAGGATGAACCAGTGCAGCAAAACTCACATAAAAGACATATTGTAAACATTATAAGAATCTACACCGTCTTCCTTGTTGTTCAAACTCAATACTAGAAATTATCTAGACTTTAGAGAGACCAATTATGCAAACCAAATTTTAGCATGCTCTATGTATTTCTTCACTAATGGGTGCAAAGTATATGATGCAAGAGCTTAAACATGAGCACAACAATTGCCAAGTATCACATTATCCAAGACATTATAGCAATTACTACATGTATCATTTTCCAATTCCAACCATATAACAATTTAACGAAGCAGTTTCAACCTTCGCCATGAAAATTAAAAGCTAAGAACACATGTGTTCATATGAACCAGCGGAGCGTGCATCTCTCCCACACAAGCATTTATTCAAACAAAAACAAAAACAATAAACATACAGACGCTCCAAGTAAAGTACATAAGATGTGACCGAATAAAAATATAGTTTCAGGGGAGGAACCTGATAATTTGTCGATGAAGAAGGGGATGCCTTGGGCATCCCCAAGCTTAGACGCTTGAGTCTTCTTGAAATATGCAGGGGTGAACCACCGGGGCATCCCCAAGCTTAGACTTTTCACTCTTCTTGATCATAGTATATCATCCTCCTCTCTTGACCCTTGAAAACTTCCTCCACACCAAACTTAGAACAACTCATTAGAGGGTTAGTGCACAATCAAAATATACATGTTCAGAGGTGACATAATCATTCTTAACACTTCTGGACATTGCACAAAGCTACTGAAAGTCAATGGAATCGAAATATCCATCGAACATAACAAAACTGGCAATGCGAAATAAAAGGCAGAATCTGTCAAAACAGAACAGTTCGTATTGACGAATTTTATCAAGGCACCAGACTTGCTCAAATGAAAATGCTCAAATTGAATGAAAGTTGCGTACATATCTGAGGATCACTCACGTAAATTGTCATAATTTTCTGAGTTACCTACAGAGAAAACAGCCCAGATTCGTGACAGCAAAGAAATCTGTTTCTGCGCAGTAATCCAAATCTAGTATGAACTTTACTATCAACGACTTTACTTGGCACAACAAAACACTAAACTAAGATAAGGAGAGGTTGCTACAGTAGTAAACAACTTCCAAGACACAAAATAAAAACAAAGTACTGTAGCAAAATAACACATGGGTTATCTCCCAAGAAGTTCTTTCTTTTTAGCCATTAAGATGGGCTCAGCGGTTTTAATGATGCACTCGCAAGAAATAGTATTTGAAGCAAAAGAGAGCATCAAGAAGCAAATTGAAACACATTTAAGTCTAACATGCTTCCTATGCAAAGGAATCTTGTACACAAATAAGTTATGTAGGCATAATGCAATAAGCATAGGAAAACTAGACAAGCTCAATTTCAAAATTTTAAGCATATAGAGAGGTGTTTTAGTAACATGAAAATTTCTACAACCATATTTTCCTATCTCATAATAACTTTCAGTAGCAACATGAGCAAACTCAACAATATAACTATCACATAAAGCATTCTTATCATGAGTCTCATGCATAAAATTAGTACTACTCCCAACATAAGCATAGTTATTCTTATTAATTGTAGTAGGAGCAAATTCAACAAAGTAGCTATCATTATTATTCTCATCATTAAATATAGGAGGCATATTGTAATCATAATCAAATTCATCCTCCATAACAGGTGGTAACAAAAGACTACTATCATTATAATCATCATAAATAGGAGGCAAAGTGTCATCAAAGTAAATTTTCTCCTCAATTCTTGGGGGACTAAAAAGATCATGCTCATCAAAACCAGCTTCCCCAAGCTTAGAATTTTCCATATCATTAGCAACAATGGTGTTCAAAGTGTTCATACTAATATCATTGCTACTAGCATGCAAATAAGATTCCATAGGTTTTTTAATTTTCGCATTAAACCATTCATGTCTTGACTCAGGAAATAGAATAAAAAGCTCACAGATGTTTTCCATTATGCCTTACTAGTGTAAACAAGAAACAAAAAGGTGCAATTGCAGGATCTAAAGGAAATAGCTTTGAGTACTTACGATGCGCCGGAAAATAGCTTAGTAGCCGAGATCCGGAGTGTGAGTACCTTTTACCTTTCCTCCCCGGCAACGGCGCCAGAAAATTGCTTGATGTCTACGCCCCCCTCCTTTTCCTGTAGACAGTGTTGGGCCTCCAAGAGCAGAGGTTTGTAGAACAGCAGCAAGTTTTCCCTTAAGTGGATCACCCAAGGTTTATCGAACTCAGGGAGGAAGAGGTCAAAGATATCCCTCTCATGCAACCCTGCAACCACAAAGCAAGAAGTCTCTTGTGTCCCCAACACACCTAATAGGTGCACTAGTTCGGCGAAGAGATAGTGAAATACAGGTGGTATGAATATATATAAGTAGTGGCAACGGCACCAGAAAAGTGCTTTGCCCAGGACTGTAAACAAGCAGTAGTAACGCAGCAGTAGTAACGCAGTAAAACAGTAAACAAGTAGCGATAGCAGTATTTAGGAACAAGGCCTAGGGATTACACTTTCACTAGTGGACACTCTCAACATTGATCACATAACAGAATAGATAAATGCACACTCTACACTCTCTTGTTGGATGATGAACACATTGCGTAGGATTACACGAACCCTCAATGCCGGAGTTAACAAGCTCCACAATTCAATGTTCATATTTAAATAACCTTAGAGTGCATGATAGATCAATACGACTA
The DNA here is from genome assembly GCF_019359855.2 of Lolium perenne. Classification (NCBI taxonomy): domain Eukaryota; kingdom Viridiplantae; phylum Streptophyta; class Magnoliopsida; order Poales; family Poaceae; genus Lolium; species Lolium perenne. The sequence goes on along the minus strand of NC_067249.2, from coordinate 34,245,179 downwards.
AACCAAGTACTAACATAGCATGCACATCGTAACCTTCACACTATGAAAGGAGGAATAGATCGCATCAATACCATCATAGTAATAGTTAACTTCATAATCTACAAGAGATCACAATCATAGCATAAACCAAGTACTTCATGATGCACACACTGCCAACTTTACATCATGGAGGAGGAATAGACTACTTTAATAACATCACTAGAGTAGCACATAGATGAATTGTGATACAAAACTCATATGAATCTCAATCATGTAAGGCAGCTCATGAGATTATTGTATTGAAGTACATAGGAGAGAGATTAACCACATAGCTACCGGTACAGCCCCGAGCCTCGATGGAGAACTACTCCCTCCTCATGGGAGACAGCAGCGGTGATGAAGATGGCGGTGGTGTCGATGGAGGAGCCTTCCGGGGGCACTTCCCCGTCCCGGCGGCGTGCCGGAACAGAGACTCCTGTCCCCCAGATCTTGGCTTCGCGATGGCGGCGGCTCTGGATGGTTTCTCGTATCGTGGCTCTCGGTGCTTCCGGGCAAAATAGGAACCTGGGCGTTGATTTCGTCCAATTCCGAGAATATTTCGTTACTAGGATTTCTGAAACCAAAAACAGCAGAAAACAGCAACTGGCACTTCGGCATCTTGTTAATAGGTTAGTTCCAGAAAATGCACGAATATGACATAAAGTGTGCATAAAACATGTAAATAACATCAATAATGTGGCATGGAACACAAGAAATTATCGATACGTCGGAGACGTATCAAGCTCCTCCTCCGCCGTGCCGGAGTCTGCCGGAAAACCCGCCGGAGTCTCGCCGGAGCGACTTCGACCACCGTACAGTTCATCGAGTTCTTAACTTCGGCGAGCCACCGCGCAAAATCCTCGTCGCCGGCGACTCCGACCACCGCGGAATCCATCACGGTGAGTTCTCGAGCTTCAACCCTTCGTCGTAGTTGGTAGGGACGATCCTTAGGATGACGATGTGGATCCGGCTAAGTCATTTTTTCCGCGAGCTCTTTTTCTTCAGATGTCTTCTGCGACTCTGCCTCCAACCTCCGAGCCAATCATGGCAACGCCCCTCTCCTCCGCCCCTCCTCCCTTCGTCCCAGTCCAACTGGATCCCACTAAGGATTCCGGTAAGGACGCCGAGGGTACTTCTGCTAACCCGGAGAAAGCCTCCGGGGCGGAGCATGCAGAGCACAAGGCGGAAGAAAACGCCGCCAAGAAATCCAAGGCTCGTCAGCGAGACTCAGAATCGAAAGGGAAATGGTGGCCCTGCACCACCACTGAAATGGAGCTGAAGAACTTGGAGGCGGAAGGTTTCCTGCAACCCGGAAGCTGGTGAATAGTTCCGAACTCCTTGGCTCCAGCCCCTCAAGTCGGCGAGATGGTGCTGACTAAGGCGCTGGTGGAGCGAGGCTTTTCGTTTCCGCCTTCGGATTTCTTCTCGGAAATCATGAAGGTATATGGGCTCCAGCCCCACAACATATCACCGAACAGCGTGTTAGCGATCAGCAACCACGTTACTCTCTGCGAGGGCCATCTCCGGGTACCTCCCGAACTCTCTCTTTTCCAATACTACTTCTCCGTCAAGAAGGAGAAGATCCGCCAGACCTCCGAGTTGGCGACATGCGGCTCCATCACCTTCATGCTCCGCCCTGGCCGCGTCTACCCTCCTACCGACCGCCATGAATCCGCGCGGTATTGGTCAGGGGGCTTCTTCTATTTGAAGGACGTCTCCGACCCGGCGAGCAAAAGGAGGCTGCCGCCCTTCAAGAACAGCCCCGCCAGCGAAACTCCGACATGGACGCAGTGCCCGCACCTCTCCGAGTCTCCTCAGCTAACCCGCGCTGTTAGGCGGATTTGCAAGCTCACGGAGGAGGGGCTGACGGGGAAGGACCTTACCCTGTCTTGGTTCACCAAGCGGATCCAGCCACTTCAGCACCGGGACCGCTTGATGTTCCACTATACGGGGCGCGACGATCCGATGCGCTCCACGAAGCACAACCTTTCCGCCGATGCCATCGACAAGAGGATCCGGCTCCTCATCAAAATTCCGCGTGAACTTCACGTTCACGTGTGCAACAAAGATATTTACATCAACGGCTCCGGGACCGCGGTATGTTATCTCGACTTGACCATTGCTTCCTTTGTACTCAAAATTTTGTCTAAGTGTTGGCCCTGTGACTTAGCTCGAGGCCCTCGAGGAAGGTGAACTCGGAACCCTTCTCCGGGTCCCTTCTATGGGCAACACGTGTTGGGGGGATGACCCCCGGTATGCCAAAGGCATGCCAAACCGGATGGTTTGAGCCATCAAGATACCGGTTTAATGTTTTACCGGAGCTCAAAGATAAGAGTTTGGCTAAGTAAAGCCATGCCGGTATCCCCAGAGGGGTATACCGGAACCGGATAAAGAAGACACCGGGCTACCGGAAAGAAGAGCGTGTCGGCAGGACTGGTCAAAGATTCTCTTCGGAGCTAGAAGACAAAGATGAGGTAAGCAAAGTGGCTTTAATCGGAGCCCTGGCGCCAAAGAGAAGGATGACGCTGAAAGAAGCCGGAGGACGTCAGCGTCCCTGATTAAAGAAGACCCCGGCGTCATCCATGATTAAAGTTACTTTGTAAAGTAGTTTGTCCAGTCAAAGATGCCATTAGGGTTTCTTGCTCTGTAAGCCACCCTCTCCCCTATATAAGGAGAGGGGGCACACCCGTATTCGGGATGCTCAATCTCTAGGTGAACTTTGTATCCAGAAACCTGTAATCATGTTGAGATCAATGAAGATAGTGATCTAGAGCAGAGTTCTTCCTCTTGTGTTTCTTCTTGTATCCCTGCCTTTGGTTGTGTTCTTGAGGAAAGCATCCGGAAGTTCATCCCATCTAATCACAAACCCTCCCCCGAATCCTCTTGCGCCCATTCGGCCCCAACTCAAGCCATCCCATGGCATCTGCTCGTTCACCACGACGACAGTTGGCGCCCACCGTGGGGCATGAAGTGGCGCTTGCTGGAGTTCACATTCGGGTGGGCATCCTCAACGTCGCCGGCCAGCGTATGGTGTCCGCGCGGGTGCAGCGCATCTACGCCATGGACTTCATCAACGACAACGCGGGCTGCTTCGCCAACGGTGGCATCTTCCCCAAGAACGGCTGCATCATCGAGTTCGGCAGCTACCGCATCTACTTCGGCACCGTCCCTGTGCGCCAGTGCCCCTCGCCGGTGCTGGTGGCGCCGGATCCGCCAAGATGGCTACATGCTGGCCGCGCTCCTGGCAGTGTGGAGGTGATGATGGCGGGCGCGGTCGACGCCGGCAAAGGAGCTGTGGAAGAAGGCGCTGGGCGTGCGGTTTCAACCCGCGCGGCCAAGCCACCGCTGGAGCGCGACGCAGGCGCAGCGGGAGCATCGTCCGCACCGCCGGAAACACCACTCCAAGCGGCGATGAACGTCCTCACCACCCCCATCGCGTAGAACATCGACCCGGCAGCGGCTCAGGCGGAGCTGGAGGCGCAGCGCCAGAAGATACTCGAGAGCGGCAAGGACGTCGTCAGGGCGCAGCGCGAGCTGAACCTAACCGTACGTGAGTATAACGCTGCCCATGGCTTTGCTTCTGTTAGCGCTCATGCTGCTAGGATACCGAAGAACCGGCTTAAGGCTCGCAATCTAGATCAGGATCTGCGTAAGGAAATTCTTGCCGGCAAAAGTACCTCTGCATCTGTGAGCATTGTAGAGAAACCTAAGTACAGTAGCCCGGATAAAACCATAAAAGCTGCTAAAGCTGCCGTAGAGCTGTGTGAATCTCTTTCCGGGGACGCTCTAGCAAAGCAGCAAGAGCGCATCCGGGAGCTGCTTGAGACTATCGAGCAGCAACACGCTGAGTAGCTTGCTAAGCTAAACAAAGCTGTGGCTTAAAAATCCGCGCGTTCAACAAAGAATGCCGGTAGCAAGTCCCATGGGCAGGCTTCGTCCCCCCATCCGGACAGAAGAAGAGAAAAGGAGATGAATGCGCAGCAGATGACTGTGTATGATCCGGTACTTGCCGGAAAGCAACAAGCCGGGCAACATGATGCCGGTAGAAAAAAGCCAAGGGGCAGACAGAGGCTACGCCAAAGGAGGCTATGCCGGAAACAATCATGCCGGTAGACATGAAACCGGGCAAAATTATCGAGCTGCAAGGGCAGCGTACGATGAGGAGGAAATAGATCCTCCAAGGTACCGGCAGGCAAGGGCCGCGGTACCGGAACATGATGACGAGGTTGATTCAGCAAGACCGGCAGCATACCGGAACCCATTGGGGGAACGCTTGGGAGAAAGATACCTGCCAGAACGGGATGCGAGGCACCGTCTGGACAGAGTATACTTGTCAGAAATGATCGAGGCGGAAGGACCTCCAGGCCCAAAGTGTTTTGGACCGAGGATCATGAAAGAAGGACCACCGGTTCGCAACTTCCAGTTGCCGCGTGACACAAAAACATATGATGGCACCACAAAGCCGGAAGACTGGCTCGCGGATTACGTGACCGTGGTATACGTCGCTGGCGGCGGAGGAACCATAGCTGGAGGAGGAAACCGGCGTTGGGCCGTGAGAATCATACCATCATTCTTGGTGGGACCGGCAAGAATCTGGCTAAACAACTTGCCGGCAGGAAGCATAAACAGCTGGTTGGATTTTGAGGAAGCTTTTGTGAGTAACTTCAGCAGCACATACCGGAGGCCAAACAGGCCGCAGCAGCTCGCTCTGTGCGTGCAACGCCCAAATGAAACAGACCGGGATTATCTGGCCCGGTGGAACACCACAAGGAACTCCTGTGAAGGGGTGATAGAGGCACAAGCCATTGCTTGGTTTAGCAGTGGGTGCAGAAGAGGTTCGCCGCTGTGGCAAAAGCTGCAGCGAAGCATGCCGACAACGTTGGCAGAGATGATACGTGTGGCGGATAGCTATGCGTTGGGAGACCCAACGCAGCCAGTGGTGCAACCCGAGCCGGAACAGTCAAACCCGCCTCAGCAGCGCCAAGAGCAACACCGGGATAACCGGAACAACAAAAGAAGGGAAGATTTCCCGGATCGAAGGTACGGTCCGCAGCAAGTTGCTGCTGTGCAAGATAACTCTGAGGCCAGCGGCAGTCAGAGACAGAGAACCGGATCGCAGCCATGGGCGGGTCCTAAGAAACAGTGGGTCGAAAAGAAACCCTGGGGCCAGAAAAAGAACTGGCAAGAACCCGCAAAGTACACCATGGAAGCTGCGATGGATCAACCTTGCCGGTGGCACACACCGAATCCGGCACACCCGTCGAACCATCTGACGAAGGATTGTACCTGGACCAAGTACTTGATGCAAAAGGGAGCGGTAAAAGATGCACAACCACCGCAAGACATGTCGCGGCAACAACAGCTACCGCCACCACCACCGCTTACCAGAGCAAACGCTTTACCAGTACAGCCTCAGTCAAACCGGCAGCAGTACCAGCAAGTGAACCAGGTGGGAGAGGGCAATGGCCAACCGCCTCCACCGGCACCTTTGGGCCGGAATGTTTACCATAACCCAGATATGTGTTGCGTTGTGTTCGTCACTGAGCCAACCAACAGACAAAGCTTGCATCGCCGTTCTATGGAAGTGAATGCGGTGATGCCGGCAGTGCCAAAATACATGATGTGGTCTGACCAAGAGATCTCGTGGTCGTTTAAGGATCACCCTAAGATCATGCCTAACCCGGGTGGCTATGCTCTTGTCTTGGACCCAATCATGCAAGGGCCAAACGCTCGAGTCAAGTTCAGCAAGGTGCTGATAGACAATGGCAGCAGCATAAACATCATGTACCGGCACACCATGAACATGCTGGGCATAACAGAAAACATGCTCCAGCCAACTCGCACGACTTTCCACGGAATCGTTCTGGGTCTGTCTTGTGCACCGGTTGGAAAAGTCCGGGTGGATGTGTCGTTTTGGAGGACGTGACAATTGCCGGGTTGAAAACCTTGAGTTTGAGGTGGTGGACTTAGATAGTCCTTACCATGCATTGCTGGGGAGACCGGCATTGGCTGCTTTCATGGCCTCAACTCACACGGCGTATCTCAAGATGAAGATGCCGGCACCTCGTGGACCCTTAACTGTGGTGGGAAACTACAAAGTCTCACTGGAAACAGCTTCCGCCGGATCAAACCTGGCAGAATCGCTGGTGATCGCAGAGGAAAAGAGGAGGATGCAAACCGCAGTTGCACTGGCTCAGTCCTCACAGCTGAGCTTAGCGGCAATGAGTGCAAACCTGGGCACACCGGCATTTAAGCCGATAAAAGAAACAAAGGACATTGTGCTGGACCCGGCTTACCCTGAGCGCACCGTTCGTATCGGTGCCGGCATGAATGAAGCATAGGAAAGCGCGCTCGTCAGCTTCCTCCGTGAGAATCAGAATATCTTTGCCTGGTCTACAGATGACTTGGTAGGTGTTCCGAGGGAGCTGGCTGAGCACTCATTAAATGTCCGGAAAGATGCGCAGCCGGTAAGGCAGCCGCTGCGCCGGTTTGGTGAAGACAGGAGAAAGATCATTGGAGAAGAGGTGACAAAGTTACTGGTTGCCGGTTTCATCGTGGAAGTACTGCACACTGAGTGGCTAGCCAATCCGGTGCTGGTCGAGAAGAAGAAAGAAGAGAACCTGGAAGCAAAAGCTCCAAAGGTGTGGAGCATGTGCATCGACTACACCAACCTGAACAAAGCTTGCCCGAAGGACCCTTTCCCTTTACCCCGGATCGATCAAGTGATTGATTCCACTGCCGGTTGTGAGCTGTTGTCTTTTTTGGATGCTTATTCCGGTTTCCACCAAATCCCCCTGAAAAAGGAAGATCAAATAAAAACTGCGTTCATTACCCCGCACGGGGCTTATTGCTATGTCATTATGCCTTTCGGTTTGCGCAACGCTGGTGCAACGTACCAGCGTTGTATGCAAAAATGCTTGTTTGATCAAATTGGAAAAAATGTACAAGTCTATGTGGACGATGTCGTGGTAAAAACCAAGGTAAAAGAAACCTTAATCGATGACCTCCGGCAAACGTTTGATAACTTGAGAAGATTCCGGATGAAACTCAATCCGGCAAAATGTACCTTCGGTGTACCTGCCGGCAAGTTGCTTGGCTTTCTCGTATCAAGCCGGGGCATTGAGTTAATCCGGTAAAAATCCGGGCAATCGAAAGAATGACAATACCACGCGATCTCAAAGATGTGCAAAAGTTTACCGGAAGCTTGGCATCGCTAAGCCGGTTCATAAGCAGGTTGGGAGAAAAAGCTCTGCCGCTCTATGCTCTCATGAAAAAATCTAATACGTTCGTCTGGACCCCACAGGCAGATGCAGCGTTTAAAGAGCTAAAAACAATGCTGGCCACAGCGCCTATACTGGCTTCACCTCTAGAAAGAGAGCCTATGCTGTTATACATAGCAGCAACAAACCGGGGTGTGAGTGTGGTAGTTGTGGTCGAAAGAGAAGAGGAAGGAAAAAACCGTCCAGAGGCCGGTATACTACCTGAGCGAGGTGCTCTCCCTCTCAAAACAAAACTACCCTCACTTCCAGAAAATGACTTATGGCGTGTAGATGGCCGCCACCAAGCTTAAGCATTACTTTGAGGAGCACCCCATGAAAGTGGTGAGCGAGGCACCCATTTCCGACATCATGTGCAACAAAGATGCTAGCGGTAGGATTGCAAAGTGGGCAATCCAGATATCACCATACGTACCGGTGTATGAAAGAAGGGATGCCATAAAATTGAAAGCTTTGGCTGATTTCCTTGTGGATTGGGCGGAAATGCAGTACAAGCCGCCGGATCAAAAGATAGAATACTGGAAGATGCACTTTGATGGATCCAAGCTAAAAGAGGGTCTAGGTGCCGGTGTGGTACTTACCTCACCTAAGGGAGATCATCTCCAGTATGTTCTGCAAGTACATTTCAGGGCATCAAACAATGTCGCTGAGTACGAGGCTTTGATCCATGGGCTAAAGGTCGCAAAAGAAATCGGTGCGCACCGGATCATTTGCTATGGAGATTCAGATCTGGTGGTGCAACAATGTTCCGGAGATTGGGACGCAAAAGATGCTAACATGGCTTCGTACCGGTTTCACGTGCAAAAGATTGCCGGCTTCTTTGAGGGCTGTGAGTTTCACCATGTGCCACGAGCGGAAAATGAAGCCGCGGATGCTTTGTCCAAGCTGGGCTCATCTAGGCAGGAAATTCCACCCGAAATAGCCTTGGCACACTTAAGAGCACCATCGATCAAACCAAGCCCGGAATCGGAGTCAATTTTTGTACCGGAATCACACGTAGTGCCCATGGATATTGATGAAGGAAACCCGGGGACTGTTCCGGAAAGCTCGGGGACTGTCGCAATCATACCGAAAGAAACAATGCTGGTGGGTAACATGGAGATAGATGTCCCGGTGTTCGTAGTTCGAGAGACACCGTCATGGGTTAAACCTATTAAGGAATTCCTGATCAACGGCACCTTGCCGGATGACGAAAATGAATCCAAAAGGATCCAGAGGAGGTCCAAAGCATACACCATCATCAATAGCGAGGTGTACAAGAGAAGTGTTACTGGTGTCCTTCAAAGATGTGTGGAACCGAAAGAAGGAAAAGAAATGCTTGAAGAAATTCACCAAGGAGAGTGTGGGCACCACGCCTCATCAAGGGCGCTGGTAGCAAAAGTGTTCCGGCATGGGTTCTATTGGCCCACTGCTTTGGAAAATGCTGAGGATTTGGTAAGAAAATGCAATGGGTGCCAGAGGTACGCCAAGCAAAATCATACCCCAGCATCCGGTTTAAAAACCATACTGCTAACATGGCCATTTGCTGTTTGGTGCCTTGATATGGTTGGCCCATTCAAAACTGCAAGGAGCAGCATGACCCACATCTTGGTCATGGTAGACAAATTCACCAAGTGGCTAGAAGTGAAACCCATCGCAAAGTGTGATGGGCGCACGGCGGTGAAGTTCCTAAAAGATGTTATCTTGCGGTATGGCTACCCGCATAGCATCATCACAGACAATGGAACCAATTTTGCTCAAGGTGAGTTCAAAAGATTTTGTGAGGACAACAACATCCGGTTAGATCTGTGCTCGGTAGCACACCCACAAGGCAATGGCCAGGTGGAAAGAACAAACGCGTTAATACTTTCCGGTATCAAACCAGGACTCATCGAAGCGGTGGAAAAGTCACCAGGGTGTTGGCTGGATGAGCTACCATCAGTGTTGTGGAGTATAAGAACAACTCCAAAGCGGTCCACCGGATACACTCCATTCTTTATGGTTTACGGAGCAGAAGCGGTCATACCAACCGACATTATCCATGACTCACCAAGAGTGCAGCTCTATACCGAGCAAGAGGTCAAAGAGGCCAGAGAAAATGATGTCGACTTGCTAGAAGAAGCAAGAGAGTTGGCATTGGCAAGAACAGCAATTTACCAGCAAAACCTCAGACGCTATCATAGCCGGAAGGTTAACCCGAGAGTATTCCGGGAAGGAGATCTGGTGCTACGCCTAGTGCAGCGCACTGAAGGCCGGCATAAGCTTTCACCACCATGGGAAGGTCCCTTCATTGTGAGCAAAGCTCTTCACAATGATGCCTATTACTTAATCGATGCACAAGAATGGAAGAAAGGAAAGGCAGATAGGTCTGGAGAAGAGAGCAAGCATCCATGGAACGTAGCTCTGTTGCGTCCCTTCTACTCTTGAAGTTGTGGTGTAAGAAGTTCCTTTTTTGTACCTTATATGCTATGAATAAAAGATGTCGGGACCTCGAATGAATCTCGGGGACTACCTCTACCTCTATTGCATGCAACATGTTTATTTTTTCAGTTCACCGGTTGCTTAGTGAACATTTTTTCTTTCCGGTTTAGTAGCGTGCTAAACCTACCGGAGTCTTCGACTCTGCTGCTGTCCGCAACCCGGCTTCATGGCAAGCAAGATAAACCAGTAGCAATTAAGCACGTGAACTGCGAAAAGAGAGAGTGGGAACGAACAATCCAGAAAAGTTTAACTAACCCCGGGTAGACCGGTTTTTCGCAAAAATTTCGAGTTATTTCTAAGTTCAAGAAAATGCTTGCTTGGTAAAAGAACTTTGTGCTCATACGCCAAAGAACGCCCAGAGAAGGCAGGCAGAGCCAAGGTAAAAGAGCCAAGTGTGCATCGAATTGGATGCGGAAACAATTCCGAAATCTTTGCAGTGCAGGATAAAATCAAAACGATAAGCAAATATGCTAAGGCAAACATAAGATAATTAACTACCAGTATAACATACCGGCATGAACTGTTGTACCACAACCAAAGGGAGATTAAGTTTTACATCAAAGACCCCGGCATACTGGGGTAGAATTTAATGGACATTGTTTCAAAGTTAAGCAGGCCAGACAAGCATATCACAAGCAAACAGATAACAGCAGATACTCAAGCAGCAGGGGCTTCGGGAGGAGCGTCGTCGGCGCCAGGACCATCCAGAGGCTCATCGTCAGCTCCGGCCTCCTCATCAGCTTCACCTTCCTCCTCGTCGCTCAGATAGTCCTTGACGTCTGGAGGAGGGGGGATGAAGGTGCGCATGTCGGCGTACTCCGCGATGTGGTACGCTCGATCCTGCCGCTTAGCGGTGAGGACCGGGTCCAGATCGGTTTCAGCTCCTTCGCGCACTCCGAGGAGGGCGTTCAGGTCCAGCTCCGGGTACCAGGAGCAGGCAACGCGAAGTGCGGAGTCTGCTCTGGCACGGGCAGTAGAGCACTACCACTCCCGGATCCTTCTACCGGCACCCTTCAGGCGGTCGCTGATGAGGGAGAAGGTGTCTGGCACCACTTCTCCAGGCCAGAGAGTCCGGAAGAGCTGGGTGGCCACATCAGGGATGTCGGAAAGGTTCCGATCTACGGCGCGCATATGGGAAACCCGCGCGTTCAGCGCAACCAGATGGTCATAGGGGTCCCAGGGCGCGCCCAGATTCTCATAGGCCTGGGCAACCCGACGCTCTCCAACCCTCTTCACGGCAAACGCCTGGGAGTCCGGTAAGAGCCCTACAAGGTGAAAGAAAGAAGTTAAGCAAATGCTACCGGAAGAGATAAGCTTATAAGCAGAAACCGGAAAAGAAAAAGGAAGAAATTTACGGAAGGCAAGTGCGTCAGTCTGCGTGACCAGAAGGTCGTATTCCTTCTGCTCCGCCTCCAGCCGCGCGACCTTGTCCTCAGCAGCTTTCCGCGCCTTGGCGAGCTCCTCCAGCTCAGCCTGCAACACCACGTTGGAGTTGCCGGCATCCTCCAGCGTCTCATTCAGCTTGGCCTCCGCAGCAGCTTGGGCGGCCTTCATCTCCTCGTTGTGCTTGAGCCCAAGCTGGATGATCTGATCCTTGAGCTCCTTGGAGTTAGCTCTCTGGGCGCTCAGCTCCTCCTGGTGTTGCCGGATGAGCTGGTCCTTCTCCTCTAGAACCCGAAAGGAAAGTGTTAGCAAAGTTGTACTGATAAAGTGAAGGAAAAAACAAGTCAACCGGAACAGAGGAAGCAATACCTTGGGTGGCGGCAAGCTGGGTCCTGAGGGCCTCAATAGAAGCTTCCGGGATAGCGTTAAAACAGAAAATCATAAGTACTCAGAGAAAGAAAGCTTTCCGGTAAGAAAGATGCCGAAAGAAAAGAAGGTTACCTTGGCACTGGCTGTGTGCCTCAGCGAGATCCCGGTGCTCCCAAAGAAGCTCCTCAAAGAGGATCTTCCGAGCGTCAGCCGTGGTCTATTCAAGAAAAAGATATTAGTTAAGTTTCGCGCTAAGAGCAAAGATCTTAACCCGAAACTCGGGGACTGGCTATGCCGGTTTCGCGCGTTTCTAGTTAAGTTTCGCGCTAAGAGCAAAGATCTTAACCCGAAACTCGGGGACTGGCTATGCCGGTTTCGCGCGTTTCTAGTTAAGTTTTGCGCTAAGAACAAAGATCTTAACCCGAAACTCGGGGACTGGCTATGCCGGTTTCGCGCGTTTTTGCCTAAGTTTCGCGCTAAGAGCAAAGATCTTAACCCGAAACTCGGGGATTGGCTATGCCGGTTTTGCGCGTTTTTACTTAAGTTTCGCGCTAAGAGCTACGCTCTCAACACGAAACTCGGGGACTGGGAAGATAGACAAGATTCAGCAAAAAAGAGAAACCGGCATAAGTTTAAGAGTTAAAGAGAAGGTAGAAAAAATCCGGAAAAAGAGAAACCGGCAAGAGTTGAAGTTGGTGGAACTTACCATCATGTTGTTCGTGGCGTCAAACCACGCGCTGTCCAGCTCCTTGACGGCCCGACGCAGCCGCATAAAATGCTCCTCCGCGCTCCGGTCACCAGCAGGGTCGGGCGCCGGTAGCCTGTCCTTGCCCAGGCCGCGGGTCGCCTGGGACATGTCCGCGGCGTTCCACTTTTGGGCGTAGGGCAGTAGGTGCCCTAACTCTCGGCCTTCGCGCTGGAACTCGGTAATCCGGCCAAGCAGGCCGGTGGCCTTCTCGCCAGCAGCGCTAGCGGCGCGGGCGACGTGCAGCACCAAGGGCTGCTGACCGCCGGAGGCGGCGCTGGAGGCCGTTGCCTTCCCCTTGACGAGCGTCAAGGTCTTGGGCGGCGGCGGCGTTGGAGTGGCACCGGCCGGCTCGGTGCGAGGAGCTTCCGGCGGTGGCGTTGGAGCGGTCTTAGGAGAAGGGGGAGCGCCAGGCGCGTCACCCGGGTTAGAGCTTGCCGGCGCGGAACCTTCCGGCGCGGCTCTGGAGGGGGAAGACGTCTTGGTCTTCTTCTTCTTTTCTAGGACGGGAGGAACCAGAGGTTCCGCCCGCCCGGCAGCTTCTTCCTCGGCGCCGATGTTGCTGGCGCCGGTGTCTTGGTTTTCAGGAGGGGAGATAAGTTCCTCCTCCGCGCGGTGATCTGGCGGTGTAGGGGCCGCGCGCCCCGCACTTGTAGTGCCTCCCAGAGGGGAGGCAGAGGTGTTGCCGGCACCAGAGGGTGCCGGGCTTGTATGAGGAGGAGGGGTTGAGGTCCTTGCGGATCCAGCAGAACCCTCAGGCCTGGGGCCGAGCTTGAGCGCAGGGCTGAAAGAGAGAAAAGGAAAAGGTTGGGAAAAAGCAACCGGCCAAAGAACTTGATGAAAACAGAACGAGCAGGGAAACAAGAGCTTACCCAGAGGAGGTCGGCATCTGCTTGCGCTTGTAGCGCCTCACGCCTGCTTCCTTCCCCGCCAAAGGCTCCGTCCGGAAGCGCTTCGGGGGAGGGGCCTGACTTGAACCGGCATCAAATGTCGGTACCTTGTTCTTCTGGCCCTGGGCCATGAGCTTCTCCACGAACTCGGAACCGGCCTCGGCCTGCAGGGGCGGCGCGTGCTCGTGGATCTGCGGGTTCAAGCTAGCTGAGGGAACGTCTACAGAGGAGCAATAATGAAAAAGTATAAGAGATTGAAAAGAGAACTACCTCAAGCAAGGTCAGGTCGTCCGAGGAACCGGATGGTTCCGGCGGGGATTTACCAAGGCGCGAAGCTTTGGTCCGGCCCATCTTCAGGTCTTGCCAACGAATGTAAGGGTCCGGGTCAACCGAATCCAGGGCACGCTTCACGCAGGGGCCTCGTCGGTCCGCGTCGATGCGCGCGAAGCGGTCCTTGGCCTGAAACAAGTAAAAAAGAGGATTAGCCACAGCATGAAAGTTACCGGTACAGCAACCCGGGTTACACAAACTCTTACTTCTTGAGTTGGAGGGTTAGTGGAACTGAGAGGCCGGAGGCCCCATTCCTAATCATCCGGCATGGCAGTCTGGCAGATCTGCCTAGCCTTGCGGACAATGTCCTTCTTGCTGAGAGCCAGGCCGGTGATCTTGGTAGGATCACCGGGACCGTACATCTCGCTCATCTTGTGCTGCCGGCGCTTAAGGGGAAGCACCCGGCGCGAGATGAAGGTGCGGATAATATCATCGGAGCAGATGTTAGTCCCCTTCATCAGCTGCTCCATGAAGCGTACCACCCGGTTGGTTTCGATATGATCAGTCTTCAGGTTGTAGCTCCAGTTGGTCTTGGTGGGCGGCGCCGGATTGAAAGGCGGCAGATCGATGAGATCTGCGGCGCCGTTGTTCTTCACATAGAAGAAGGTCCCTTGCCATAACCGGCATGACTCGAGACCGGAAAACTTGAAGAAAGGGCTCCCTTGGCGGGAGCCGATGATATAAGACCCGCACTGCACGGGGGGTTTGGGTTTAGGGATTTCCTTGCCCTGAACGGAATTGATCCGTAGAGCAAAGAAACGGGCAAACGTCTCGCGAGTGGGACGAATGCCGATGTAAGCCTCCATAAAGGTGGCATAGCAGGAGAGGTAAAAAATGGCGTTACCGGGAAGATGATGAGGTTGGAGTTTGTAAAAGTCGAGGAAACTCCGGAAGAACTCGGAGACAGGGAGGCCGAAGCCGCGCTCGAAGTGAGCGAGAAAAACAACACGTTCACCAGGTTCAAGCACCGGTTGAATCTCATCGCCAGGAAGCCGGCAGGATACTCCCTCTGGAATCCTTCTGGACCAGTAGAGCCAGTCAATCTCGTACTGGCTAACGTTGGAGCCCATCCAGGCCCCGCGTGTGACACCGGCAGGATCTACGCCAGAAGCTTGGCTAGAGCTACCGGCTTCTAGGTCGCTACCGGCATCGACGTCCATCTGGACGAGATCGGCGGATAAACCGACGGAGGATTGGCTATGCCGGCTATCAGAAGAAGAGGCAGAGGAAGATGAAGCGGAGGAGGACTCTTCGCTAGACATGAGAATGGATGCGGAAAACACAAATCCCACACATTACCCCCGCGCGAAGATCTACGAGTAAGAGAAAAGCAAAAGAAAAGAAGAAGTAAATACACTACCAGCCCAAGATCTAGAAAGCAAGCAAAAGAGGAGCAAGTACAGATTGAACCTAACCTGAGGTGACGGAGTCGCGGAGGAAGAAGTTCGCCGGTGGAAAGGCGAGCTTGCGGTTGCCGACGAGGTCCGGCGACGGCAAGGAGGAGAAGAGCCTGAGGAAGCACCAATGCCGCAGACGCGAGAGAAGCACCACGGAGAGTCTCCGCGCGGCGAGGTTCGGCGGCGTCCGGCGAAGCAGCAGCGGAGGTTCTCCGGGCGGCAGAGCTCGATCGAAGAACAGAGAGCGGCGGAGGCGCAAAGGACGAAAAGCACTATGCGCGAGGAAGTGGAGAATGCGAGAAGAGGAAGAAGAAGGGGCGGTTTTGCCTTATAAAGGAAGAGAGAGGTGGGCCGAAAACCGCCGGGCCGCAGCGGTTCGCTCCGCGGGCCGCGACGTGGCGCGGCGATACACGCGTAAAAACAGAAGGCCAGAGGGAGGTGCACACGGATCCGGAACGGTGACTGGGATCCGCTGTGAAGCAGTTAATACGCACGCGGAAGCCGAAGGGAAGTGACCCCTGACACTGACACGTCAGTCACAGTGCGCATGTCACTGACAGGCGCGGGGCCCGAGAAATTCTCGACTTCACCGAGGAGAGAGTTAATAGCCAAGATACCGGAGGAAAAGATACCGGGAGAAACCTTGCAAAGAGAGAAAACGTAAGTCCGGACAAAGATGCCGGATCCAAGCTGAGCAACGGATAGATTAAACCGGTATCCTAAAAACATGAGAACCTGGCATGGTCTGTTGGATAGAATCCACCAGGCTATACCAGCTTCGGGGACTAATGTTGGGGGGATGACCCCCGGTATGCCAAAGGCATGCCAAACCGGATGGTTTGAGCCATCAAGATACCGGTTTAATGTTTTACCGGAGCTCAGAGATAAGAGTTTGGCTAAGTAAAGCCATGCCGGTATCCCCAGAGGGGTATACCGGAACCGGATAAAGAAGACACCGGGCTACCGGAAAGAAGAGCGTGTCGACAGGACTGGTCAAAGATTCTCTTCGGAGCTAGAAGACAAAGATGAGGTAAGCAAAGTGGCTTTAATCGGAGCCCTGGCGCCAAAGAGAAGGATGCCGCTGAAAGAAGCCGGAGGACGTCAGCGTCCCTGATTAAAGAAGACCCCGGCGTCATCCATGATTAAAGTTACTTTGTAAAGTAGTTTTTCCAGTCAAAGATGCCATTAGGGTTTCTTGCTCTGTAAGCCACCCTCTCCCCTATATAAGGAGAGGGGGCATGATGCGTGTGGTTGACACGTCCGTTGGGAACCCCAAGAGGAAGGTGTGATGCGCACAGCGGCAAGTTTCCCTCAGTAAGAAACCAAGGTTTAATCGAACCAGTAGGAGTCAAGAAGCACGTTGAAGGTTGATGGCGGCGGGATGTAGTGCGGCGCAACACCAGAGATTCCGGCGCCAACGTGGAACCTGCACAACACAACCAAAGTACTTTGCCCCAACGAAACAGTGAGGTTGTCAATCTCACCGGCTTGCTGTAACAAAGGATTAACCGTATTGTGTGGAAGATGATTGTTTGCGTAAAACAATGAGAACAAGTATTGCAGTAGATTGTATTTCAGTATAGAGAATTGGACCGGGGTCCACAGTTCACTAGAGGTGTCTCTCCCATAAGATAAACAGCATGTTGGGTGAACAAATTACAGTTGGGCAATTGACAAATAAAGAGGGCATGACCATGCACACACATATTATGATGAGTATAGTGAGATTTAATTGGGCATTACGACAAAGTACATAGACCGCCATCCAGCATGCATCTATGCCTAAAAAGTCCACCTTCAGGTTATCATCCGAACCCCCTCCAGTATTAAGTTGCTAACAACAGACAATTGCATTAAGTATTGCGCGTAATGTAACTAGTAACTACATCCTTGAACATAGCACTAATGTTTTATCCCTAGTGGCAACAGCACATCAACAACCTTCGAACTTTATGTCACCTGTCCCCAGATATCAATGGAGGCATGAACCCACTATCGAGCATAAATACTCCCTCTTGGAGTTACAAGCATCTACTTGGCCAGAGCATCTACTAGTAACGGAGAGCATGCAAGATCATAAACAACACATAGACATAACTTTGATAATCAACATAACAAGTATTCTCTATTCATCGGATCCCAACAAACGCAACATATAGAATTACAGATAGATGATCTTGATCATGTTAGGCAGCTCACAAGATCCGACAATGAAGCACAATGGGGAGAAGACAACCATCTAGCTACTGCTATGGACCCATAGTCCAGGGGTAGACTACTCACACATCACTCCGGAGGCGACCATGGCGGCGTAGAGTCCTCCGGGAGATGATTCCCCTCTCGGCAGTGGTGCCGGAGGCGATCTCTGGATCCCCCGAGATGGGATCGGCGGCGGCGTCTCTGGAAGGTTTTCCGTATCGTGGCTCTCGGTACTGGGGGTTTCGCAATGGAGGCTTTAAGTAGGCGGAAGGGCAGGTCAGGAGGCGGCACGAGGGCCCCACACCACAGGGCCGCGTGGCCAAGGGGGGGGGGCCGCGCCACCCTAGGGTGTGGCCCCCTCATGGCCCCTCTTCGTCTCTTCTTCGGACTTCTGGAAGCTTCGTGGCAAAATAGGACCCTGGGCGTTGATTTCGTCCAATTCCGAGAATATTTCGTTACTAGGATTTCTGAAACCAAAAACAGCAGAAAACAGCAACTAGCACTTCGGCATCTTGTTAATAGGTTAGTTCCAGAAAATGCACGAATATGACATAAAGTGTGCATAAAACATGTAGATAACATCAATAATGTGGCATGGAACATAAGAAATTATCGATACGTCGGAGACGTATCAGCATCCCCAAGCTTAGTTCTGCTCGTCCGGAGCAGGTAAAACGATAACACAGATAATTTCTGGAGTGACATGCCATCATAACCTTGATCATACTATTTGTAAAGCATATGTAGTGAATGCAGCGATCAAAACAATGTATATGACATGAGTAAACAAGTGAATCATAAAGCAAAGACTTTTCATGAATAGCACTTCAAGACAAGCATCAATAAGTCTTGCATAAGAGTTAACTCATAAAGCAATAATTCATAGTAAAGGCATTGAAGCAACACAAAGGAAGATTAAGTTTCAGCGGTTGCTTTCAACTTGTAACATGAATATCTCATGGATATTGTCAACATAGAGTAATATAATAAGTGCAATAAGCAAGTATGTAGGAATCAATGCACGGTTTACACAAGTGTTTGCTTCTTGAGGTGGAGAGAAATAGGTGAACTGACTCAACATTGAAAGTAAAAGAATGGTCCTCCATAGAGGAAAAGCATCGATTGCTATATTTGTGCTAGAGCTTTGATTTTGAAAACATGAAACAATTTTGTCAACGGTAGTAATAAAGCATATGTATCATGTAAATTATATCTTACAAGTTGCAAGCCTCATGCATAGTGTACTAATAGTGCCCGCACCTTGTCCTAATTAGCTTGGACTACCGGATCATCATAATGCACATGTTTTAACCAAGTGTCACAAAGGGGTACCTCTATGCCGCCTGTACAAAGGTCTAAGGAGAAAGCTCGCATTGGATTTCTCGCTATTGATTATTCTCAACTTAGACATCCATACCGGGACAACATAGACAACAGATAATGGACTCCTCTTTTATGCATAAGCATGTAACAACAATTAATAATTTTCTCATATGAGATTGAGGATATATGTCCAAAACTGAAACTTCCACCATGGATCATGGCTTTAGTTAGCGGCCCAATGTTCTTCTCTAACAATATGCATGCTTAACCATAAGGTGGTAGATCTCTCTTACTTCAGACAAGACGAACATGCATAGCAACTCACATGAAATTCAACAAAGAGTAGTTGATGGCGTCCCCAGTGAACATGGTTATCGCACAACAAGCAACTTAATAAGAGATAAAGTGCATAATTACATATTCAATACCACAATAGTTTTTAAGCTATTTGTCCCGTGAGCTATATATTGCAAAGGTGAATGATGGAATTTTAAAGGTAGCACTCAAGCAATTTACTTTGGAATGGCGGGAAATACCATGTAGTAGGTAGGTATGGTGGACACAAATGGCATAGTGGTTGGCTCAAGTATTTTGGATGCATGAGAAGTATTCCCTCTCGATACAAGGTTTTAGGCTAGCAAGGCTTATTTGAAACAAACACAAGGATGAACTGGTGCAGCAAAACTCACATAAAAGACATATTGAAAACATTATAAGACTCTACACCGTCTTCCTTGTTGTTCAAACTCAATACTAGAAATTATCTAGACCTTAGAGAAACCAAATATGCAAACCAAATTTTAGCAAGCTCTATGTATTCCTTCATTAATAGGTGCAAAGTATATGATGCAAGAGCTTAAACATGAGCACAACAATTGCCAAGTATCACATTATCCAAGACATTATAGCAATTTACTACATGTATCATTTTCCAATTCCAACCATATAACAATTTAACGAAGCAGTTTCAACCTTCGCCATGAAAATTAAAGGCTAAGAACACATGTGTTCATACGAACCAGCGGAGCGTGTCTCTCTCCCACACAAGCATTTATTCAAACAAAAACAAAAACAAAAGCACACAGACGCTCCAAGAAAAGCACATAAGATGTGATGGAATAAAAATATAGTTTCAGGGGAGGAACCTGATAATGTTGTCGATGAAGAAGGGGATGCCTTGGGCATCCCCAAGCTTAGACGCTTGAGTCTTCTTGATATATGCAGGGGTGAACCACCGGGGCATCCCCAAGCTTAGACTTTTCACTCTTCTTGATCATAGTGTATCATCCTCCTCTCTTGACCCTTGAAAACTTCCTTCACACCAAACTTCTCATAAACTTCATTAGAGGGGTTAGTACATAATCAAAAACTCACATGTTCAGAGGTGACACAATCATTCTTAACACTTCTGGACATTGCTCAAAGCTACTGGAAGGTAATGGAACAAAGAAATCCACCCAACACAGCGAAAGAAGCAATGCGAAATAAAAGGCAGAATCTGTCAAAACAGAACAGTCCGTAAATACGAATTTCTAATAAATACTTCCGTTGCTCAAATCAGAAAACTCAAAACTAATGAAAGTTGCGAACATATCTGAGGAACACGCACGTAAATTGGCATATTTTTCTGATTTTTCTACAGAGAAAACAGCCCAGATTCGTGACAGATAGAAATCTGTTTCTGCGCAGAAATCCAAATCTAGTATCAACCTTCGATTAGAGGCTTCACTTGGCACAACAAAACACAAAACTAAGATAAGGAGAGGTTGCTACAGTAGGAAACAACTTCCAAGACACAAATATAAAACAAAGTACTGTAGCAAAATAACACATGGGTTATCTCCCAAGAAGTTCTTTTCTTTATAGCCATTAAGATGGGCTCAGCAGTTTTAATGATGCACTCGCAAGAAATTGTATTTGAAGCAAAAGAGAGCATCAAGAGGCAAATTCTAAACACATTTAAGTCTAATATGCTTCCTATGCAAAGGAATCTTGTAAATAAACAAGTTCATGAAGAGCAAAGTAACAAGCATAGGAAGATAAAACAAGTGTAGTTTCAAAAATTTCAGCACATAGAGAGGTGTTTTAGTAACATGAAAATTTCTACAACCATATTTTCCTCTCTCATAATAACTTTCAGTAGCAACATGAGCAAACTCAACAATATAACTATCACATAAAGCATTCTTATCATGAGTCTCGTGCATAAAATTATTACTACTCCCAACATAAGCATAGTTATTCTTATTAATTGTAGTAGGAGCAAATTCAACAAAGTAGCTATCATTATTATTCTCATCAAGTGTAGGAGGCATAGTATTATCATCATAAAAATTACTCTCCATAGTAGGCGGCACTAAAAGACTAATATCATTATAATCATCATAAATAGGAGGCAAAGTATCATCAAAGTAAATTTTCTCCTCAATGCTTGGGGGACTAAAAAGATCATGAAAACCAGCTTCCCCAAGCTTAGAACTTTCTATATCATTATCAACAATGGTGTTCAAAGCGTTCATACTAATATTACTACCAGCATGCAAATAAGATTCCATAGGTTTTTTTAATTTTCGCATCAAACAATCCATGTTTTAAATCAGGAAATAGCATAAGAAGCTCATTTTTGTCCATTATGCCAAACTAGTGTAAACAAGAAACAAAAAGATGCAATTGCAGGATCTAAAGGAAATAGCTTTGAGTACTTACAACGGCGGAAAATAGCTTGGTAGCCGAGGTCCGGAGTGTGAGTACCTTTTACCTTTCCTCCCCGGCAACGGCGCCAGAAATTTGCTTGATGCGTGTGGTTGACACGTCCGTTGGGAACCCCAAGAGGAAGGTGTGATGCGCACAGCGGCAAGTTTCCCTCAGTAAGAAACCAAGGTTTAATCGAACCAGTAGGAGTCAAGAAGCACGTTGAAGGTTGATGGCGGCGGGATGTAGTGCGGCGCAACACCAGAGATTCCGGCGCCAACGTGGAACCTGCACAACACAACCAAAGTACTTTGCCCCAACGAAACAGTGAAGTTGTCAATCTCACCGGCTTGCTGTAAAAAAGGATTAACCGTATTGTGTGGAAGATGATTGTTTGCAGAAAACAGTAGAACAAGTATTGCAGTAGATTGTATTTCAGTATAGAGAATTGGACCGGGGTCCACAGTTCACTAGAGGTGTCTCTCCCATAAGATAAACAGCATGTTGGGTGAACAAATTACAGTTGGGCAATTGACAAATAAAGAGGGCATGACCATGCACATACATATTATGATGAGTATAGTGAGATTTAATTGGGCATTACGACAAAGTACATAGACCGCCATCCAGCATGCATCTATGCCTAAAAAGTCCACCTTCAGGTTATCATCCGAACCCCCTCCAGTATTAAGTTGCTAACAACAGACAATTGCATTAAGTATTGCGCGTAATGTAACTAGTAACTACATCCTTGAACATAGCACTAATGTTTTATCCCTAGTGGCAACAAAGACATCCACAACCTTAGAACTTTCTGTCATTGTCCCAGATATCAATGGAGGCATGAACCCACTATCGAGCATAAATACTCCCTCTTGGAGTTACAAGCATCTACTTGGCCAGAGCATCTACTAGTAACGGAGAGCATGCAAGATCATAAACAACACATAGACATAACTTTGATAATCAACATAACAAGTATTCTCTATTCATCGGATCCCAACAAACGCAACATATAGAATTACAGATAGATGATCTTGATCATGTTAGGCAGCTCACAAGATCCGACAATGAAGCACAATGGGGAGAAGACAACCATCTAGCTACTGCTATGGACCCATAGTCCAGGGGTAGACTACTCACACATCACTCCGGAGGCGACCATGGCGGCGTAGAGTCCTCCGGGAGATGATTCCCCTCTCCGGCAGTGTGCCGGAGGCGATCTCCGGATCCCCCGAGATGGGATCGGCGGCGGCGGCGTCTCTGGAAGGTTTTCCGTATCGTGGCTCTCTGCATCGGGGGTTTCACAACGGAGGCTTTAAGTAGGCGGAAGGGCAGGTCAGAGGCGGCACGAGGGCCCCACACCACGTGGCCGCGCGGCCAAGGGGGCCGCGCCGCCTAGGGTGTGGCCCCCTCGTGGCCCCTCTTCGTCTCTTCTTCGGACTTCCGGAAGCTTCGTGGCAAAATAGGACCCCGGGCGTTGATTTCGTCCAATTCCGAGAATATTTCGTTACTAGGATTTCTGAAACCAAAAACAGTAAACAAAGAATCGGCACTTCGGCATCTTGTTAATAGGTTAGGTCCGTAAAATGCACGAATATGATATAAAGTGTGCATAAAACATGTAGATAACATCAATAATGTGGCATGGAACATAAGAAATTATCGATACGTCGGAGACGTATCAGCATCCCCAAGCTTAGTTCGCTTTCGTCCAGCAGGTGTAAAATGATAACACAGATAATTTCTGGAGTGACATGCCATCATAACCTTGATCATACTATTTGTAAAGCATATGTAGTGAATGCAGCGATCAAAACAATGTATATGACATGACTAAACAAGTGAATCATAAAGCAAAGACTTTTCATGAATAGCACTTCAAGACAAGCATCAATAAGTCTTGCATAAGAGTTAACTCATAAAGCAATAATTCATAGTAAAGGCATTGAAGCAACACAAAGGAAGATTAAGTTTCAGCGGTTGCTTTCAACTTGTAACATGTATATCTCATGGATATTGTCAACATAGAGTAATATAATAAGTGCAATAAGAAAGTATGTAGGAATCAATGCACAGTTCACACAAGTGTTTGCTTCTTGAGGTGGAGAGAAATAGGTGAACTGACTCAACATTGAAAGTAAAAGAATGGTCCTCCATAGAGGAAAAGCATCGATTGCTATATTTGTGCTAGAGCTTTGATTTTGAAAACATGAAACAATTTTGTCAACGGTAGTAATAAAGCATATGTATCATGTAAATTATATCTTACAAGTTGCAAGCCTCATGCATAGTGTACTAATAGTGCCCGCACCTTGTCCTAATTAGCTTGGACTACCGGATCATCACAATGCACATGTTTTAACCAAGTGTCACAAATGGGTACCTCTATGCCGCCTGTACAAAGGTCTAAGGAGAAAGCTCGCATTGGATTTCTCACTATTGATTATTCTCAACTTAGACATCCATACCGGGACAACATAGACAACAGATAATGGACTCCTCTTTTATGCATAAGCATGTAACAACAATTAATAATTTTCTCATATGAGATTGAGGATATATGTCCAAAACTGAAACTTCCACCATGGATCATGGCTTTAGTTAGCGGCCCAATGTTCTTCTCTAACAATATGCATGCTTAACCATAAGGTGGTAGATCTCTCTTACTTCAGACAAGACGAACATGCATAGCAACTCACATGAAATTCAACAAAGAGTAGTTGATGGCGTCCCCAGTGAACATGGTTATCGCACAACAAGCAACTTAATAAGAGATAAAGTGCATAATTACATATTCAATACCACAATAGTTTTTAAGCTATTTGTCCCATGAGCTATATATTGCAAAGGTGAATGATGGAATTTTAAAGGTAGCACTCAAGCAATTTACTTTGGAATGGCGGGAAATACCATGTAGTAGGTAGGTATGGTGGACACAAATGGCATAGTGGTTGGCTCAAGTATTTTGGATGCATGAGAAGTATTCCCTCTCGATACAAGGTTTTAGGCTAGCAAGGCTTATTTGAAACAAACACAAGGATGAACTGGTGCAGCAAAACTCACATAAAAGACATATTGAAAACATTATAAGACTACACCGTCTTCCTTGTTGTTCAAACTCAATACTAGAAATTATCTAGACCTTAGAGAAACCAAATATGCAAACCAAATTTTAGCAAGCTCTATGTATTCCTTCATTAATAGGTGCAAAGTATATGATGCAAGAGCTTAAACATGAGCACAACAATTGCCAAGTATCACATTATCCAAGACATTATAGCAATTTACTACATGTATCATTTTCCAATTCCAACCATATAACAATTTAACGAAGCAGTTTCAACCTTCGCCATGAAAATTAAAGGCTAAGAACACATGTGTTCATACGAACCAGCGGAGCGTGTCTCTCTCCCACACAAGCATTTATTCAAACAAAAACAAAAACAAAAGCACACAGACGCTCCAAGAAAAGCACATAAGATGTGATGGAATAAAAATATAGTTTCAGGGGAGGAACCTGATAATGTTGTCGATGAAGAAGGGGATGCCTTGGGCATCCCCAAGCTTAGACGCTTGAGTCTTCTTGATATATGCAGGGGTGAACCACCGGGGCATCCCCAAGCTTAGACTTTTCACTCTTCTTGATCATAGTGTATCATCCTCCTCTCTTGACCCTTGAAAACTTCCTTCACACCAAACTTCTCATAAACTTCATTAGAGGGGTTAGTACATAATCAAAAACTCACATGTTCAGAGGTGACACAATCATTCTTAACACTTCTGGACATTGCTCAAAGCTACTGGAAGGTAATGGAACAAAGAAATCCACCCAACACAGCGAAAGAAGCAATGCGAAATAAAAGGCAGAATCTGTCAAAACAGAACAGTCCGTAAAGACGAATTTCTAATAAATACTTCCATTGCTCAAATCAGAAAACTCAAAACTAATGAAAGTTGCGAACATATCTGAGGAACACGCACGTAAATTGGCATATTTTTCTGATTTTTATACAGAGAAAACAGCCCAGATTCGTGACAGATAGAAATCTGTTTCTGCGCAGAAATCCAAATCTAGTATCAACCTTCGATTAGAGGCTTCACTTGGCACAACAAAACACAAAACTAAGATAAGGAGAGGTTGCTACAGTAGTAAACAACTTCCAAGACACAAATATAAAACAAAGTACTGTAGCAAAATAACACATGGGTTATCTCCCAAGAAGTTCTTTTCTTTATAGCCATTAAGATGGGCTCAGCAGTTTTAATGATGCACTCGCAAGAAATTGTATTTGAAGCAAAAGAGAGCATCAAGAGGCAAATTCTAAACACATTTAAGTCTAACATGCTTCCTATGCAAAGGAATCTTGTAAATAAACAAGTTCATGAAGAGCAAAGTAACAAGCATAGGAAGATAAAACAAGTGTAGTTTCAAAAATTTCAGCACATAGAGAGGTGTTTTAGTAACATGAAAATTTCTACAACCATATTTTCCTCTCTCATAATAACTTTCAGTAGCAACATGAGCAAACTCAACAATATAACTATCACATAAAGCATTCTTATCATGAGTCTCGTGCATAAAATTATTACTACTCCCAACATAAGCATAGTTATTCTTATTAATTGTAGTAGGAGCAAATTCAACAAAGTAGCTATCATTATTATTCTCATCAAGTGTAGGAGGCATAGTATTATCATCATAAAAATTACTCTCCATAGTAGGCGGCACTAAAAGACTAATATCATTATAATCATCATAAATAGGAGGCAAAGTATCATCAAAGTAAATTTTCTCCTCAATGCTTGGGGGACTAAAAAGATCATGAAAACCAGCTTCCCCAAGCTTAGAACTTTCTATATCATTATCAACAATGGTGTTCAAAACGTTCATACTAATATTACTACCAGCATGCAAATAAGATTCCATAGGTTTTTTAATTTTCGCATCAAACAATCCATGTTTTAAATCAGGAAATAGCATAAGAAGCTCATTTTTGTCCATTATGCCAAACTAGTGTAAACAAGAAACAAAAAGATGCAATTGCAGGATCTAAAGGAAATAGCTTTGAGTACTTACAACGGCGGAAAATAGCTTGGTAGCCGAGGTCCGGAGTGTGAGTACCTTTTACCTTTCCTCCCCGGCAACGGCGCCAGAAATTTGCTTGATGCGTGTGGTTGGCACGTCCGTTGGGAACCCCAAGAGGAAGGTGTGATGCGCACAGCGGCAAGTTTCCTCGCAAGAAACCAAGGTTTAATCGAACCAGTAGGGAGTCAAGAAGCACGTTGAAGGTTGATGGCGGCGGGATGTAGTGCGGCGCAACACCGTAGATTCCGGCGCCAACGTGGAACCCGCACAACACAACCAAAGTACTTTGCCCCAACGAAACAAAGTTGAGGTTGTCAATCTCACCGGCTTGCTGTAACAAAGGATTAACCGTATTGTGTGGAAGATGATTGTTTGCAGAAAAACATGATAGAACAAGTATTGCAGAGATTGTATTTCAAGATAGAGAATTGGACCGGGGTCCACAAGCTCACTAGAGGTGTCTCTCCCATAAGATAAACAACATGTTGGGTGAACAAATTACGCTTGGGCAATTGACAAATAAAGAGGGCATGACCATGCACATACATATTATGATGAGTATAGTGAGATTTAATTGGGCATTACGACAAAGTACATAGACCGCCATCCAAAGATGCATCTATGCCTAAAAAGTCCACCTTCAGTTATCATCCGAACCCCTCCGGTATTAAGTTGCTAACAACAGACAATTGCATTAAGTATTGCGCGTAATGTAACTAGTAACTACATCCTTGAACATAGCACTAATGTTTTATCCCTAGTGGCAACAAGACATCCACAACCTTAGAACTTTATGTCACCGTCCCGAGATATCAATGGAGGCATGAACCCACTATCGAGCATAAATACTCCCTCTTGGAGTTACAAGCATCTACTTGGCCAGAGCATCTACTAGTAACGGAGAGCATGCAAGATCATAAACAACACATAGACATAACTTTGATAATCAACATAACACGTATTCTCTATTCATCGGATCCCAACAAACGCAACATATAGAATTACAGATAGGTGATCTTGATCATGTTAGGCAGCTCACAAGATCCGACAATGAAGCACAATGGGGAGAAGACAACCATCTAGCTACTGCTATGGACCCATAGTCCAGGGGTAGACTACTCACACATCACTCCGGAGGCGACCATGGCGGCGTAGAGTCCTCCGGGAGATGATTCCCCTCTCCGGCAGGGTGCCGGAGGCGATCTCCTGGATCCCCCGAGATGGGATCGGCGGCGGCGGCGTCTCTGGAAGGTTTTCCGTATCGTGGCTCTCGTGCACCGGGGGTTTCGCAACGGAGGCTTTAAGTAGGCGGAAGGGCAGGTCAGGAGGCGGCACGAGGGCCCCACACCACAGGGCCGCGCGGCCAAGGGGGCCGCGCCGCCTAGGGTGTGGCCCCCTCGTGGCCCCTCTTCGTCTCTTCTTCGGACTTCTGGAAGCTTCGTGGCAAAATAGGACCCTGGGCGTTGATTTCGTCCAATTCCGAGAATATTTCGTTACTAGGATTTCTGAAACCAAAAACAGCAGAAAACAAAGAATCGGCACTTCGGCATCTTGTTAATAGGTTAGTTCCAGAAAATGCACGAATATGACATAAAGTGTGCATAAAACATGTAGATAACATCAATAATGTGGCATGGAACATAAGAAATTATCGATACGTCGGAGACGTATCAGGGCACACCCGTATTCGGGATGCTCAATCTCTAGGTGAACTTTGTATCCAGAAACCTGTAATCATGTTGAGATCAATGAAGATAGTGATCTAGAGCAGAGTTCTTCCTCTTGTGTTTCTTCTTGTATCCCTGCCTTTGGCTGTGTTCTTGAGGAAAGCATCCGGAAGTTCATCCAATCTAATCACAAACCCTCCCCCGAATCCTCTTGCGCCCATTCGGCCCCAACTCAAGCCATCCCATGGCATCTGCTTGTTCACCATGACGACAACACGGATCCAGAAGCCGCATCGGAGGCGGAAGCTCCCGAGGCTCCGCGTCCCTCCAAGAGGAAGAGGGCTGCTCCCTCCAGCCCTGCAGCCAAACGTGCCCGCGAAGTGCTTAGCACTGCGGCTACTCGGAAAGCAATGGCGGAGAAGAAGCGCCTCAAACTTATTGACACCAGCAACAGAGGCCAACCTGACATCCAGCAGTTCTTCAAGCCTTCCGGGTGAATGCTCGATTTCCGGAATTCAAATTCTTCTGTTTTCACGAGCAAGCCTTTACTTAGTTATTATGCTTTTTTCATTTGCAGAAGTTCCGGAAGCCAGCCCCCCAAGGCCCCAAGAGCCCTCAAGAAAAAGGTCAAGCCATCTCCGGCTTCCATCCCCGTCACACCGGAAGTCGAGGTTCCGCCCAAGGCCTCCTCCGCCACCAAGCCGGATCCGAAGGACGTCATCAACATCGACGATCTTCCCGAAGACCCCGCTGGCCATGGCGATTCCGGCAAGGGCGCATCCTCCTCTGCGCCTCCGCCTGAGCAACCAAGTGCCGCCTTCGCCGAGCCTACGCCAGAGCAATACGAGCAAAAGGTGCAGCTTATCCATGCGACTGGCACGCCGCAAACTAATCCTGAGCTATTTCCGACTCTGAAGAAGGTTCCCCTCGCACAACGCCACGCGGAAGTTTCCGCCATGATGGACCAAGTGTGGGGGCCTGCGAATACAGAAATGCAGGAGCTCTCCGACCTTGAGAGTGATCTCAAGGTCTTCTTTGCCAAGCATAAGAACGTGCGCCAGGTAACACTAGGCCCCAAGCATTGGGTTAGACACTTTTCCGTGTAACATGTGTTAGCCGATGCTTTTCTTTAACATGTACCTTAGGCGGAAATTTAAATTTTATACCTCCAAGACTTTGAATTCCTCGCCAGCCCCCAGAATTTTAAATGTCCAGCTAACTCCTGTCTGCTTCTCAGAACACGCAGAAGCTGCATGAAGATATGCGCGTTCACGTGCTTGAGCATATAACGGAGATAGAGGGGCTGCGCCAGAACGCGGAAAATAGCCAGAAGGCTATCCAGCAGTTGGAGACCCGCCTCCAGGGTAAGAACTCCGAATTGGATTTGTATCCTGCCATAATCTTTTTATGATGCATAACTTGTGTGACCGCCTGCAGAAGAAACTGCCAAGCACTCCGCCTTTGATGACCTGTCCGCCAAAGTCAAGGTGCTCGAGGCGGAGAACGAATCCCTCAAAGCCTTTATCAAAGAATCTTCCGACAAGGAGAACTTGGTGAGGAGGGAGCTCTCCGAGAAGCACGCCCGCGACTTGGCGGAATTGACTGACAAGCTGAAGAAGAGCCAACAGAATGTGAAGACTTTAGTGACCAAAAGCAAGGTCCAAGAAGCGGAGGCGGAAGCCATTGACAAGATGATCTTTCGTAGGCATTTTTTCCTGTTGTGATTCCGACTGTATCACACGTTGCTTTGTCCGCGAAGGAACTGATCCCCATTTTTTCGCAGCAAGCCTTGGCTTTGAGTGGAACAAAGAGTCAGCCCTCAAGAGGACGGAGGCATACGATGAGGCGCGGAGTTCCATCGACGAGCTGTTCGCAGCGTGTCGCGGAATTGCCAAGACCCTGTCCTTGAAGAGGGCCAAAACTTCAGTGATTGATACGACGACCAAGCTGATGAAGCAGGTGCCAGAGTTCATCAAGGACTGGCAGGAATATTCCGCTCGCGGAGTCGCCTCCCTTGTCTTAGCCACCTGCAAGGCTCACTTCCCTTCACTAAACTTCGCAGATATTGCGCGTGACACTCCCAAGGGTGCCAACATGCGCGCCATCCTCGCGGAAACCAAAGGGTTTGATCAGCTGTTTGTCAGGCGAGTTAACCACTCGTTCTGGTATCACAAGTATGACCTGCCCAAAGGCTTCTCCGAAGCGGAAGAGGAGGAAGGCGAGCCAGAGTACTATGCAGAAGGCTCCGGGTCAAGCGTTGAGCTTTCCGAAGAAGGCTCCAACGAAGACTCCGACATTGGCTCCGGCGACGGCGATGGCGACAGCTCCGCCTACGTGGAATCTGAAGAGGAGGACTCTGAGTAGAGTTCCTGTGAAACAATGAAACAGTGTTGCATCATTTTGGCCCCGGAGTGGGTTTGTAATATAACTTAAATTCTTAAGTAGCTAGAAACGAAACAATTATGCATGGGCGGAAACACTTATCCTGCTATCCTTTAATATTATTTGCATGTTTCGTTTTTTGTCGGAAAGCAAGTGCTGACTTCATTGTTTTCCGGCTTGCTCGCTTGACCTTCCACGAGCTGGAAGACCTTAGCCGAAAACACTCGCCAGCGGCGACGAAGCCCAATGGCAGTCCGTCAATAACCGCGGAAACAAGCCCCCAGCTTAGATGTCGGAAATCGCTACTAGGAATCCACGAGTTCGCAACAGAAAAACACTTACATCAGAAAACTTAAGCTTACGTCCTAAAGGACGATTTTTGAAAATCACAACTTTTATACACGCCTAGGCGGAAATATCCAGCTCTGCGGTTTTAGTCGGAAAACATACACGATCTAAAAATGAACAAGTAAAGGAGGTAAAAGACTCAGAGAGTGAACCAAAAACTTTATTTCATTGATCATGCATAACTATTACAAAGTATGTAACTCGGAAAATTATGCTAAGTGTAGAAAGGACGTAGCTGTGCAATGTTCCAAGGGCGGTCTGTCTCGTCGTAGATGTCATCCGGATCCTCACGCTTGCGTTTCCGGTACCAGTTAGCAGGTCTGTCCTTCAGCTCCCGGAAATCAACAAGGTAGTATGACCCGTTATGAACCACTTTGCTAACGACAAAGGGTCCTTCCCACGGAGATTGCAGCTTATGGTCTTTCACCTGCCGAAGGAGGAGGACCAGGTCTCTGGCCATGAAAGAGCGGTTCCGAACTCGACGACTGTGATAGCGTCGGAGTTTCTGCTGATAAATGGCGGAACGCTGGTTAGCTAAGTTCCGTGCTTCTTCGATCAGGTCCACAGATAGCTGTCTGGCCTCGTCAGCTGTTTCTTCATCATAGGCGGAAACTCGCGGTGAATCGTGGATGATGTCGGAGGGGAGTACGGCTTCGGATCCGTATACCAGGAATAAAGGGGTAAATCATGTTGACCTGTTAGGGGTAGTTCGTAAACTCCACAAGATAGCTTCCAACTCGTTAGACCAAGCTCTAGCTGCTCGTCGCAGCGGTTCTTCAAGGCGTGGCTTAATTCCTGATAATATGAGGCCGTTAGCCCTTTCAACCTGGCCATTGGATTGTGGATGAGCCACAGATGCAAGGTCCAGTCGAATCCCTACTGTCTCGCAATAATCCTTCAATTCTCCCTGTGCGAAGTTTGTGCCATTATCTGTGATTATGCTGTGTGGGATGCCGAATCTCATCACGAGGCTGCAGACAAATTTTAGTGTCGTAGCATCGTCGGCTTTTCTCACTGGCTTTGCCTCGATCCACTTACTGAACTTGTCAACAGCGACCAGGAGGTATTCAAAACCGCCAGGAGATGATCTTTTTAACTTACCAACCATATCGAGCCCCCCAGACTGCAAACGTCCAGGTGATAGGTATGGTCTTCAGCTCTTGGGCTGGAGCGTTTGGTTGGGTAGCGTAGTACTGACAACCTCGGCAGGTCTTGACTATCTTGTTAGCATCTTCTTTAGCTGTTAGCCAGTAGAAACCTAACCGAAAAGCTTTTGCAACAAGTGACCTAGGAGCGGCATGATGCCCGCAATCCCCTGCATGGATCTCTCTGAGGATTTCAATGCCATCTTGATTAGAGACACATTTGAGAAATACCCCTGTTGCACTTCGTTTGTAGAGCTGTCCATCAACAATTGTGTAGGATCTTGCTCGTCTGGTGATCTGTCGTGCGAGGACCTCGTCCTTTGGCAACTTCTGATCGATGAGGTAGTCCAGGAAAGGCTGTGTCCAAGCCGGAATGATAGCCATCACTTCCCTAGCCGGAGATACTGCCACCTCTAGGGTTTTCCGGGTTAGCGCCCTTCACCGAGGGTATCCGAAGATGCTCTAGGAAAATGCCAGGCGGAATTGGCTTCCTGCCGGATCCGAGCTTGGATAACATGTCTGCCACTGTGTTATCGTCTCTTCTGATGTACTTGACTTCGTATCCAAGGAAGCATTTGGCGATCTCGTCAACTTCGTCTCTGTAAGCCGCCATGACGGAGTTTCTGGCGTTCCAGGTTCCGGCTACTTGTTGTGCCACCAGGTCGGAATCTCCGCAACATATGATGTGCTTGATCCCTATCTCCTTAGCGATGCGCAGTCCGTGTAGTAGAGCCTCGTATTCCGCCATATTGTTTGTAGCTTCGAAGTGGATCTGCAGGACGTACTGCAGTTCCTCTCTGGTAGGGGACTTCAGGGTAACTCCGGCTCCTGAGCCTTGATGCTGCTTGGATCCATCGAAGTGCATAACCCATGTCTCTGGTTCTGGCTCCAAATTCATATTCGGAGCTTCTGTCCAATCTGCGACGAAATCTGCCAAGACCTGGGACTTGACCGCAGTCCTGGCTTTGTAGTTGATGTCGAAGGCGGATAATTCAATGCCCCATTTTGCTGTGCGTCCCGTTGCGTCAGCGTTGTTGAGAATCGTTGACAGCGGAGCCTTGCTCACGACTGTTACAGGAGGCTCCTGGAAGTAGTGTCTCAGCTTCCTGCTGCCTAGGAAAACTCCTTAAGCTAGCTTTTGAAAGTGAGGATAGCGTTGTTTGGACTCCGTAAGCACTTCGCTAATGTAGTAGACTGGCCTTTGGACTCCATACTCGTGACCTTCTTCCTGTCGCTCCACCACGATGACGAGGCTGATGACTCTGTTGGTGGCTGCCAGGTAAAGGAGCATAGGCTAATGTAGTAGACTGGCCTTTGGACTCCATACTCGTGACCTTCTTCCTGACATACTGCGGCACAGCCGGAACTGTGGCGTTCAGGATCCGGAAAGCGGACTTGGTGGCGCGGACTGTTGGGGTTCCGAGGAAGGTGTGGTATGCGCCCACACTCTTTTTCTCGAAGGGGTTGGATTTACCTGTGGACCCTGCTTTGGGATCCGGCGAGTTATCATCCTCGTCCATCGCCTTGGAACTGTCCTCCTCCTTGTCCTTGTTCTTGCCCTTGCCTCCTTTGCCGCGTGGGCGGTGCTTCCGGGCTCGCTTGTATCCTGCTTCCGGGTCGTTTTTCAGATCATTGATCCACTTGCAGTTGCGGTTGGTGTGAGTGGACTTCCCCGTAGCCGGATCCAGATGGGCCAGGCAGGGCATGTCTCTGTACTCCTCGTAGGTTTGCGGGGCGCGGGATCCGGCAGCTGTGACTTCAGTGCCATGCTGCTGGCCCCTGCCGGCTCCGCCTCCACGGCCGCGTCATCTTCCGCCTCCTGGACCTCCGCGTTGGAATGCTATGGCGACCATCTCGGATCCGCCACTCTTCTGGTCATCAGGGGGGTTCTTCCGCTTGTGGTCGCTGCTGTTACCGTTATCACGGTTCTTCTTTTATTGGTGTAGGGGGATTGCTGTAGCTGCGAGATCTCCGCCTGCGTCGTCATCGGCGACAGTATGATCACTGGCAATGGAGATGATGTCATCCAAAGTAAGTTTATTTGCGTTAGCCAAACAAGTGAGCTTATGCCTCAGCAACCCTCCTCTCTGCAGTCCACCAATAAAGGCGTACATAGCGGTGGTGTGGTCGACATTTTCGCACTCATTCCTGCATGCCAACCATCGTGTGAGGAAGTGTCTTGAGGATTCTCCCTTCTTCTGAATACACGCTTGCAAGTCGCTTGCTGTGGTAGGTCTTTTGTAGGTGCCCCTGAAGTGTTTCTCGAAGGCAGTCTTCAGGTCAAACCAGCAAAAGATGGAGTTCTTCTCGAGGTCGCTGAGCCAGATTCGGGCTGGACCTACAAGGTACAGCTGAAGCATGCGGCAGGCGATATTAGGGGTTCCTCCGGCGAAGGTTACTGCATTGTAGTAATACTCTATCCAGGTATCCGGCCTTTCGGTGCCATCATAATGCTTCAGCTTTCCGGGTAGCTTGAGGTTCATCCTTGGCTTTGGTTCCTCTCGAATCATCCTGCCGAAGCATTTCGGACCGATGTAGTCAGTTCTGTATTCGTTGAGGCGTTCCCGCGCGTCACGCGAGCCGTGGCGGGGAGATTGTGAGCGCGAGCGAGATCTCCGGCCACCGCCTCCGCCTCCACCTCCGCCTCCACCGCTAGGTGGTGGTGAGGGAGACCTGCGAGGGGGCCGATTCGACTTTTTGCTTCCGCCATCAGATTCTCCTCTCCCCTCACGATGCTGGCTCCGGCTTCTGTGGCTGCCTTCGCCTTGGCGCTGGCTGCCATGGCCATTCCGGCTTCGACGAGGCTCCGGGTCGCGGTCTTCGTTCCGACTCCTCCTGTGCTCCGGCTCGCGGTCATTGTTCTGGCTCCGGCGAGGTTCCGGCGTTCGTTCCCTGGCCCTGTTCCTTGAGGGTAGCACGTTGTCGCGGATATTAATTCCGCCAGGACCATGGGGCCTGGTGTTCCCAGCTGGACTATGGCGACGAGGGGGTGGAGGACGCGGATATCCATTGGGTGGAGGAGAGGGGTTGCGGTACTTGTCCCTAGCAGAGTACATTGCGTCCTTTCCCTTTCTTGGATCTGATGGAGGCGTCGTTGATGGTATCGGGATTGGAT
The DNA here is from genome assembly GCF_019359855.2 of Lolium perenne. Lineage (NCBI taxonomy): Eukaryota > Viridiplantae > Streptophyta > Magnoliopsida > Poales > Poaceae > Lolium > Lolium perenne. The sequence goes on along the minus strand of NC_067249.2, from coordinate 34,210,351 downwards.
TTGGGTGTTCTCTGGTTTTTCTTCTGCGTTCCGAGGATCCGGTTCGCGATTCGTCATCTTGATGGCGATTGTCGTAGGCGTCCTTCTGCGCGGTGGAGACGCAATGCTCCGGGTTGGATTCCAACTTGCGCGAAGTGTCTGCCTTGCTCTGCTGCTTCATTGCTGAAGCGACAAGAGTACGGACGTAGTTGATGTCGATCTCCTCGTCCTTTTTCTTCAAGATCTCCGCAACCTTCTTCATATTGTCTTTCGGAGTGGCGTACGGCTGCTGCTCGGTCGGAGTCGCGAAGGTGATCTTACGGGGAGCTATATTTTCTCGCCGGATTTTTTTGACCTCCTATTGAGCCTCAGTGATCTTGTCCTCCCAATGCTTCCGGAGGTCCTTGACCTTTACCAGTCCTTCATCCACCTCCTGCTCGCATTGGATAAAGCCTTCGACGAAAATCACGGCTTCCTTCCTCTCGTCGAGCATTGCGGCTGCTGTTTCGGCAAATTTCTTGGCTGTGGCCAGCATCTCCAGTCTTTTTTGCTTCTAGAGCTTCCGCGTCTTCGGGGGTAATAGGTTTGTTGAGGATATCCGAGTGATAAATTGCATCCATGCCTGCTTGTTCAACCATCTCCTCAGGGGATAGAATTCCTTATGCGATCGTTCCCGCGACATTGGAGATCCTTGACGGGATGGCTGGGGGTCGGATTGGGTGTTTTCATCTTCTGATTCACGTTGATCCAGCGCCGCCAAGGTCACGAGTACCTGCTTAGGCTGGGCGGATTCAACTTCAGGCTGATCACCGTATCCGTATTCCCCTAGCTTGCGGTTGAACTCTTCAGTATCCATGGAGGGGGTATCCCCGGAAATTGGGCTTAAGTTACCCAAAATCGACTCTTCACCCGGAGTTCCGCTTTCTCCGACAAGCTCGCCCTGATCCGGAGCAGCGTTGTTTTCCGGTGCCTCGACCTGCTCAGGACCAGCTCCGGCTTCTTGAGGGGCGGTTCCGGCGGTATGGGCCAAGAAGTGTACGAAGTGACACCTCTGCTTCTCTAACACCTGGGAGACCCAGGCGGATCTGCATTGGTCTTCCACCGTTATCTCCTGCTCAGGGGCGGATTGGGTGGGCTTTGAAATTTCCAGATCCAAGGCGGAATCTTCCTTGGGAAGCTCCTGCATCTCAGATCGGATCTTCGCGACTGCGTCCTGCTCAGCGGCGGTCGCGTGTCATATTTACTTACGGTGGGTTTCCGTCGGAATCGACGGTTTCCCCGATGAAGATGTGTATGCCGCCAACTGGGACGATGGAGAGCTTGACGGGGTTTGTCTTAGCCGGAATCCAGCACTCATCCGAAGGGACGAACGGCAGATTTTCGGCGTAAAGAACGCGCCCCACAGCGATGGTGTCGTCGTAGCTTCCCATGGCGGAACCCTCCCGGTTCCGGCCTCCAGACGCCGCAGGCCCCACGGTGGGCGCCAACTGTCGTTGCCTATTCGACGGTACCTCGGAGGAGGGATCCTCACGAGGGGGTAAAGAAGTAGGGGCCATAGGGCGGAGTGCACACGGGACGGTGGTACGCGATTTACCCAGCTTCAGAACACCTGCACGATGACAGGGCCTACTGCTGCTTGTCTGGAACTATCTGGGCGCTTTCGCAATGTTACAATGAGTTGTGGTTGTGCCTCTAGGGCTCCCGGGATCCGGCTTATAAAGGCGCACGGATCTAGGGTTTACATGGAGAGTCCTAGCCGGATACAGGTTTGCCTAACTACGGTACAATGTCTTGCCGTGCACGTCAAGGATCCGCCTTCCTCTGTACGTCGTACCGGATCCGGGTTCCTTAATGGGCCTCCATGGATCCGGGTTCCTCCTGAGGTCGGTCGGATCCGGCTCTCTTCTCCTGGGCCGGACTTCATCCTTCAGGATCAACAGCAACTGGGCCACCCGATGGGCCACATGCCACATCACCATCTGTGGGCCACCCGGGCTTGCCGGATCTAGGCACTGTCGATGGTACACCCATGAAGTGTACCCACAACAGTTGTCAATCTCACCGGCTTGCTGAAAACAAAGGATTAGATGTATAGTGTGGATGATGATGTTTGCGAAGAACAGTAAGAACAAGTATTGCAGTAGATTGTATTCGATGTAAAAGAATGGACCGGGGTCCACAGTTCACTAGTGGTGTCTCTCCAATAAGAATTAGCATGTTGGGTGAACAAATTACAGTTGGGCAATTGACAAATAAAGAGGGCATAACAATGCACATACATATTATGATGAGTAGTGTGAAATTCAATTGGGCATTACGACAAAGTACATAGACCGCTATCGAGCATGCATCTATGCCTAAAAAGTCCACCTTCGGGTTAGCATCCGCACCCCTTCCAGTATTAAGTTGCAAACAACAGACAATTGCATTAAGTATGGTGCGTAATGTAATCAACACAAATATCCTTAGACATAGCATTGATGTTTTATCCCTAGTGGCAACAGCACATCCACAACCTTAGAACTTTCTGTCACTGTCCCAGATTAAATGGAGGCATGAACCCACTATCGAGCATAAATACTCCCTCTTGGAGTTACAAGTATTAACTTGGCCAGAGCCTCTACTAGCAACGGAGAGCATGCAAGATCATAAACAACACATATATGATAGATTGATAATCAACATAACATAGTATTCCATATTCATCGGATCCCAACAAATGCAACATGTAGCATTACAAATAGATGATCTTGATCATGTTAGGCAGCTCACAAGATCGAACAATGATAGCACAATGAGGAGAAGACAACCATCTAGCTACTGCTATGGACCCATAGTCCAGGGGTGAACTACTCACACATCACTCCGGAGGCGATCATGGCGATGAAGAGTCCTCCGGGAGATGATTCCCCTCTCCGGCAGGGTGCCGGAGGCGATCTCCTGAATCCCCCGAGATGGGATTGGCGGCGGCGTCTCTGGAAGGTTTTCCGTATCGTGGCTCTCGGTACTTGGGTATTCCCGACGAAGGCTTCTTATAGACGGAAGGGTAGGTCAGGGGGCAACGCGAGGGCCCCACACAACAGGGCGGCGCGGCCCCACCCTTGACCGCGCGGCCCTAGTGTGGCGGCGCCTCGTCGCCCCACTTCGTATCCCCCTCGGTCTTCTGGAAGCTTCGTGGAAAAATAAGACCCTGGGCGTTGATTTCGTCCAATTCCGAGAATATTTCCTTTGTAGGATTTCTGAAACCAAAAACAGCAGAAAACAACAACTGGCTCTTCGGCATCTTGTCAATAGGTTAGTGCCGGAAAATGCATAAATATGACATAAAGTATGTATAAAACATGTGAGTATCATCAATAAAGTAGCATGGAACATAAGAAATTATAGATACGTTTGAGACGTATCAAGCATCCCCAAGCTTAGTTCCTACTCGTCCTCGAGTAGGTAAACGATAACAAAAATAATTTCTGAAGTGACATGCTATCATAATCTTGATCAATACTATTGTTAAGCATATGAGATGAATGCAGCGATTCGAAGCAATGGTAAAGACAATGAGTAAACAACTGAATCATATAGCAAAGACTTTTCATGAATAGTACTTTCAAGACAAGCATCAATAAGTCTTGCATAAGAGTTGACTCATAAAGCAATAGATTCAAAGTAAAGGCATTGAAGCAACACAAAGGAAGATATAAGTTTCAGCGGTTGCTTTCAACTTCAACATGTATATCTCATGGATAGTTGTCATCATAAAGCAATATAACAAGTGCAATAGGTAAACATGTAAGAATCAATGCACAGTTAACACAAGTGTTTGCTTCTAAGACAGAAAGAAGTGGGTAAACTGACTCAACATAAAAGTAGAAGAAAGGCCCTTCGAAGAGGGAAGCATGGATTGCTATATTTGTGCTAGAGCTTTTATTTTGAAAACAAGAAACAATTTTGTCAACGGTAGTAATAAAGCATATGTGTTATGTATAAGATATCCTATAAATTGCAAGCCTCATGCATAGATTACCAATAGTGCCCGCACCTTGTCCTAATTTGCTTGGATTTACATGGATTATCATTGCATAACATATGTTTTAACCAAGTGTCACAAAGGGGCACCTCTATGCCGCCTGTACAAAGGTCTAAGGAGAAAGCTCGCATTGGATTTCTCGCTTTTGATTATTCTCAACTTAGACATCCATACCGGGACAACATAGACAACGTATAATGGACTCCTCTTTAATGCATAAGCATTCAACAACAAATAATATTCTCATAAGAGATTGAGGATTGTTGTCCAAACTGAAACTTCCACCATGGATCATGGCTTTAGTTAGCGGCCCAATGTTCTTCTCTAACAATATGCATACTCAAACCATTCAACTCATGATAAATCTCCCTTACTTCAGACAAGACGAACATGCATAGCAACTCACATGACATTCAACAAAGTTAGTTGATGGCGTCCCCATGAACATGGTTATCGCTCAACAAGCAACTTATTAAGAAATAAGATACATAAGTACATATTCAATACCACAATAGTTTTTAAGCTATTTTTCCCATGAGCTATATATTGCAAAGACAAAGAATGGAATTTTAAAGGTAGCACTCAAGCAATTTACTTTGGAATGGCAGAAAATACCATGTAGTAGGTAGGTATGGTGGACACAAATGGCATAGTTTTTGGCTCAAGGATTTGGATGCACGAGAAGTAATCCCTCTCAATACAAGGCTTAGGCTAGCAAGGTTGTTTGAAGAAAACACAAGTATGAACCGGTACAACAAAACTTACATAAGAACATATTGCAAGCATTATAAGACTCTACATTGTCTTACTTGTTGTTCAAACCCTCACTAGAAAATATCTAAACTTTAGAGAGACCAATCTGCAAACCAAATGTCAACAAGCTCTACGGTATTTCTTCATTAATAGGTGCAAAGTACGTGATGCAAGAGCTTAAACATGATCTATATGAGCACAACAATTGCCAAGTATCAAATTATTCAAGATATTATACCAATTACCACATGTAGCATTTTATGTTTCCAACCATATAACAATTAACGAAGCAGTTTCAACCTTCGCCATGAACATTAAGAGTAACGCTAAGAACACATGTGTTCATATGCAACAACGGAGCGTGTCTCTCTCCCACACAATGAATGCTAGGATCCAATTTTATTCAAAAAAACAAAAACATAAAGATGCTCCAAGTAAAGCACATAAGATGTGACGGAATAAAAATATAGTTTCACTAGAGGTGACCTGATAAATTTCGATGAAGAAGGGGATGCCTTGGGCATCCCCAAGCTTAGATGTTTGAGTCATCTTGAAATATGCAGGGATGAACCACGGGGGCATCCCCAAGCTTAGAGCTTTCACTCTCCTTGATCATATTGTATCATCCTCCTCTCTTGATCCTTGAAAACTTCCTCCACACCAAACTCAAAACAAACTCATTAGAGGGTTAGTGCATAATCAAAAATTCACATGTTCAGAGGTGACATAATCATTCTTAACACTTCTGTACATTGCACAAAGCTACTGAAAGTTAATGGAATAAAGAAATCCATCAAGCATAGCAAAACAGGCAATGCGAAATAAAAGGCAGAATCTGTCAAAACAGAACAGTCCGTAAAGACGAATTTTTATGGGGCACTTAATTGCTCATATGAAAATGCTCAAATTGAATGAAAGTTGCGTACATATCTGAGGATCACGCACGTAAATTGGCAGATTTTTCTGAGTTACCTACAGAGAATACTACTCAAATTCATGACAGCAAGAAATCTGTTTCTGCGCAGTAATCCAAATCTAGTATGAACCTTACTATCAAAGACTTTACTTGGCACAACAATGCAATAAAATAAAGATAAGGAGAGGTTGCTACAGTAGTAACAACTTCCAAGACTCAAATATAAAATAAAAGTGCATAAGTAAAATCATGGGTTGTCTCCCTTAAGCGTTTTTCTTTAACGCCTTTCAGCTAGGCGCAGAATGTGTGAATCAAGTATTATCAAGAGATGAAGCATCAACATCGGGGTTTGGAGTTTTCTCAACTATGCATTGTATCTTATCTATGTAAGTTTCAGAGGCTCCTTTTTTCATTACTCTTAGGCTTGCTACTCTCATCAAACAAATTCTCGGGAACAATCCAATCAAAATTCTTTTCTAGTGCCTCGCACATTCCTAAGAGCTTGCAAGGTATTGATGTTTTAATATCCCCCTCATAGTTAACTTTATTAGTGTACTTTTGTCTATCTTTTTCCATCTTTTCAAGGGTACTAACAAAGTTAGTATAAGAGCCAAACATCTTATATTTAGTAAAGACTTTTCTAGCTTCTCTTGCTACATCACCAAATTCTTTAAGAAGGGTTTCTAAGACAAAATCTTTCTTTTCTCCTTCTTCCATATCACAGAGTGTAAGAAACATATGTTAAATTACGGGGTTGAGATTAACAACTCTAGCTTCTAACATGTGTACTAAAGAAGAGCAGCAATTTCATAAGTAGGAGCAAGTTCTACCAAGTGTCTATCTTCAAAATCTTCAACCGTACTAATATGAGTGAAAAAATCTTCTATATTATCTTTTCAAATGATAGACCCTCGTCCTACCGGTACATCTTTAAGAGTGAACTTAGGAGGAAACATGATGAAATAAGTAAAGTAAATGCAAGTAACTAATTTTTTTGTGTTTTTAATATGGAGAACGCAAACAAGATAGTAAATAAAGTAAAGCAAGTAACTAATTTTTTGTATTTTGATATAATAAAGCAAACAAAGCAGTAAATAAAATAAAGTAAAGCAAGACAAAAACAAAGTAAAGAGATTGGAAGTGGAGACTCCCCTTGCAGCGTGTCTTGATCTCCCCGGCAACGGCGCCAGAAAAAGAGCTTGATACGCGTACAGCACGCGTCCGTTGGGAACCCCAAGAGGAAGGTGTGATGCGTACAGCAGCAAGTTTTCCCTCAGTAAGAAACCAAGGTTATCGAACCAGTAGGAGTCAAGAAGCACGTGAAGGTTGATGGTGGCGTAGTGTAGTGCGGCGCAACACCAGAGATTCCGGCGCCAACGTGGGACCTGCACAACACAATCAAGATACTTTGCCCCAACGTAACAGTGAGGTTGTCAATCTCACCGACTTGCTGAAAACAAAGGATTAGATGTATAGTGTGGATGATGATGTTTGCGAAGAACAGTAAGAACAAGTATTGCAGTAGATTGTATTCGATGTAAAAGAATGGACCAGGGTCCACAGTTCACTAGTGGTGTCTCTCCAATAAGAATTAGCATGTTGGGTGAACAAATTACAGTTGGGCAATTGACAAATAAAGAGGGCATAACAATGCACATACATATTATGATGAGTAGTGTGAAATTCAATTGGGCATTACGACAAAGTACATAGACCGCTATCGAGCATGCATCTATGCCTAAAAAGTCCACCTTCGGGTTAGCATCCGCACCCCTTCCAATATTAAGTTGCAAACAACAGACAATTGCATTAAGTATGGTGCGTAATGTAATCAACACAAATATCCTTAGACATAGCATTGATGTTTTATCCCTAGTGGCAACAGCACATCCACAACCTTAGAACTTTCTCACATCGTCCTGCATTAAATGGAGGCATGAACCCACTATCGAGCATAAATACTCCCTCTTGGAGTTACAAGTATTAACTTGGCTAGAGCCTCTACTAGCAACGGAGAGCATGCAAGATCATAAACAACACATATATGATATATTGATAATCAACATAACATAGTATTCCATATTCATCGGATCCCAACAAATGCAACATGTAGCATTACAAATAGATAATCTTGATCATGTTAGGCAGCTCACAAGATCGAACAATGATAGCACAATGAGGAGAAGACAATCATCTAGCTACTGCTATGGACCCATAGTCCAGGGGTGAACTACTCACACATCATTCCGGAGGCGATCATGGCGATGAAGAGTCCTCCGGGAGATGATTCCCCTCTCCGGCAGGGTGCCGAAGGCGATCTCCTGAATCCCCCGAGATGGGATTGGCGGCGGCGTCTCTGGAAGGTTTTTGTCGTCGTGGTGAACGAGCAGATGCCATAGGATGGCTTAGATTGGGGCCGAATGGACGCAAGAGGATTCGGGGGAGGGTTTGCGATCAGGTGGGAAGAGATTCCGGATGGTTTCCTCAAGAACTTGGCCAAGGCCAGAGGTTGAAGAAGAAAGACACAAGGAAGAACTCCCTCTAGATCACCATGTTCATAGATTCACACAAGTTACCATGTGCTCGCCTTCCTACATACACGCGTACATACTTGCCCGTGAAGATGGGCTGCCCCCTCTCCTTATATAGGGGAGAGGGTGGCTTACACCGCAAGAAACCCTAATGGCATCTTTGATCGGACAAACTACTTTACAGAGTTACCGTACAAAGCTACTTTAACCGGCTACCGTACAAAGCTACTTTAATCATAGATGACACCGGGCCTTCTTTTATCATAGAAGCCGACGTCCCCCGGCTTCTTTCTCCGTCACCTCTCTCTTTGGCGCCGTGGCTCTGAATAAAGTTACTTGGCTTAGCTCATCCTTGTCTTCTTGCTCTGAAGAGAATCTTTGACCAGTCCCCGCCGACGTGCTCTCCTTTCCTGTATCTTTTATACCGGGTCCCTAAGCATACCCCTTTGGGGATACCGGCTTAGCCTTGCTCTCCCGGATTCCTACTAGGCTTCCGGCAAGAACATTAAACCGGTATCTCGATGGCTCAAACCATCCGGTTTGGCATGCCTTTGGCATACCGGGGGTTATCCCCCCAACATTAGTCCCCGAGCCGGTATAGCTCGGAGGATTCTATCCTATGTACCATGCCAGGTTTTCATCTTTCTAAGATACCGGTTTAGTCACTCATCTCTTGAGCTTAGTTCCGGCACCTTTACCCTTGTCCCTTTTCTTCTCTTTGCAAGGCTCGTTCCGGCATCTCTTTTTTCCGGCACCACGTGTCTTTGCTCCTTCCTCGGCGAAGTCGAGAATATATCGGGCCCCGCGCCTGTCAGTGACATGCGCACTGTAATCGACGCGCTTGTCCGCCGTCACATCGTTTCGACTCCCGCGCACGCATTTAATGCACCGCAGCGGATCCCACTACCTCTTCGGGATCCCGCGTGCGCTCCGTGTGGCCTCCGTTTTCGCGCGTGTATCCGTTTGCCACGTGGCGGCCCAAGGTGCGAACCGTCGCGGGCCGCGAGGCGAACCGCCGCGCCCAGCGGTTCGCTGCCCACTTTCTCTCTCTTATATAAGCACAACCGCCCGTTCCCCTTCATCTTCTTCGCATTCTCCTCCTTCGCGCACGTAGCCCACGCCTCTGCGCCTCCGCCGCTCTCCGTCCGCCGTCGCCCGTTCAAGCTCCGGTGCCCGGCGAACTTACGCCGCCCCTCCGCCGAACTTCGCCGTGCGGAGTTCTTTGGCAGCACCTTCCTCGCGTCCGCCGCATTTGTGCTTCTTCGCGAGCTTTTCCGCTTCGCCATCGACGGAGCTCGCCGGCGACCGCAGAGCCGCTCCACCGCCAGCAAACACTCCCCTCAGCGTCCGCGCCGCTCAAGGTTGGTATCAATTTCGCTTTACTCGCCGTTCGCTTGCTTTCCAGATCTTGAGCCTTTGGTGTTCTTATTTGCTCCTTTTCTTTGGTTTTCTTCTTACTCGTAGATCTTCACACGGGGTTGAAGTTTGGGATTCCTGTTTCTCCGCCCATCCTTGCGATGTCCGACGAGGGATCTTCCTCTCGCATCCTCTTCTTCTCTTTCTCTCAAGCGCCGTAGACCTTCTCCCGGTGAATCTACGGCCTCGATCCAATGGAAACCGATTCCGGCAACCAGCAGGAATCCGGTGACCCCCAAGAGTCCGGCGGCCACCTAGAATCCGGTAGCTTTAGCCAAGCTTCCGGTAGCCAAGAGGCCAGTGGCTCTGGTCAAGCCTCTAGCAGCTCCAGCCAATCTTCCGGCGAGGAGCCTTCCCCAACTACCCGCGGAGCCCGGATGGGCTCCTACGTTACCGAGTTTGAGATCGATTGGTCTGTACCGGTCTCGGAGGATTCCGGAAGGAGTTGCTGCCGGATTCCGGATAACGAGATCGAACCGGATCCGGAAGACGACGAGCATGTTGTTTTTCTCGCTCACTTTGAGCGCGGCTTCGGCCTTCCTGCCTCTACTTTTTTCCGGGATTTCCTGGATTTCTACGATCTCCAACCTCACCACCTTCCCCGGCAACGCCCTTTTCTATCTTTCTTGTTATGCCACCTTCATGGAGGCTTACATCGGCATTCGTCCCACTCGTGAGACGTTTGCCCGTTTCTTCAACTCGCGGATCAACTCCGTCCAGGGCAAGGAGATCCCCAAGCCCAAGCCGCCCGTGCAAAGTGCGGCTCCTGCATCGTCGGCTCCCGCCAAGGGAGCACTTTTCTTAAGCTTTCCGGCCTCGAGTCTTGCCGCACCTGGCAAGGAACTTTCTTTTACGTGAAGAACACCGGCCGCGCTGATCGCATCAATCTTCCTCCATATCAAGCGGGGCCCCCCAGTAGAACCAACTGGAGCTACAACCCAAGGACGGAACACGCCGAAACCAACCGGGTAGTGCGTTTCTTGGCCTCTCTGAAGAAGGAGACCAACATCTGTTCTGACGATATCATCCGGACTTTCATATCGCGCCGGGTGCTTCCTCCGAAGCGCCGCGCACATAGGATGAGCGAGATGTATGGCCTGTGCGATCCTACCAAGATCACAAAGCCGCGCTCTCAGCAAGAAAGACGTTGTTCTCAAGGCCAAGCAGATTTGTCAAACTGCTATGCCTTTTGCATGGGAATGGGGCCTCCTTCCCCTCGCTTTCTCTAACCGTCCGACCCAAGAAGTAAGAGATTGCGCAATTTGGGGTTGTCTTTGCCGGTAAGTTTCGCTTTCGCTAACCATCTTTTACCTTGTTTCAAAGCCAGGGACCGCTTCCCTCTATCCAGGCAGAGCCGCGAGGACCTCTCCTAAGCGTGCCTTTGACTCCTTCGACCCGGATCCCTACATCTTTTGGAAGGATCTCGAAGATGGGGAAGACTCCGGCCGCGCGCCTTGGCCGGACTCCGCCGGAGCCCACCGGAAATCCGGAGGAGCTGGTTGTGCTCGAGGTATTTTCTTTTCCGGCTTCTTATACTTTGCCATTATCGCTTTCTTGCGAATTGCTTCTTAGCCATATCCAACTCACAGATCCACGAGCGCGTGCCGCCCTCGCGCGCCGAGGCCGGCACCGAGTTTGTGGACAAACTCATGGCCCAGGGCCGTAAGAACAAGCAGCCGGCATCTACTGCCGGCTCCAGCTATGCTCCTCCCTCCAAGCGCTTCCGGACGGAGCCCGTGGGGGAGAAAGAAGTGGGCGTGCGCCGCTACGGGCGCAAAGCGATGCCAACCGCTTCCGGGTAATTTCATTTTCCGGCTTGCCTCCTTTTTTGCTAAGTTCTTTTTCCGGTTGCTTCTTCTCAACCACTTGTCTTTTTTCTTTTTCTCAGCCCCGCTCTCAAGCTTGGCCCACGGCCATCGGGCTCGAGGGATCCGCAAGGACCTCAACCCCTCCTCCTCGTTCAAGCCGGCACCATCCGGTGCCGGCAACACCTCTGCCTCTCTTTCGGGGGGCGCAACAAATTCGGGGCGTGCGGCCCCTTCACTGTCAGATCACCGCACGGAGGAGGATCTCTCCTTCCTCCCAGAACACCAAGACACCGGCGCCAGCAACACCGGCGCCGGAGAAGAAGAAGCTGCCGGGCGGGCGGAGCCTCCTGCTCCTCCCGTCCTTGAAAAGACAACTTCCGCGCCGGAATCTTCCGCGCCGGAAGGTTCTAACACGGGTGACGCTCCTAGCGCTCCCCCTTCTCCACGCACCATCCTCATGCCTCCGCCGGAGGCTCCTCGCGCCCAGCCTTCCAAAGCCGCTCCTGGCGCGCCGCCGGCCAAGACCTCCGGGGCCCCCTCTACTGCACCGCCGCCCAAGCCTTCCAAGCTCATCAAGGGGAAGGCGACGGCCTCCGCCGCCCTTCGGGCGGCCAGCAGCCCTTGGTGCTGCACGTCTCCAAGGCCGCCAAAGGTGCCAGCATGAAGGCCACCGGCCTCCTCGGCCGCATCACGGAGTTCCAGCGCCAAGGCCGGGACCTGGGGCACCTCCTGCCCTATGCTCAAAAGTGGAACGCCGCGGACGTCACTCCGGCGACCCGTGGAATGGGCAAGGATCGGCTGCCGGCACCTGATCCTGTCGGGGATCGGTCTTCTGAGGAGCACTTCATGCGGCTCCGGGCAGCCGTAAAAGAGCTTGACAGCGCGTGGTACGATTCCACGAACAATCTGACGGTATGTAGTACTAACTTTCAATCTTTGCCGGTTTCTTCGTTTCCGGTTCTGCTTTATCTTTTCCTTAGTTTCATGCCGGTTTCTCTCTTGTCTATCTTCCCAGTCCCCGAGTTTTGTGGTGAGAGCGCAGCTCTTAGCGCAAAACTTAACTTAAGTTTTTAGCGCAAAACCGGCATCGCCGATCCCCGAGTTTCGGGTTAAACATCTTCTTCTTAACACATAATTTACCTTAGAAATGCGCAAAACCGGCACTGCCAGTCCCCGAGTTTCGGGTTAAGAACTTTGTTCTTAGCGCAAAACTTAACTTAGAAACGCAAAACCGGCACTGCCAGTCCCCGAGTTTCGGGTTAAGAACTTTGTTCTTAGCGCAAAACTTATCTTAGAAACGCAAAACCGGCACTGCCAGTCCCCGAGTTTCGGGTTAAGAACTTGGTTCTTAGCACAAAATTTTACCTTATTTCTTCTTTTTCTTGAACAGGTCACCGCTGACACTCGGAAGGCCCTCTTCGAGGAGCTTTTATGGGAGCACCGGGAGCTCGCTGAGGCACATGACAAGTGCCAAGGTAAGTTTTTCGTTTCACCGGCATCTTTGCTACCGGAAACCTCTTTTCCTTGTGATATTTACAATTTCTGTTCAACAGTTGATCCCTAAGCTTCCATCGATGCTCTCAAGGAGCAGCTCGCCACGGCCCAACGTACTATTTTTTCCTTTCTCCTTTGAACTTGGTTTCTTTTCAGTTTTACTAGTGTAACCTTGCTAACACTCATTTTTCCTAAGCATAGGGGAGAAGGATGAGCTCAGCCGGCAAGACCAGGGAGGAGCTAAACGCCCTCAAGACCAGCTACCAGGAGCTCAAGTCTCGCTTGATTCAGTCGGGGCTTGACCACGCCAAGGCCCTCAAGGCCGCTGAAGTGACCGCAGCGGCCAAGTTGGACGAGGCTCGGAGAATGCCCGCAATGCCACCGTGGTGTTGCGGGCGTAGCCGGAGGAGATGGCCAAGGCCCGGAAGGGTGCCGAGGAGAAGGCCGCGCGGCGGGAGGAGGGGCACAAGGAGTGCGATCAGCTGATCCTGCAGACCGACACACTTGCCCTCCGTAAGTTGTTTTCTTTTACACTTTGACTACTGCATACGAGCCTTTTTTCCTTCGACCCCATTTTTGTTTCCGCTATCTTTCCGTCCGGTCTCTCTTCTTCCGGATTCTTTTCTCTCCGGTCTCTTTTTCTTCCGGTCTCTTTTTCTTTCGATCTCTTTTTCTTCCGGACTCTTTTCCTTAAGCTTTTTCTTTCTTTGCACAGGCCTCTTTCCGGACTCGCAGAGGTATGCCGTCAAGAAGGTCGACGCGCAGCGCAAGGACAAAGGCCAAGCGGATCTTACCGTGCCGTGGACGCCCAAGGACCATCCGGTCGCGCTTAACGCGCGGGTGTCCCATATGCGCTGCATAGACCGCAATCTTTCGGACATCCCTGATGTAGCTACCCAGCTATACAGGACTTTATGGCTCGGCGAGGAGGTGCCGGACACCTTCTCCCTCATCAACGACCGTCCGAAAGGTGCCGGCAGGAGGATCCGCGAGTGGCGTTGCTCGCTGCCCGCGCCGGAGCGGACTCCGCCCTCCGCGTCGCCGCCTGCTCCGGTACCCGGAGCTCAATCTGGACGCCCACCGGCGTGCGCGAAGGCGCGAGAAACGGATCTGGACCCGATCCTCTCCGCCAAGCGGCAGGATCGCGCGTACCGCATCGCGGAGTATGCCGACATGCGCACCTTCATCCCTCCCCCTCCTGGCGTCACGGATTATCTCGACGAGGAGGAGGGTGAAGCCGAAGAAGAGGTCCTGGGCGATGCTGGTGCCGGCGATGCTCCTCCGGAAGCCCTCGCCGCATGATGATTTCCTTTGAAGTGTTTGCTCATTATATCCGTTGGTCCCGTTGCTTTAAGACAATATCTGTTAAATTCTGCCCCGGAATGCCGGGCTTATGATGTAAAACTTAAGTTTGCCCGTGGTTGTGCTACAACATTTCCTGCGTGTAAGTTATACCGGTAGCTAAGTACTTATGAGTTTGCCTTAGCATATTTTGCTTTTGGTTCCGCTTTTATCCCGCACCGCAAAGATTTCTCAATTGCTTCCGCATCCAATTTGATGCATACTTGGTTCTTTTGCCTTGGCTCGCCTGCCTTCTCTCGGGGCGTTCTTTGGCGTATGAGCACAAGGTTCTTTCACCAAACAAGCATCTTCTTGAACTTAGAAATAACTTTGAAATTTTGCAAAAACCGGTTTAACCGGGGTTAATTAAATTTTCCAGATTGTTCTTTCCTCGCTCTCCCTTTTCGCAGTTCATGTGCTTATCCCCTACCGGTTTATCTTGCTTGCCATGAAGCCGGTTTATGGACAGCAGCAGAGTCGAAGACTCCGGTAGGATTTAGCACACTACTAAACCGGAAAGAAAAACATTCAATAAGCAACCGTAAACTGAAAAATAGACAGGTTACATGCAACTTAAGTTGGGGTAGTCCCCGAGATTCACTCAAGGTTCCGGCATCTTTTATTCATAGCATATAAGGTACAAAAAGGAACTTCTTACACCACCACTTCAAGAGTAGAAAAGGACGCAACAGAGCTACGTTCCATGGACGCTTGCTCTCCTCGCCGGACCTGTCCGCCTTTCCTTTCTTCCATTCCCTGTGCATCTATCAAGTAGTATGCATCATTGTGAAGCACCTTGCTTACAATGAAGGGACCTTCCCACGGTGGCAAAGCTTATGCCGCCTTCAAAGTGCGCCGCACTGTGCGAAGTACAAGATCTCCTTCCGGAAAACTCTTGGGTTAACCTTCCTAAGTTATGATAGCGTCTTAGGTTTTGCCGGTAAATGGCTGTTCTTGCCAAAGCCAGCTCTCTTGCTTCTTCTAGCAAGTCCACATCGTTTTCTCGGCCTCTTTGACCTCTTGCTCAAGATAGAGCTGTACCCTTGGTGAATCATGGATGATATCGGTTGGTATCACCGCTTCGCTCCATAAACCATGAAGAAGGGAGTGTATCCGGTGAGACCGGTTTGGAGTTGTTCTTATACTCCACAAGATCGATGGTAGCTCATCGAGCCAACATCCCTGACTTTTCCACCGCATCAATGAGTCTAGGCTTGATACCGGAAAGCACCAAGGCATTCATTCTTTCTACTTGGCCATTGCCCCGTGGATGTGCCATCGAGCACAAATCCAACCGGATGTTCTTTTCTTCACGTAACCTTTTGAACTCACCTTGAGCAAAGTTGGTTCCGTTATCGTTGATGATGTGCGGGTATCCATACCGCAAAATGACATCTTTCAAGAATTTCACAAATTTTGTATGCCCATCACACTTTGCGATAGGTTTTACTTCCACCACTTGGTGAACTTATCCACCATGACCAAGATGTGAGTCATGTCGCTTCTTGCGCTTTGAATGGTCCAACCATGTCAAGGCACCAAACAGCGAATGGCCATGTTAGCGGTATTGTCTTTAAACCTGATGTCGGGTATGGTTTTGCTTGGCGTACACTGGCAGCCGTTGCATTTTCTTACCAAATCCTCGGCGTCCTCCAAAGCAATGGGCCAATAGAACCCATGCCGAATACTTTTGCTACCAAAGCCCTTGATGAAGCATGATGCCCACATTCTCCTTGGTGAATTTCCTCAAGCATTTCTTTTCCTTCCTCCGGTTCCACACATCTTTGAAGGACACCGGTAACGCTTCTCTTGTACACCTCACCATTGATGAATGTGTAAGCTTTGGACCTTCTTTGTATCCTCCTTGATTCATTTTCGCCGGCCCGCAAGGTGCCGCCGATCAGGAATTCCTTAATAGGTTTAACCCATGATGGTATTTCTAACCAAAAACACCGGTGCATCTATCTCCATGCTATCTACCAAAGATCGTTTCTTCCTATGGGTACAGCAGTCCCCGAGCCTACCGGAGCAGTCCCCGAGCTTGCCGGAGCAGTCCCCTCGGTTCCCTTCATCGATATCCATGGGTACTACGTGTGACTCGGTACAAAAATTGATTCCGATTCCGGGCTCGGCTTGATCGATGGCACTCTTAGGTGAGCCAAAGCTATTCCGGGAGGAATTTCTTGCCTAGATGAGCCCAACTTGGACAAAGCATCCGCGGCTTCATTTTCTGCTCGCGGCACATGGTGAAACTCACATCCTTCGAAGAATCCGGCAATCTTTTGCACGTGAAACCGGTACGAGGCCATGTTGGCGTCTTTTGCAGCCCCATCTCCCGAGCACTGCAGTACCACAAGGTCTGAATCGCCATAGCAAATGATCCGGTGTGCACCGATTTCTTTTGCGACCTTAAGCCCATGGATCAAAGCTTCATATTCAGCGACATTGTTCGATGCCCTGAAATGTACTTGCAAAACATACCGGAGGTGGTCTCCTTTTGGTGAAGTAAGCACCACACCGGCACCTAGACCTTCCTTGAGCTTAGAGTCATCAAAGTGCATCTTCCAGTATTCTATCCTCTGACCTGGCGGTTTGTATTGCATCTCCGCCCAATCAACAAGGAAATCAGCCAAAGCTCGTGATTTTATGGCATCTCTTCTTTCATATACCGGCACGTACGGTGATATCCGGATCGCCCATTTTGCAATCCGCCGCCGGCATCTTTGTTGCACATGATGTCGGAAATTGGTGCTTCACTCACCACCTTCATGGGGTGCTCCTCAAAGTAGTGCTTGAGTTTTGTGGCGGCCATGTACACGCCATAAGTCATTTTCTGGAAGTGAGGGTAGTTTTGTTTTGAGAGGGAGAGCACCTCGCTCAAGTAGTATACCGGCCTCTGGACGGTTTTTTCTTCCTATTCTCTTTCAACCACAACCACTACACTCACAACCCGGTTTGTTGCTGCTATGTATAACAGCATAGGCTCCCTTTCTAGAGGTGAAGCCAAGATGGGTGCTGTGGCTAGCATCGTTTTTAGCTCCTTAAACGCTGCGTGCACTCGAGGGGTCCAGACGAACGTGTCGATTTCTTCATGAGAGCATAGAGTGGCAGAGCTTTTTCTCCCAACCTGCTTACAAACCGGCTCAGCGATGCCAAGCTTCCGGTAAACTTTTGCACATCTTTTAACTCTCGAGGGATAGCCATTCTTTCTATCGCCCGGATCTTTACCGGATTAACCTCTATGCCCCGGCTTGAAACCAGGAAACCGAGCAGCTTGCCCGGCGGGGACACCAAAGGTACATTTTGCCGGATTGAGTTTCATCCGAACCGCCTTAGGTTATCGAATGTTTGCCGGATGTCATCGATTAAAGTGTTTTTTACCTTAGTTTTTATCACGATGTCATCCACATAGACTTGCACATTTTTTCCAATTTGATCAAACAAGCATTTTTGCATACAAATGGGTACGTTGCACCAGCGTTGCGCAACCCAAAAGGCATAGTGACATAGCAATAAGCCCCGTGCGGGGTAATGAACGCAGCTTTTATTTGATCTTCCTTTTTAAGGGAATTTGGTGGAAACCGGAATAGGCATCCAGGAAGGACAACAACTCACACTCAGCAGCTTGAATCAATCACTTGATCGATTCGTGGCAAAGGAAAAGGATCTCTTGGGCAAGCCTTGTTCAGTGTTGGTGTAGTCGATGCACATGCGCCACACCTTCGGAGCTTTTGCCTCCGTGTTCTCATCTTTCTTCTTTTCAACCATTACCGGATTGGCCAGCCACTCGTGTGCGTGACCTCCACAATGAATCCGGCAACAAGCAGCTTGGTTACTTCTTCTCCTATGATCTTTCTTCTCGTCTTCAAATAACCGACGCAGTTGGTTGCCGCACCGGCTTGGCATCTTTCCTGACGTTTAGAGAGTGCTCAGCCAGCTCCTCGGAACACCTACCAAATCATCGCCTTGACCAGGCAAAGATATTCCGATTCTCACGGAGGAAGTCGACGAGCGCGCTTTCCTATGCTTGATCAAGGCCGGCGCCGATACGAACGGTGCGCTCCGGGTAAGCCGGATCCAAAGACAATGTTCTTTGTTTCATTGGTTGGCTTGAATGCCGGTGTGCCCATGTTTTCACTCATTGCCGCCAAACTCATTTGTGAGGATTGAGCCACGCAACACTGTCCGCATTCTTTTCTTTTCCTCCGCGATCACCAGCGATTCGCTAGGTTTGATCCGCAGATGCAGTTTCCATGAGATCTTATAGTTTCCCACCACGCTCAATGGCCCACGAGGTGCCGGCATCTTCATCTTGAGGTAAGCCGTATGAGTGGTGGCCATGAAAGCAGCCAACGCCGGTCTCCCCAAAGAATGCATGGTAGGGACCGTCCAGATCCACCACCTCAAACTCCTGCATTTTCCACCCGGCAATTGTCACGTCCTCCAAATGCCACGTCCACCCGAACTTTTCCTATCGGGGCACAGACAAGCCAGGGACGATCCCATGGAACGTTGTGCGCGTTGGCTGAAGCATGTTTTCTCGTTATGCCCAGCGTTTGCATGGTGTGCTTGTACATGATGTTGATGCTACTGCCATTGTCTATCAGCACCTTGCTGAACTTCACTCGAGTTTGCGGCCCTTTCATGATCGGGTCCACAACAAGAGCATATCCACCCGGATTCGGCATGATCTTTGGGTGATCCTTGGATGACCAGGTAATTTCCTGATTGGACCACATCATGGACTTGGGAACTGCCGCATCACAAAGATTGACCTCCATGGAGCGCTCGGTGTACACTTTGCCGGTCTGTTGGCTCTGACAAAGACAACACAGCACAGATGCGGATCTTCGTAAACATTCCGGCCTAAAGGTGCCGGTGGAGGTGGCTGGTTATCATTTTGCTCCACCCGGTTAACTTGTCGGCATCGCTGTCGGTTTGGCTGCACCGGTAAGGCGTTTGCCCGGTAAGTGGTGGTGGTGGCGGTAGCTGTTGTTGCTGCCGCGCATGTCCTGCGGTGGCCGCGCATCTTTCATCGTTCCTTTTGCATCAAGTACTTGGTCCAGGTACAATCCTTCGTCGATGGTTTGACGGATGTGCCGGATTCGGCGTGTGCCACCGGCAAGGTTGATCCATGGCAGCTTCCATGGTGTATTTCGCGGGTTCTTGCCGCTTCTTCTTCCGGACCTGTGGTTTCTTTTCCACCCATTGTTTCTTAGGACCCGCCCATGGCTGCGATCCGGTTTTTGCCTCGGTCGTCGCTGGCCTCAAAGTTTTCCCGCACGCAGCAACTTGCTGCGGACCGTACCTTCGATCCGGAAAATCTTCCCTTATTTTGTTATTCCGGTTGTCCCGGTGTTGTTCGTGGCGCAAATTGTTCCTGCTCCGGCTAGATCGCGGTTGCGTTGGTCTCCCAACGCATAGCTATCCGCCACACGTATCATCTCTCGCTAACGTTGTCGGCATGTTGCGCTGCAACTTTTGCCACAACGGTGAACCTCTTCGCATCCACCGCTAAACCAAGCAATGGCTTGTGCCTCGATCACCCCCTCACAGGAGTTCCTTGTGGTGTTCCACCGGGCTAGATAATCCCGGTCTGCTTGCTCGGGCGCCGCACGCACAGAGCAAGTTGTCGCGGCCTGTTTGGCCTCGATAGGTGCCGCTGAAATTGCACACAAAGGCCTCCGCAAAACCCACCCACCCATTTATGCTTCCCGCCGGCAAGTTGTTTAGCCGCATTCTTGCCGGTCCAACCAAAAACGATGGTATGATCCTCACGGCCCAACGCCGGTTTCCTCCTCCCGCTACGGTTCCTCCACCGCCGCAACGTATACCGCGGTCACGTAATCCGCGAGCCAATCTTCCGGCTTCGTGGTGCCGTCATACGTCTTTTGTGTCACGGGGCAACATAAAGTTGCGAACCGGTGGTTTTTCTTTCATGATCCTTGGGCCAAAACACTTTGGACCCGGAGGACCTTCCTCCTCGATCATTTCGACAAGTATACTCTATCCAGACGGTGCCTCGCATCCTGCTCCGGTAAGTATCTCTCTCCTGTGCGTTCTCCCAATGGGTTCCGGTATGCTGCCGGTCTCGTGGAATCGGCTTCATCGTGACATTCCTGCATCGCGGCCCTTGCCTCGCCGATACCTTGGGGGATCTATTTCCTCCTCCTCGTACGCTGCCCTTGCAGCTCGATAGTTTTGCCCGGTCTCATATCTACCGGCATGATTGTTTCCGGCATAGCCTCCGGCGTAGCCTCGCTCCGCCCCTTGGCTTTTTCTACCGGCATCGTGTTGCCCGGCTTTGTTGCTTTCCGGCAAGAACCGGATCGTACACAGCTCATCTGCTGCGCATTCACTTCTTTTTCTCTCCTTCTATCCGGATGGGGACGAAGCCTGCCCATGGGATTTGCTACCGCATTCTTTGTTGAACGCGCGGATTTTGAGGCCGCTGCCTTGTTCAGCTTAGCCACCGCTTCAACATTTTGCTGCTCAATGGTTTCCAGCAGCTCTCTAACACGCTCTGTCGCTTTACCAAAGCCTCTCCGGAAAGCGACTCGCACAGCTCTACAGCCGGCCTTAGCAGCTTTTATAGTTTTATCCGGGCTGCTATACTTAGGCTTTTCCACGATGCTAACAGATGCAGAGGCGCTCTTGCCGGTAAGAATCTCTTTGCGCAAATCTTGATCTAGGTTGCGAGCTTTTAGCCGGTTTTCCGGCATCCTAGCAGCATGCGCGCTAACAGAAGCAAAGCCATGGGCAGCGTTATACTCACGTACGGTTAGGTTCAGCTCGCGCTGCGCCCTGACGATGTCCTTGCCGCTCTCCAAGATCTTCCGGCGCCGCGCTCCAGCTCCGCCCTCGAGCCGCCGCCGGATCGATGTTCTCGCGCGATGGGGGTGGCGAGGACGTTCATCGCCGCCCGGAGCGGTGTCTCCGGTGGCGCGGATGATGCTCCCGCTGCGCCTGCGCCGCGCTCCAGCGGTGGCTTAGCCGCACGGGTCGAAACCGCGCGACCGGCACCTTCAGCCGCAACCTCCTTTCCCGCACCAGCCACACCGGTCATCATTACCTCGACGCTGCGGCGGCGCGGCCAAGACAGAGCCATCTTGGCGGGTCCGGTGCCACCAGCACCGGCGAGAGGCGCCGGCGCACGGGGACGGTGCCAAGTAGACGCGATGGCTGCCGAACTCGATGATGCGGCCGTTCTGGGAAGACGCGCCGTTGGCGGCAGCCCGCGTTGTCGTTGATGAAGTCCATGGCGTAGATGCTCGCACCAACGCGGACACCGTACGCTCGCCGGAGATCTCGAGAACGCCCGCCCGAATGTGAACTCCATCAAGCGCCACTTCATGCCCCACGGTGGGCGCCAACTGTCGTCGTGGTGAACGAGCAGATGCCATAGGATGGCTTAGATTGGGGCCGAATGGACGCAAGAGGATTCGGGGGAGGGTTTGCGATCAGGTGGGAAGAGATTCCGGATGGTTTCCTCAAGAACTTGGCCAAGGCCAGAGGTTGAAGAAGAAAGACACAAGGAAGAACTCCCTCTAGATCACCATGTTCATAGATTCACACAAGTTATGTGCTCGCCTTCCTACATACACGCGTACATACTTGCCCGTGAAGATGGGCTGCCCCCTCTCCTTATATAGGGGAGAGGGTGGCTTACACCGCAAGAAACCCTAATGGCATCTTTGATCGGACAAACTACTTTACGTAGTTACCGTACAAAGCTACTTTAATCGGCTACCGTACAAAGCTACTTTAATCATAGATGACACCGGGGCCTTCTTTTATCATAGAAGCTGACGTCCCCGGCTTCTTTCTCCGTCACCTCTCTCTTTGGCGCTGTGGCTCGAATAAAGTTACTTGGCTTAGCTCATCCTTGTCTTCTTGCTCGAAGAGAATCTTTGACCAGTCCTGCCGACAGGCTCTCCTTTCCGGTATCTTTTATACCGGGTCCCGGCATACCCCTTTGGGGATACCGGCTTAGCCTTGCTCTCCCGGATTCCTACTAGGCTTCCGGCAAGAACATTAAACCGGTATCTCGATGGCTCAAACCATCCGGTTTGGCATGCCTTTGGCATACCGGGGGTTATCCCCCCAACAGTTTTCCGTATCGTGGCTCTCGGTACTGGGGTATTCGCGACGAAGGCTTCTTATAGGCGGAAGGGTAGGTCAGGGGGCGACGCGAGGGCCCCACACAACAGGGCGGCGCGGCCCCACCCTTGGCCACGTGGCCCTAGTGTGGCGGCGCCTCGTCGCCCCACTTCGTATCCCCCTCGGTCTTCTGGAAGCTTCGTGGAAAAATAAGACCCTAGGCGTTGATTTCGTCCAATTCCGAGAATATTTCCTTTGTAGGATTTCTGAAACCAAAAACAGCAGAAACAAAGAATCGGCTCTTCGGCATCTTGTCAATAGGTTAGTGCCGGAAAATGCATAAATATGACATAAAGTATGTATAAAACATGTGAGTATCATCAATAAAGTAGCATGGAACATAAGAAATTATAGATACGTTTGAGACGTATCAATCTTCTGAACCACCCGAGATGGGGTTGACGGCGGCGGTGTCTCTAGAACTTTTCTCGTATTTTGGCTCTCGGTACTAGGGTTTTCACGGACGAAGGAATAAATAGGCGGAGAGGCAACATCGGGGGAGCCAGGGGGCTCCCTCCCCATAGGTCGGCGCGGGGGGCCCCACTGCCGCGCCGCCATATGGTGTGGCCCCCCTGCTGGCCTTCTTCGACTCCTCTTCGGACTTCTGGAACATTCCGTGGAAAATAGGGCCGTGGGCTTTTGTTTCGTCCAATTCTGAGAATATTTGTAAACTAACTTTTCTGAAATCAAAAACAGCAGAAAACAGGAACTGGCACTGTGGCATATTGTTAATAGGTTAGTCCCAGAGAATGCATAAAAACATTATAAAGTGTGAATAAAACATGTAGGTATTGTCATAAAACTAGCATGGAACATAAGAAATTATAGATACGTTGGAGACGTATCAAGCATCCCCAAGCTTAGTTCCTACCCGTCCTCGAGTAGGTAAACAATAAAAAGAATAATTTCCGAAGGGACATGCTACCAACATAATCTTGATCAATACTATTGTAAAGCATATGAGATGAATGAAGTGACTCAAAGCAATGGTCTATAGTTTGCTAACAAAAAGATAATGACTAAATAACTGAATCATATAGCAAAAACTTTTCATAAATAGTACTTTCAAGACAAGCATAAAAAAGTCTTGCATAAGAGTTAACTCATAAAGCAATAGATTCTTAATAAAAGGTTTTGAAGCAACACAAAGGAAGATTTAAGTTTCAGCAATTGCCTTCAACTTTTAACATGTATATCTCATGGATAATTGTCAACACAAAGTAATATGATGAGTACAATAAGCAAACATGTAAGAACCAATGCACACAGTTGACACAAGTGTTTGCTTCTAAGATAGAAAAAAGTAGGTAAACTGACTCAACATAAAGTAAAATAAAGGCCCTTCGCAGAGGGAAGCAGGGATTAAATCATGTGCTAGAGCTTTTCAAGTTTTGAAATCATAAAGAGAGCATAAAAATAAAGTTTTGAGAGGTGTTTGTTTTTGTCAACGAATGGTAGTGGGAACTCTAACCCCCTTGTCAAACAGACTTTCAAAGAGCGGCTCCCATGAAGGACGTTATCTCTACCAGCAAGGTAGACCATCCCTCTTCTCTTTTGTTTACACATGTATTTTAGTTTTATTTGTAGATGACACTCCTCCCAACCTTTTGCTTTCACAAGCCATGGCTAACCGAATCCTCGGGTGCCTTCCAACATTTCACATAGCATGGAGGAGTGTCTATTGCAAAATTAAGTTGCTTACTGATAAATCAGGGCAAAACATGTGATCGAAGAGAATTATTAATGAAAGTTAATTAATTGGGGCTGGGCACCCCATTGCCAGCTCTTTTTGCAATTGGATAAGCGGATGTATATGCCACTAGTCCATTGGTGAAAGTCTGCCCAACAAGATTGAAAGATAAAACACCACATACTTCCTCATGAGCTATAAAATATTAACACAAATACGGAGTAATAAAGTTTTGAATTGTTTAAAGGTAGCACATGAAGTATTTACTTGGAATGGCAGAAAAATACCACATAGTAGGTAGTTATGGTGGACACAAATGGCATAGGTTTTGGCTCAAGGTTTTGGATGCACGAGAAGCATTCCCTCTCAGTACAAGGCTTTGGCTAGCAAGGTTGTTTGAAGCAAACACAAGTATAAACCGGTACATCAAAACTTACATAAGAACATATTGCAAGCATTATAAGACTCTACACTGTCTTCCTTGTTGCTCAAACACTTTTACCAGAAAATATCTAGACCTTAGAGAGACCAATCATGCAAACCAAATTTCAACAAGCTCTATGGTAGTTCTCCATTAATAGGTTTAAACTACATGATGCAAGAGCTTAAACATGATCTACTTGAGAGCTCAAAACAATTGCCAAGTATCAAATTATTCAAGACAATATACCAATTACCACATGAAGCATTTTCTGTCAACCAAATAGCAATAACCAAAGGTTCATTAACCAAAGGTAGAGCATGTCAGTTCAGCGCAACAAATTACAGATTTCTTAACCAAAGGTTTGGGAACCAGAGAATGCAACCTGGCATGTGACAAGATGGGAATGATAGATATCTATCACCCATCTTGAGGGGGAGTGTTGAAGAGGTATTGGGCCTGGCTGTGTGACTTACCTACTTGGCCCATGTGGCCCATGTTAGAGAGTGTTCTGAAAATGCTTTATAAGGGTTCCCTTCATCTTGACCTAGCCGCCACAGCTCTTAGAGCATTCAGGTTAGACACTATCTCTTTGTACAACAATTTGTAAGGTAATTTATTATCTATATTGTGCACTCAGAAATACCGTAGCCTACGACACGATAGGGAAAGTGATTTTAACGATGCTTTCAAACATTTCCCAAAAATTATTGCCAAAACCAAAAACAATTTCCCGGCATTCCATGTAAGCCACATATCTTTTGCCACCATGGTAAGCCTCCAAAGCCTAGAAGGCCTTACAATATATGCGACTCCCAGGCCTAGCTCCATGCCCGTCTAGACGCAACCTTAGATGCAGAAAGCTCTCTATCCTAAAGGCCTTGTGTATTAAGAAGATGGTTGCCTTTCTCCATAAGTTGGTTGTAGCCTTTACCCATAACTCACAGGACTAAAGTAGCCTAACATCAATTGCAGTTGGTTAGACAATAAAATCATGAACACCCACATAAAACGAAGTTGATTGAATCACACCTTTGCAACTACCAACTAGTATCAAATCCCAATGGGTATAAAACTGAACACTCAAGATCACACTGTGAAAATGTAAGGACGCCCATCTTTTTGTATCGTTGCAAATAGAAGTGGCGCTAGCTTGGCCTCCTAGGATTATGATGTGTGTTAGGCATAGGAAGCAATGGGAACATGATTCTGAGTTCATAACACTTGAGCAAGTTGATCCAATGAGCACTTGTTACGAAGTGATCTTGGGAAATTTTTTATGCTACATGCACGACGACTGTATTTCCTTGTAGTGCTCCTTAGTGCCTGCATATTACTGCTCATTTCCACGTGTACATGTGATTGAGCAATACATGATGTATGCGTGCTCTCACCAATACTTACACATAGGTCAATCGATACACATCCACCCACGACACGCCAAGACTCAATAAGGTTGACTGCGGTAGTGCTGATCAATACACATCCACCCATGAAACAATACGTAAGCACCAAATTTTTCTTCCTCTTGAGGAGGATTAAGTTGTAGTTAAATAGTTGCGTGTCGGTTGTAGTAGTGGACATCATATCACTCACTTGCAAGATCGTGCTTCTTTTGGGGGCATCTTCTTGTAAAAATTTGATGCAATATGACAAAGCATTTATTTTAGAAAACAAAATTGCATTGCTTGTTTATTTCTCTAGGCCAGTGAATTCGGGCCAGCTGGAGTGAACAACTGTGGTATTATGTCCATTCACCCTTTCTCTAATCTTCAACATTTTCTTATGTTTTCATATTTAAAAACATTTTCTTCTGTTTCTGAAAGCTTCTCCGCATTTTCTTCTTTGGAATACACCATTTATTTTCTAGCGACGGTCCTTCAGGCGGCGCCACCGCGCAAGCATCGATGGTTGGTGTTGCAAAGTTGCTCATGAAATTTTTCTCTACTCGAGTGCAGAAAGAAAATCAGGGGAAGGAGAGACGGACAAGAGAGAGGAAGGGCCGGTGTAAAATGGGAGGTCAACACACGTGGAAAAGGTGGGGTGAAAAGCAACATGCTATTCGGTGCGATCCAACAGGTTAATCATATGGTTGTCCACCCGGAGGCTCGACGCGCGGGATTCTCCGGAGGATTATCAGTGTTATCCATTTTATTATCTAGTAATTGTTGGAATTACCTTAGCCTATGAAATCCAATTTTAACGATTCTTTTAGACATTACCCAAAAATATTACCAAAGCCAAAGATAAATCAATTTCCAAGCAATTAAGCCACAATTCTTTTGTCACCATGGAAAGCCTCTGAACCCTGGGAGGCCTTACAAGGCATGCCAGTCCCCTCCCGTGTCTTAAGTTTAGGCGCATCCGAACACAAGCTTACACACAAAAAGCTCTCTCCATTCTAAAAGAGTTGTCTATTAAGAAAATGAATGCTCTATTTTATAAGTTGGTCCACCTATAATATGGGTGGGACTAAAGTCAGGGGCAATGTCCACCTTATATAGTAGCGTGGTATCAAATGTGGCTGGCTAGGCAATAAAATCATGAACACCCACATAATACGAAGTTGAATCACACCTGTGCACCTACCAACTGGTACCAAATCCCAAAGGGTATAAAAACTGAACACTCTAGATGATATTGTGAAAATGTAAGGTTGCCCATCCTTTTCTATCTCTGAAACTTCGAGCATAAGAAGTGGCGCTAGCTTGGCCTCCTAGGGCTATGATGTGTGTTAGGCATAGGAAGCAATGGGAACATGATTCGAAGTCGAGAACACTTGAGCAAGCTGATCCAACAAGCACTTGTTACGATGTATTTCTGTGGAACTTTTTTTGCTACATGCACGGAGACTGTATTTTCACGTAGTCCTCCTTAGTGCCTGGCTGCCTGCATATCACTGCTTATTCCCACAGGTACAAGTGATCGAGCAATACAAGATGTATGCGTGCTCTCACCAATACGTACACACAAGTTAATCAATACATATCCACCCATGACACGCCAGGACTCAATAAGGCTGATTGTGTTAGGTGTGATCAATACACATCCACCCATGGAACAATACGTAAACGCCATGTGTTTCTTCCTCTTGAGGAGGATTAAGCTGTAGTCCAATACTAGCGTGCTGGTTGGATCAGAGAACATCAGATCACTCACTTCCAAGATCGTGCTTCTTTTAGGGTCACCTTCTTGTAAAAATTTCATAAAATAAAAATATGGCAAAGCATTTGTTATAGAAAACTGAATTGCATTGCTTGTTTTTTTCTTCAGACCAGCAAATTCCTTAGCGTTTAATCCATGAGAACATTATCCTCATTTCACAATCAGGTGCGATTTTTTGCGCCTATATATGTTTAGACGTAAACCGACGTACCGCTAGTATTCATAACTTGTTATTTGCGCAAATAAATCTGAATTGCTATATTTCACTCCAGTAGGTGAAAGATCAGCTGGAGTGAACAACTGTGCTATTATGTTTAGTATATATAAAACATGTCTAAGTTTTAATGGAAATCACCCAAATATCTCGTAACTGAAATTGAACCACAAGTAAAGCTTGTGCGTTGTGACAACTGATGCATCTGGTAGCAAGGCACTGTAAACCAATACATAGGAGGTTCCATAAACCCTACAATCAACTATCTACAATCAACTATCTGCAAATGTAGTAAAAATCTAATACATTATACATGATGCTCTAGTTAGCATTTACTTTTTCCGGAATGCTCCAAGTGATATGTTAGACTAACCCATGGTGGGAGTAACATGGTTGGTAATATGCATGTTAGCTAGGCAAAAAAATGATGCGGCAGGTAATTATGAGGAGAGAGAGAACTAGAATACTCCTATGAAAAGTAAGTCTACAATGTAATAAATAAATTCATCTATGTTACAACACATATGACATTACCCATTATGAAAGTGTTGAATATGATGAGTAAAACATGCATGTATTAGTCTATATTACTCCCCACTATAACTAGTTTTACCTTCATAATTTATCTTGCTACACAAACACCCACCACAAATATAGAACTATGCATGTCGATGCCGTGGCACGCGAAAAGAGTTGGTAATCCATGAATTAAAATTCCAACCCAAGTGCAAAACCCACAAAAGTAGGAGGTAGTAGGCAAAACAATACGTGTTGTGTAAGTGGAAAATTAGCAACTAGCTGCCACAGAATAATTGCTTTCATGGAGAGATGTCACTGACTTGTGAGTTTGTAATGTCTTTTCTATTAGAAACATGGGCATAAAGCAAAACTCTATTTCCACCCTTATTTAGGGAAGAACACCTTCCTGCAAGAATTGGGAAATAATTCCAAAATTACCCTACTTAGCCTGAACACAATTTTCTCATTTGGAGATTCCATGCTATTTCAATGAAACAGAACAAGCAGGTCTCCTATTAGTTTCTTACAAAAAAACTCAAACTTTGATAATTCAGTTGACCAACATACTTGATTACTTAAAGTGGCAGCGTGATAGCCAAATACTCCCTCCATACCTGTTTATTAGGGTATTATACATTTCGAGAAATTTTGTTGATCATTAATTTGGTTGACAGAATAAAGGATATATATCATTGGAAACTTCTTTTCAATATGAATCTAATGGTACGATCATGAGTAGCTAGCGTGGGGCTGTCCATATTAGAATGCAAGAGACATGTATACAAACGGATACACAACCGAGACATAGAGAACACATTTGCCTCCGTCAACTTACACAAATGATCAAGTAAAATGCACCATCAAGTCCAACAACACCAATTTAGGCACCAAATAAGGACGATGTAAAGGTTGTGACAATGCATTTCATTATGTACCTTATATGTTATAGTCATACCAAAACCGAAAACATGAAATCTGTAATATAGATGTGCCAAATTAATGGAAAATACAATAATGATCTTCATTCAAAGTGTCATGATTTTTTCTAATCATAGTTTTCCGTGAAATCTTAAAGTATGTTAGTTTTTTTGAACAAAGTATCCAAATCACAATTTCTTTGTGTTTTGGCATATTCTTCATAACTATAACTCATTGTGATACATATTGACCAAAATGGAATCATTTCCCACAAACCTTGTTTTTAGTGCCCAATATGCTGTGCCTCACCCCAACTTGCATATCCTAACGTGTAGCTATGTCTTATTCTACTAGCTACATGAATTTGAAATGTAAAAAACAATGTTACTTTGAGAAACCCGTTGAAATGTAAAAACAATGTTACTTTGAGAAACCCGTAGGATGCAGCCAGACACAATATGGTGTGTCGAAGGACATCATAACTCAACATAGTCAAGTGCACACCCCAATATCAAGTACACCATCATCTAAAAAAACAAAAATGTTCAAATGAATACAAAAATTCTGGTCCTACAAGTTAAAAATAGATATATGTGTTGATTGCACAAGAATTACCTAAGGGCATCTCCAACCCCACGACCCAAACGGACGTATTTGGTCGTCCGATTGTTGTCGTTTGGGTCGACCTCCGGAGACGCGGATAGATAATATGTCCGTGGCTTTTTTTTTGTTCCCCAACGCTGTGAGACCCAAATTATTTCTCTTCCCCGTCGAGCCATACTACTACTAGTTGGGCAAGAACATGTCCGGCGAGCTCCGCCCCGCCCCGTCGAGCCTCGGCCCGGCAGCCTCCGTCCCCGTCCCCGCCCCGGCGACCTCCGCCCCCACCCCACCACGCCCGGCGAGCTCCGCTGTGCCACGGGTCGCCAAGCCACGACGACCTCCGCCCCCGCCATGCCCTGGCGAGCTCCGCGCGTTCCCTTCCTGCCACGCCCCGGCCCAGGTCCGTCCCGCCCGCGTTGACCTGCGCCCGACGAGCTCGCCCGGCAGCCCCGCCCGCGTCGACCTCCGCCATCGTCCGTGCGTGCCCGCACAGGCCGACGCGGCCGGTGCCGCCTCGCCCGTGCCCGTGGCCGACGCGGCCGGCGGCGCCCGCCCATGCCTCGCGCGGACGGCTCCGCCACCGCCCGTGCGCGCCGCCCGTGGCCGACGCGGCCAACGCCTTCCTCACCCGTGCCCGCGCGTGGCCGACGCGGCCGGCGCGCGCCGCCCCGCCCCCGCCCCGTCCGTGGCCGACGCGGCCGACCGGATGGAGGCGCGGCCCCGTTCCTCGCCGCGTGCATGGCCCCGTCCGCCGCCGTGGGCATGCGGTCCCGTCCGCCGCCGCCCTTGAGGCGCGCCTGAGGCGCCCATGCAGTCCGCGCTGCCCCGTTCGACGCCGTCGGCGTGGCTGCAAGCTCGCAGCGGGCGCTGCCCCTTTCGACGTCGCCGACGCGGCTCCAAGCTCGCCGGGGGCACGGAGCTTGTTTCGCCTCCGGCGACTTCCGGCAGGTGTGAAAAAAGGGAGGCGGCGGCGACGGGTGCCTCCATGAGTAGGCGACGACGATAGTCCACAAGGCGAGCCAAACTCCGACGGCTGTACCAATGATTTTCATGGGAGAAAGGAGGACATAGGAGAGAGAATGCTGCGGGATCTACTGGGTTGCCTTTGTCTCTCTGTCAAATGGGCCAGAACGCGTGTCCGGCCGGACAGAACGACCACAAATGGACGCCCGCTCGTGTCCGGCTCGACCCAAATCGCTCCCAAATTTGAGTCAGTTTTGGGTCAAATCGGACGCTGGGAGTATCCGCTTTTACGATGGGTTGCCCCGCTGGGTGCAGTTTTGACCCATCCGGACTCATCCGGAGTCCGTTTTTGGGTTTGGGTCCCCCGGTTGGAGATGCCCTAAGCGCGTGACACATGTCGTGAGAGTTGCCCCTTTTGGTTCCACTACATTGGCTATTTCCTGTCTAGTTGTTCATGAAAACCAAACCAAAAGTGTAAGAGAGCTACCTCTTTATAAGGATAGAGTTACAAATACAATGTCTTTCACAAGAAAATGTGGGGTGGAAAACAAGTAAAAGCAAAGCACAAGTATACATTTGAAAGTTTGTTAGATTGTGAAAAAAGTATGGTAAGTTTGGGAGGCGATGTTCTACTAACATGTACAATTTCAAGTTCATAACCAAATTCGTTTATGAGGAATGAGAAAACCAAACTGAGCAACAAACAGTGAAAAAAGTATACTATAGTTATTTTAGTGTATTTTTTTTGTTCTTATATCCAAAAATGAGTTTGAAATCATGTTTATAAAAATCACATTTCTAACATATACAAAATATACTTTCTCTAAACATGGATTTCATGGAGATTTTAATATAAACTACTAACTTAGCCTCCACCGAATACTTTTTCCATCTTCACCTACCAAATCAGCAATATTGCACTCAGATTTACACACATCAATTCGTCAATTCTAACGTGTGTGTACATTTGGTGGTATGTACAATTCCATTTACAATTTTGAATGCTATACCATCCATGTGGAAACGTGCCTCGCGAGCCCCCGTACGCACTTTGCATCTGGAATCGCGCTCTACTAAATTCCCCATTTAATCGCCGCTGTCATCTAAATTCCAGTCTAATCCCCGTTTACACCTCGCCCGTGTTCTTCTTCCCATAAACCTTTCTCTCCTTCCTCCTCACCCTCCCTCTCTCAGATTCACCTCCCCAGATTCCGGCCTCCCTCGCTTCGCCGGCCGCCGCCTCCCACCGAAGCGCAGCTGCCGGCCTCCTCCCAATCGAAGGAATTATCTTCACAGAGGTGCCCCCCTTCTCCTTCTCCTCCTCCTCCTCCTCCTCCTCCCCTCCTCTGCTGCTGGGCTTTCTTGGAGCGGAGATCCACCGGGGCTTCGGTTAGCCCTGGCCTCCTCGCATTTCTACGCGTCTTCTCCTTGGTCCTTCTCGTTCCTCTGAGTAAAACCGGCGGGTTCTGGAACCTAGGTGGGATGCGCAAGCTAGTGTAGACGCTGGCCGACCCTAATCTCCGCTGAAGGCCTCGAACAGGAGCGCGCTTGTGGCGGCGCCGGCGCCGGGAAAGACGGCGAGCTGCGCCTGAGCGGGCAAAGATTCAGGAATTTCTGGGTGGGGGAGCCTCGCGTGACTTGGGTACAGGGTGGAAGACCAATCGACCCTCCATGAATCCATAGATTCCATAGACCTGCTGCTACTACTACTAGCACCAAGTTCCATTTCGAGAACTTTGTACTGGTGAATTGGTTGTTCCGACTTTTAAAAATGAGATCTTCCTGTAGCGCTTGTCCTGGAATGTGGATGCCCTGGTTGGGTCTGAGATCTGAATGTCCCCCCATTGATCCCCTTGTGCGAGGATGGCATCCGCCAGGACGCCGTTCTCTTTCCGTAAGATCATCTGGGAAGCTAGAGCGCCGCCAAATTGCAGTTTCTTCCTCTTGCTTGCCCCGCAACACCGTTGTGGAAGGTCGCCCCCAACCTCTCCAAGCCTGATACAACCAAACACATTTTTAGTGTACGTTTGGTTCACGCCAAATTTCTGGCGACGCCAGTATTTTGGCGAGTGATTCCTCCGCCCATGGATTACCAACTGTTGGCAAAAAATATAATACACAGGGCCGCACGACCTGGGCTTGGTCTAGCCAAAATTTTGGTAGTCAACCATGCGGCAGTCGATGGACACGGGCGTTCCAATTTTTTTGGTTAGGCCTACATTGGCTCAAAACCAAACACACCATTAGTCTTAGCTTGGCATGTCTGGCTTCTTGTGTTGCGCTGGGCTGGGTGCATGTATGGCGGTTTCGCGCCTTGGCGTTTTGATGCCAACGGCTGTATGTTTCCAATTTCGATATCTAGCTTGCACCAAGTGTAGTATATAGATGCCTTTGTAATAGATGTATGACTAAGTAACTGAGAATGTTGGATACAGCATGAAAGGTCCAAATGTCTATTTATTAATAACACGCTATAGCCGGAGCATTTTCTTTTTGTTAGGTGTTACTACCAAATATGTTACGGTAGGGAATTATATGGAGAACACGTTCGGTGTATCGTCCCAATGCGCGACGCCAGGCGGAGCCGCCTGATCTGGTGCTGCTGGTGCCACCATGAGATCATGATGAAAAAAGTGATGACGTGGTGGTCCATGCAGCCGTTGTGCTGTATTGCTGTCTATATGTTAAATAGTTCCGTAACACACTCATCATGATATCCCATTCAGCTTTCCAGTTAACATATTATTTATGGTAATAGGTCTCAGTCGGATGTAATGCTCTCCAGTTCTAACAATGAATAATTCAGAAAAGAAGTCGGTGCGCTCCATCCCTCCAAGATCATCACAGCGGAAAAAACAGTCCTCTTCTGAGTTGGTTTCTTCACCAAAAAGACCAAGTCGCCGCAATACCTCCAGCAGTTATAAACAAGACCATTGTTCTCCTCCCAAGAGAACAGTAAGAACTGTCAGGAATACTAATCTGGCAAAATATATAAAGGACAAATATTATCGTAGTCCTCTGAGCCAGCGGCGGGCTTCAAATACCGTTACTGGAAAAACTGCAACAGGACCAGTTAGGAAAAGGAAACGGAAACGGAGAAGGCACAATACTGATTGTGACGAGGCAACTCGCTTGGAAAGAAGAGCAAGGTATTTGCTGATCAAAATAAAAGCGGAGCAGAATTTACTAGATGCATACTCTGGAGATGGCTGGAATGGGAAAAGGTGTGCACTATTCTCTCTCTCACTATAGATGACTAACTGCTGGTAAAGGAAAATCTTAATCCATCTAATCTTACTGCATGCCATAAATAAAAAGGAAAAAGTACTTGTAATTATTTTATGGAGTCCAGCATGAAAAAATGTAAAGCATGTTACGGTTTGATGTTACTCCAGTGTTTAGAACAACTATGCGCATGAATTTATATATGGGATTTGTAAATATTTTGTGCCTTGAAAACATATCAAAACTGATATAGTTTTACCACTTACAGCTTGTTTCTTATAGGAGGATAACAATACTTCCTAAGTTCATTGGCAGTGGCTATTGATGACTGATCAATTCAGATTCTCATTATTTAAAAATAATGTTGATATGCTTATTTGTGGGAACTACCCATTGGACGATTAGTTCATGACTTGACGTCCATTTATTTTTAGATAAAAAAGTGTACCGGATTAGCTTTTGTCACTGAGTGGTGTAAGCTAAGTCTGATTTGCATTTCAAATGTCATGATAGAATCATGCAAAGAGGTCATATAATTGCTCTCTAATATATGTTTTGCACTTCCACTTCCTGTTGCACATGTCTCCTTCCTCTTTTTGCCTGTTTGCTTTTAAGTTTCTTAAAGTAAAATAAGAGTGTGATAGTTATATTAACTGAAGGTTACTTTTCCAAACAGCCGAGAGAAATTAAAGCCAGAGAAGGAGCTGCAGCGTGCTACTAAACAGATCATTAAATGCAAAATTGCTATCCGTGATATCATCCATCAACTTGATTTGTATAGTTCTAGTGGGAACATGGATGATTCTGTGATGCCCCCAGATCACTCTGTCAATCCTGATAATGTATGTATATCATCAAGTCAATGTCATACTCCCTACTTCCATACTATTATGCAACTGATGGAATCAATATTCTTTTTGCTAGACCATATGTTCAAAATGCAAGTCTCAAGAATCAGTTCCCGACAATAAATTTATCTTCTGTGAAGGGGCTTGCAAAATGGCGTATCACCAGAAATGTTCGGAACCTCCTTTAGAGAAAAGTTGGTATTCTTTCTCGTTTTTGTTTCGAACTATTAGGCTGCACATGTTTTTGTTACATGCATACACTCGTCCTTGGGTGGTGTAAAGTTTAGAAATTTCATCTTGATCACCTGAAACACTTCTTCTGCTTTTGGTTATGTTTCCGTGTTACTTGGGCAAACTATAGTAGCAAATGGAATCAAAAGATATCTGTAGTTCTGTACTGATGTAAATTATGTAACTGTGTTTTCCAATACCAAATAATCTTAACCAGACAATGTGTATCTTACACATCTCTTATGGACGACTATCCTTCATTAAACAAGTTGTCAGATTGAATTGTGTTTTTTCTTTTGAAATATTGTCTCTTAGTTACTTGCTCTCTAACATATGTTAGCTCAGGTCGTCAGTGCCTACATTTAAGAAATAGTTTTCTTGTTATTTGAGCGTTCAGATTTTTATTAATTCATTCCTTTATTTTGGAGTTGTACCCATTGGACTGGTGCAATTGTTGGCTTACAATGTACCTGTCTTTGTATTGTGCTATCTCTCAGTTCATTCTACTGGTGGTCGTGGATGGCTTTGTAAATTCTGCTTGTGTAAGATGGAAATTTTAGAAGCTGTCAATGCACATTTAGGAACAAGCCTTACAGTGACGTGCCCCTCTAAAGTAAGTCCTTTTCATTTTTTGCATCCACTTCTTTTGTAGTTTTTACGTTCAAGGATGTTATCCTATTCAGTCAATCTTGACAACTTGCTTTCTATAGGATATTTTTAAGGAAGCAACTGAAAATATAGACTCTGAAGATGGACCAGGAGAGGATTGGTTATCTGAGTATTCAGGTGATGAGGACTACGACCCTGAAGAAAATGACTCCATGAGCAGCAGCCTAGATAGTGGTGAAGGAAGTATATCGGATGACTCTAATTGTTCGGGAAGTCCACTCTATTCTCCAAACGATGATATTCCAGGCTTTATATCAGCAGATTTCACTGACGCTGAAGGATTCTACACCAATTCAAACTTAGGAATTGATTCTGGGGATGATTGTGTGGACATGCTTACCTACCAAAGGCCAAAGAGAGAGGTTGACTATAAAAGACTTAATGAGGTGTATTTCGCTGAACAAAACATATATTTTTCGGTACTACAATTTAAGGAAGTGCATTTGATTTAGCCATGTGTTGTGTATTGTTTCACCTTTAGTAAGTTATTTGACAGAACTAAGTTGGATCAACAGGTTGGAACTTTGACTGCCTTTCACCCTTCACAGGAAATGTTTGGAAAGCTGACTGAGAATGAAAAACAGAGTGAAGATGAAGACTGGGGTATTAATAGGAGAAAGAAAAGAAGAGTGGATTCATCTGGTGTTAGAATCAACTCTGCCGAGGGTTTCTCCGATCTCAAATCAAATGAGAAAGTCCAACCGCAGAAGAGAAAACTTTTCCGAATTCCTCCTGAGGCAGTTGAGGTAGGCGGTGATGTTAGCTAACATGTCACTATTAACTTTTTTTTTCGGAAAAATGGTAATTTGATACAAATACCTCAAGTTTTGGGCAAAAAGGAAAAAATAACCCATACATGCTGCGGTACTCCCAAAAAGAGAAAAAACAGAAAACAACACCCACAATATTCCAATAAGGGCACCATCCAACTTCGCATAGACAAACCTTCTTTGTCCACACCCTGCTCTCATGACCCTTGGACACACAGATAGCAACACCATCTAATTGCCCACATGCGCGTGCCCAAGTTCCCATCTGTTGCCCTCGCTGCGGAGGGATGGGATAGAGTGCAGGCTCGTCTTTCAAGTGGTTGGCTTGAGAGTTGCAGGAGTGTGGTGTGGAGGAAGAAGGCTCACCTTTATGATGGCTGATGGTGTCTTGATTGGAGTGCATACAAGTGGGTGTTTTCTATTTTCTGAGAGTAGTCCACATGTTGTATAAGGTTTTTTTACCGGTATTCTCAATAAAAAAATAGATATACTGATTATATTTTCTTTAGCTAATTAACACCACCATTTACCTAGACTGCTACAATAGGAATTCTGAGAAGTTTTCTTTGCGATTACATTTCCATCTCATGACATTTCTTAGATGCACCCTAAAATTATGAATTTTTTGTGTGGATGTAGTCAGCTTTAACATGAAACTGTGAATTTTTCATTCAAAATATGACCAAGCAGTCTATACTAACAAAAATAAGAGTCAAGTTAATAATATTGTAGTTTAAAGTTTACAAGTCTTGTTTTTTTATTTTGCGTGCAGGCCATAGATGGCCCATATTTTTTGTTGAAGTCTTACAGATTCAGATGTTATAGGATGAAGTACGTCCGCAAAAAGAATCATAATTTTTTAAAACATGGACACATGTTCACGTAACCTGCACTCCACCTGATGATTATAATGAGATTTCATATTGAGCTTATTGTGCCTGCAACTGTGAAAATGTGTTGTTTACATCAGGTTCAATCTTCCTTACCGCATTCTCATGTTCTCTTCATTTTGCTAAACTAGGTGCTGCGTAAAGCTTTTGCTGAAAATGAGCTTCCAGCCCGAGATGTGAAAGAAAATCTCTCTGCAGAATTGGGTATTTCTTTTGAAAAGGTTTGTTGTGTTCGACTGAATGAATCTAACAGCTGTATATTACTGTACAGCTGTATATTACTGAGTACAGATTGCGTACACATGATTATTGACCTGAGTTTCATTCTGCTAGTTAATCACCCTTGGGCACTGACTGGGGCGTACAGTACACTTCTTTAAAATATATTTATTTTATAACTGCTACTCATAACATTAAGGTCATAGTATAGTTGATTGCTCTTTCGTTTCTTATAAATTATCATGGACATGCCATATTTGAAAGTTCAGAAGTATCAGCAGCTTTTGAAAAAGTGAGTCACTAACCTATGTCTGATCCATTTACAGATTGACAAGTGGTTCAAAAATACAAGGTGCGCTGCTCTCAGAGATCGCAAGGCATGCATTTCTATCTCATGATTATTCATTCTTGGTGTTTTCATTGATTCTTTAGCATGTGTTTCCATTCTCACTTGGTCTCCAGTGTTCGATACAGTTATGGATATTTCTCCCTTTTTTTGTTCTATCTGCTCCATGCAAACATTTCAGTGCTGAATACTCTCCCAGAAAAGAAGTCCACTTTTCAATCCTGAACTATGGCAAATGTTCATTTTCCACCTTGAACTGTCAAACCGTTTGTAATGCTACCTTGAACTATTAAAACAGTCCACTTTTTACCCTCAAGTGGGTTCACAGGTGATTTGGACTGACTTGGTGCACCTCAATGCCACGCAGCTGGCATGTCATCAAATTCCATTTTCTCTTCTATAATATTTTCTTCCATTTCCAATATATTTTGTCAAAACTTTTAATCTAGTAGATGGTATACTTTTTTCTAGATTGTTTATTTTAGCAGTGTTTTATCTGTTCATGCCAGTGACTGTGTTTGACATCTATGATGTGGCACCCACGTCTCCCGGTACCCACTGTCTCAGTTCAAGGATGCAAAGTCAAAGTGTTATTGAGTTCAGGCTTGAAAAGTGAACTTAGTTTAGGGTTGTAAAGTGGTCTTATTTTAACAGTGATAGTGTTCATTCCATACCTGAACCTGTGGTTTTTGTAAGTGCACGAATGACAAATCATTTCTTTCGATCCATTTTACTACTGAAGTAAATACAGTCATGAGATGCATAAACTGTGCTATTTTTCAAGTACCTTGTTCCTTCTTCACAAACTTCTGAAAAATAAATGACACCTGTTCCAATTTTGTCTTTGAATATATCTTATGGTTATACATTCAACACACAGTTTTCGTAACACTAGCGTTGTCTGCAGGCTGAAGGAAGTAGTTACATTGATGGTCGCAGCAAAGGCTCGAGAAGGAGTGTTGAAAAAGCTGGAAGTTCAGTCAAGGTTGATTCAGTGGATAATTCACACCTTCCTTTGACTGAAATCATTAATGTACCTACACAACTACCAGTATTTCTCGAGAAGGGAAAGCCAGAGTCAACTGGTAGCACAGCAAGGAGGAGGCTACACAATAAAGGAGCTTCCTTGCATCTGACTGGCGAAGTCAAGGTACAAAGACAAAACTTTGATTGCGTTTATCTTTGGTAATTTGCAGATCCAATGTGAATAAACAACGAACTCAAGCTTGAATAATCTACTGTTATTAAATTCGTTTAGTTGACTGTAGTCTTCACATATTTGCAGGAGAGTACATCACCTACAATGAAGCCTTGCTCGAACACACACCCTAGTCATCTAGCAGGTTGCCACATCAGCACGGAGAACACTGGCCCCTCCATTGATCCTTTCTTCGATGCGATCCTGGCATACCCCACCATCAGCACTGATGACAGAGTTGTTTCTGGGGAGGACCCTGTGGCCTTTGATGACGATCCGTTCCTGGATGTGATGCTAGGAAATCGTGACGTCTATACTGAGGTGAGAGTCGCTTCTCCCGAGGACGTGAAGCGGCCGTTGGACGACCAACCTCTCTTGGATGTGATGGAGAATGTGTGCGGGCTTGAGTACAGGCTGCAGAGACTGAAGGAGGGCATGCTATCATCATCAGCGGCAGGTGGCATTGGAACCGCTGAGCGTGACTCACAAAACCAGCTAGTGGTTCTTGTACCAGCTGCTGAGCTGAAGGACAAACCGCAGCCTGGCATCTGAAATTCCGAATGCAAATGCATACTCCACATGGGCATTGTCTATAGGAGTTTATATAGAAGAATATAGTGTAGAGAGAAAAGAAATTAGTGGCTATAGTCCAGGGTTCTTGCTGACAAGGCAAGGCCTGGTGTCTTTCTGGGGCCTCAACAGTGGTCATACTGTATGTCAGATGAAAGTTTACCGTCTGTGTTATTATACATGTCAGATGTTACTGGTCTAAATGGGCTAAGTTGTACACCTTTTGGGGTTCAAACTTTTTGATTAGAATCATGTTTGGTACACAAATTTTGGTGACCTGAACTCCCAGTTTGACCTGGCAGTAAAAATCCATAGATTTGTTTACAAAGGTGCTTGCATTTGATGGAATGGCTCGTGTCAGCCTCTCAAGGAAGTGTCTCCTTCATTACAAATTGTTGTGTAAGAAATCATGTTATATTTCTGATTTATTTTTATAGATACCAACGTAAGATATTGCAAGACATAAAGTAGTGCTTCCAGGGGTGGTCACTTTGAAATAAAAAGCTAAACCGAGCAACCGTAATTCCTGGTTGGTTTCACAGATGTTCACAATTTAGGAAATGTAGAACTTTAGAGATGTTGCTGATTTCAATAACATGCACTTTGGAAGAGACAAAGCCTACAGAACAGACATTTGTAGTCCAAAAAATCTCACACCCAAACAAGCAGTCAGGCAGAACACCTTAGGTTGCTAGATTGCTAGCTGCTCACCCGCAATATCAAATCTCTTTTTTTTTTTTGCGTTTAACTAGAGAGCTTTATTCAAACATAAACGCTCGCTGGACAGTCAGCCAGAAGGCAGCTGAACAGAAAGCTAGGAGTCTCGTCCATCCAGCTCTCGGTCACATTCAGAGTGCTCGCACGCTTTGCACAAAGATGCGCCGGGTAGTTGGATGTCCTTATTACATGCTGAATATCAAAAGAAATAAACGACGAAGCTAGCTCTCCAATCTCTTCTAACAAAGGAGCCACAATACATCGGGAATTGTGGCGAGTCTTCCAGAGGTTAACTACCTCCATACAGTCCGTCTCCATGATCACTCGTGAGATGCCACGAAGTCTGGCGAAGAGAACCCCTTCACGCAGCGCCATGCTCTCAGCAATGAGAGGATCCGTGATCCCAAGAAGAGGCTTACTCCAAGCACCAATAAGGCGGTCGGAGGAGCGTGCGACACCCCCTGCGCCTCCTTTGCCATCCGCGAAATTGATCGCGCCGTCGGTGTTGATTTTGACACAACCTGCATCAGGAGGGCGCCAGCCGTGTCCAGGCAGCATAGTCAGCTGCTTAGGAATATCCAGGAGGGTCAGCGCCTCCCTCGTTGCCTTCATTACATACACCGGATCAGAAAGCTCATGGTCATGTTTCCACCGATTACGAGAATGCCAAATGGACCACATCACCGTGATGATTTTTGCCCGATCATGATCCGTGAAACGCTGGTCGCAAAGAATATCCTTTGCCCAAGTACTCGGATGTAGTCTCGGCAGATCAATATCAAGCCATCTCCGAGCTTCATCCCAAAACGTTCTCGCATGAGAACATGTGATCATAGCATGCATCAAGTCTTCATCGTCTGCAATATCAAATCTCTGTGAAGTGACAACTTAGCTACATCAGAGAAAGAGAAGTAACAGGCCCAGCCACGAAATGTTAACTCCATGCATTCATCCTTAACGTATACATACACCCACAAATATTACTCCACCGAGACTGGAGATACAATGGCCACCGAGACTTTTCCACGAAAAATCTACTGGCATCATTTTAACACGACAGACATACCTACACCTGAGCTTTTGTGTACGCAAATATAATGAGTTGTCACTCTCCTGATTCCTGAACTTTCCAAACGGCACGATTCTATCAGGAACGAGCGCAGAAAAGGATAAGGAAGATGAAAAATCTTCGATAAGAGCCCGTGAAACCGGAAGGTACACTTGCACTTTGCACGGTCGATTGCGTCGACCTATCCGTGCGGTGATCTCGTGCTCATACGTTTTAGCAAGTACACAGGTACAGCGCGTGCATTATCCTGCGGCAAACGGTGGATGGTTGATGAGGCCACGTGTCCCTATTCCTCACCATCCATCAGCTAGAGAGAGTCAGAGAGAGACGCAAAGTGACAGAATTGTGAGATGATAAGATGGCTGCAGGGGCAGGTCATGGGTTTTTGCTGCTGATGGTGACAGAGGAAACATTGTCACTGTGCCCAATATACCCATCTCAACGTTTCGCACTGCTGCTCCTTGGGTGATGTGATTTGCTGGATACTACCATACCAGTAGATCTCCTGTAGTTTGCTTGGCGCTTCTTTGACAGCAAATTGAATATTATTCTCCACATGTCTAACAAGATATGTTTGATTATCTTTTTTATATAGATATAATTGGGTATAAACCTGACTTCAAATTAATATAGACAGCCGGTCAATATAAGTTGTTGAGAAGAACCACTTACAAAAAAGATAAAATCCTAAGATAAAACGAAAGTAGACCAAAATTACACTACATCGAGCACCAAATAATTGCCATCGGAACGATGCCGATTAGGAGGAACGCTTGCTAGGCAGGCAAAGTTGTTGGGCGGAAGCTTATCCTAGAGTCTGTGAGCAAGAACAAGCGCTGCACGCTGCCGAGACACACACTACACCATCGTTGGCAGTGACACAAGCAAAAGGAAACAATGCTCGACATCAGAGACGGTGCCACAACATATGGACCAAGCTTGACATCGAAGAAGAACGCAGAATAACCACCAAAGCAGACATGTCGAAACTAGGAGGACTCAAGCTTCGAGGCGGTGCCCCAAGGAGGTCATGGCACGGTAGTGCCACCATTGACTTGCCTGAAAGCCGTCGATGTGTCCGCCATCTAGAACCGTCGCTCCGGCGTCCGAGAGAAACCAACCTCACCCGCGTCCTAGCGGAGGGATGGCAACGGTTGCTCTAGCAGAGACACTCAGTGGTCGCTGAAATTGTCATCTCTAAACGAGATGCAGACTACATCTTACGTGTACGTGCGACTTTTATAACATGCAAGAAATTTGGTTGTAGGCAACAAGAACTCTCGGCTGGCTACAGTTGCGACCTACAGTGTAGTGACTGTATGAACAAGAACAGGTGGTATTCGGTCGTGCGCACCCATGCTTTTATTCCGACCGATTGGTTCTGGAGGGAGCGGCGCGAAGCTCTTTTTCTGTGTTGACATCAAGTGACTATGGATCCATGATGAAAGTTGGAAGAAGAGAAGTTCATG
Organism: Lolium perenne; assembly: GCF_019359855.2. Classification (NCBI taxonomy): domain Eukaryota; kingdom Viridiplantae; phylum Streptophyta; class Magnoliopsida; order Poales; family Poaceae; genus Lolium; species Lolium perenne. Next base: position 34,167,215 of record NC_067249.2, on the reverse strand, counting down.
AAGGCCGGAGGGGAGGACTAGCTAAGGGAGGTTCAAGTCTCCGCGCTGTTGAGGGACTTGCTTGGTGTTCCGGGCTTCACAGCAGCGGTATGAAAGTGGGGGCGACAACACAGGTGAAGTTCAGAGTCCTACCTTTCAGGGTGAAAACCCAAGGTCTGACCTTAACTGGTTGTGCCTGACAATGACCTTGTTGGAGGCATTGTTTTGAGAGCGGGGACTATCTTCAGGGTGAAAACCTAAGATCGTTGATCGGGCGACGACGGTGTTAGAGCACTGTTCCCTTCTTGGAGGCGTCGTTTTTGGAGAGTCTGTATTTCAGGTGTTGTTTTGGTGGTGGATGTATTGCTGTTGTTAGGCCCGAGATACTGTAGCGGGACTTTTGTTTCTTAGTTTTCTTTTCCTTTTTTTGGCTGTGTGCATCCGTAGTGCCATTAGGGTGGTGCGTTGTTGCAGAGGCTGGGTGTAATTGGTATCTTTTTGATATTAATATATTCCCTTTATCGAAAAAAAAAATGAACAAGAACAGGGGTAAGCTAGCAGAATGTAAAATTCCGTCCGTGTAAGCGCTCTTTCACTATGCTAAAACACTTGACTCGTGCAAGCTCTGTCGTCTCTCACATTTCGCATCAGTTGTTTAAACTCTCTCCCTCTTTGCGTGACTCACTGTAAGCTCTCTCTCCCCTCTCAGTCCTTCTGAGAGTCTCTGACTCGTGTAACCGTTTTTTCTCTCTCTCTCTCTACAAGGTCACATGCATCGATTTGCAGTGTAATTTGGTGGCATTAGGGCAGCACAGACGTGCTTGGATCCATGCATGCACTGATGCACCCCCAAGAGTAGAAGCCAAGGACGAAGAAAATGAATCCACCCCACGCAAACCTCCAAACTATCCAAAGCTGCCCAATAAAAAGATCGATAAAGCTTCGCTACCTCAGCGTGCGTGACGGTAGACGGTAGTCAGGGATCATCATGATCCATCGATCAGGTCACACAATATCCGATCGATCACACCACTCGGGACTCGGGAGCCTGCCTGCCTGCTGTACATACGGTACGTACGAACGCCCTAGCTTGGATCTTTCTGGTAAATGGCGAAGAGGATCTGGCCATCTGGGCAGTACCTATGCATATCTCCATCGCGCGTTTTCTTTTGTCCGGGTCCTTCTTAATTAGTTACTGCTGTACTCTGCAGATGCTCTGCTAGTAGTCTCGCGCTCGTGATCGACCTCGCATGCGTCGGTAAAAGCTGCGCATGGCAACGCATCCTACGGGAGAGGCACATGTGTGCAACTCTACGTGCATGGTACTCCTAGCTAGCCTCCTAGGAAAAATAGTCTTTTACCCCTTCTTCAACAAAAGGTTACCTAGCTCAATGCTAAGGCTATATATTCGTACGGGTGACGGTCCTTGCCAACGTGGCAAACAGTAAACCAAATGTGTATGATGGAAAAAGCATAAGGCATCTCTAACGGTTTGATCCATTTTAAACAACAAATGTACTTCCTCTGGTTCATATTAATTGACTCTAACATAGATGTATCTAGACACATTTTAGTTCTAGATACATCCATATTGAAGTCAATTAATATAAATCGGAGGGAGTATCTATTTTAGTCTGTTTGGGCCGGGTCTTGAACATGTATTTTGTTCGGCTTGGCCATTCTGAATTTTTTCACCCTGTATTCAACTCAAATAGCTCATACGTATTGGAAAACATAATGTTGCAACCAAATAAATTTAAGTAGCATACATCCAAATAAACAACATAGTTGACAAATAAAATGTTATGGGATGACTACTTCTCGTGGCATGTCAATGCACACCGATGCTCAATCAAATCAGCCTGAAGACGATCTTGAAAGTGGCGATCACGAAGCTTAGTGTGCAAATGGAGGAACTCCTTAAACGTAGATGCCCCGGGCTGTAGCTCAACCAACTCACCCTGAAATTACCATCATTGGTCATGGAGGCATGCAACATCACACTCTTGCTTAACGATCATGTTGTGTATGATCACACAAACGGTCATCACCTACCACATGATCTCAAGGCTCCATATTCCAGAAGGGTGACGGACAATAGCCCACCGAGATTGGAGCACACTAAATTCCACTCCAGATCTTTCCCGCAAGCTTCTTATTGTTTGACAAAACTCTTCTTTTTCTCTGTTTTAGGCTCGCAGATGGTCTTTACAAGTGTTGTCTAGTCAGGATATATAGGTGACATCAAATAGAAAATATGGTTTGTCGTATGCATTGTCGGCGATCTCATAGTGAACCACAAGAGCATTTCCTTCTACAAGCCTGGAGAATACCGGAAAGCGCTAGAGCGCGTTAATTTTATTTTGGGAACCGGCATGCCAAAGAATTAACGCCAAATCCATATATCCGTGATGCAATTGCCTCAAGAATTATAGTGAGTCCATCCGCATGCATGCTATACTTACCATGCCATGCAAATGGTCAGTTCTTCCACTCCCACTGCATGCAGTCTATTCTTCCGATCATCCCTGAAAACCTCATTGCCTCGTTGATCGAAAGCAACCAAGAAGTGTCGGCAAAAGTTGGCTATCTCAAGTAAACCCCGCCAAATACCGCAATCATGAATTTGCAGAACTTGTACATCGACTCGAGGCAGGTTGTATTTCTTATTTGCAAGTACTCATCAATGAGATCACCTGGCGCTCCATTCACAGAACACTTCTGGTAAGAGGTGAAGCCTAGCTTGCTGGCGGTATCAGGCTTGCATCTGAGGTAGGGGCCATAGCCTCTCGTGCCTTGCATAATAGTCAAGAACATGTCTCTTGACATACGATACCGCCAAGACGGGTTTGATGGGGGTGGAAGTAGTCCCAATACAACCGGTACTGGCACCCTCTCGATCGCGCTTCAGGTTGCCCTTGCGAGGCCTCGTCGAGCCTCTGTGCACCGACCTCTGCATTTCAGTGTGCTCGAGTATGAGGGAGTGATGTCTACGCACGCTTCTATTCCTGTAGACAGTGTTGGGCCTCCAAGAGCAGAGGTTTGTAGAACAGCAGCAAGTTTCCCTTAAGTGAATCACCCAAGGTTTATCGAACTCAGGGAGGTAGAGGTCAGAGATATTCCTCTCAAGCAACCCTGCAATTACGATACAAGAAGTCTCTTGTGTCCCCAACACACCTAATACACTTGTCAGATGTATAGGAGCACTAGTTCGGCGAAGAGATATTAAAACGCAGATGATATAGATGGTGGTAGATGGTAATTGCGATATGAAGTAAATATTGCAGCAAGTAAACATGTAACAGAACTTGTTGGAAACGGTGTTTCAATGCTTAGAAACAAGGCCTAGGGATCATACTTTCACTAGTGGACACTCTCAACAACGATCACATAAATAAATAAGTTCTCTTCTCTTATGCTACTTTCAAAGACTCTATTGTTGGATAACAAACACCATTCATTGTGTAGGGCTACGACAGCACCCTCAAGCCGGAGTAAACAAGCTCCACAACGTCATAAAGGAATCACACAAGATGCAAACACTGTCACTGTCACACCATAGAGAGTAATTCCGGAGTTCATATAAAGTAACTCTAGAGTGCATAGTAATAGTTAACTTCACAATCTACAAGAGATCACGATCATAACCTACGCCAAGTACCTACATGATGCACACACTGTCCACATTACATCATGAAGGAGGAATAGACTACTTTAATAACATCACTAGAGTAGCACATAGATTAATAGTGATACAAAGCTCATCATATGGATCTCAATCGTGCAAGGCAGTTCATGAGATCATTGTATTGAGGTACATGAGAGAGAGATTAACCACATAGCTACCGGTAGAGCCCTTAGCCTCGATGGAGAACTACTCCCTCCTCATCATAGGAGACAGCAGCAGCGATGAAGATGGCGGTGATGTCAATGGAGATGCCTTCCGGGGGCACTTCCCCGTCCCGGCGGAGTGCCGGAACAGAGACTTCTGTCCCCCGAATCTTGGCTTCGCGATGGCGGCGGCTCTGGAACTTTTCTCGTATCGTGGCTTATTCTTTTAGGGTTTTCGCGACGGAGACTTTATATAGGCGGAAGGGCAGCCTCGGAGGAGTCCTAGTGGAGCCACACCATAGGGGGGCGCCCCCCCCTTGGCCGCGCCGCCTTGTAGGGTGGGGCCCCCTGGCTCCCCTCTGGCCCCTCTTCGGTGCTCTGGAAGCTTCCGGGAAAAATAAGATACTGGGCGTTGATTTCGTCCAATTCCGAGAATATTTCCTTTGTAGGATTTCTGAAACCAAAAACAGCACAAAACAGGAACTGGCACTTCGGCATCTCGTTAATAGGTTAGTTCCGGAAAATGCATCAAAACGATATAAAGTGTGAACAAAACATGTAGGTATTGTCATAAAACTAGCATGGAACATAAGAAATTATAGATACGTTGGAGACGTATCAAGCATCCCCAAGCTTAGTTCCTGCTCGCCCTCGAGTAGGTAAACGATAACAAGGATAATTTCTTAAGTGACATGCTACCAACATGATCTTGATCAATACTATTGTAAAGCATATGAGATGAATGCAGCGATTCGAAGCAATGGTAAAGGCAATGATTAAACAACTGAATCATATAGCAAAGACTTTTCATGAATAGTACTTTCAAGACAACCATCAATAAGTCTTGCATAAGAGTTAACTCATAAAGCAATAGATTCAAACTAGAAGGCATTGAAGCAACACAAAGGATGATTAAGTTTCAGCAATTGCTTCCAACTTGTAACATGTATATCTCATGGATAATTGTCAATATAAAGTAATATAACAAGTGCAATAGGTAAACATATAAGAATCAATGCACAGTTGACACAAGTGTTTGCTTCTAAGATAGAAAGAAGTAGGTAAACTGACTCAACATAAAGTAAAAGAAAGGCCCTTCGGAGAGGGAAGCATGGATTACTATTTTTGTGCTAGAGCTTTTCATTTTGAAAACATAGAAACAATTTTTTCAACGGTAGTAATAAATCATATGTGTTATGTAAAATACATCCTATAAGTTGCAAGCCTCATGCATAGAATACTAATAGTGCCCGCACCTTGTCCTAATTAGCTTGGATTAACACGGATTATCATTGCATAACATATGTTTCAACCAAGTGTCACAAAGGGGTACCTCTATGCCGCCTGTACAGAGGTCTAAGGAGAAAGTTCGCATTGGATTTCTCGCTTTTGATTATTCTCAACTTAGACATCCATACCGGGACAACATAGACAACAGATAATGGACTCCTCTTTTAATGCTTTAGCATTCAACAACAGATAATATTCTCATAAGAGATTGAGGATTTGTGTCCAAACTGAAACTTCCACCATGATTCATGGCTTTAGTTAGCGGCCCAATGTTCTTCTCTAACAATATGCATACTCAAACCATTTGATCATGAAAATCGCCCTTACTTCAGACAAGACGAACATGCATAGCAACTCACATGATATCCAACAAAAGGTGTAAAAGTTGATGGCGTCCCCAGAAACATGGTTATCGCTCAACAAGCAACTTATAAGAAATAAGATACATAGCAACATATTCAATACCACAATAATTTTTAAGGCTATTTTCCCATGAGCTATGTATTGCGAAGACAAGGAATGAAATTTTAAAGGTAGCACTCAAGTAATGTACTTTGGAATGGCAGAGAAATACCACATAGTAGGTAGGTATGGTGGACACAAATGGCATGGGTTTTGGCTCAAGGATTTGGATGCACGAGAAGTAATCCCTCTCAATACAAGGCTTAGGCTAGCAAGGTTGTTTGAAGCAAACTCAAGTATAAACCGGTACAACAAAACTTACATAAGAACATATTGCAAGCATTATAAGACTCTACATTGTCTCCTTGTTGTTCAAACACCTTAACCAGAAAATATCTAGACTTAGAGAGACCAATCATGCAAACCAAATTTTAACAAGCTCTATGTAGTTCTTCATTAATCGGTGCAAAGTACATGATGCAAGAGCTTAAACATGATCTATATGAGCACAACAATTGCCAAGTATCAAATTATTCAAGACATTATACCAATTACCACATGAAGCATTTTCTGTTTCCAACCATATAACAATGAACGAAGCAGTTTTCAACTTCGCCATGAACATTAAAGATAGAACTAAGAACACCAGTGTTCATATGAAAAAGCGGAGCGTGTCTCTCTCCCACATAAGCATAAATTTATTCAAACATAAACAAAAATAAAATCAAACAGACGCTCCAAGTAAAGTACATAAGATGTGACGGAATAAAAATATAGTTTCACTAGAGGTGACCTGATAAGTTGTTGATGAAGAAGGGGATGCCTTGGGCATCCCCAAGCTTAGACGCTTGGGTCTTCTTGAAATATGAAGGGATGAACCACGGGGGCATCCCCAAGCTTAGACTTTTCACTCTTCTTGATCATAGCATATCATCCTCCTCTCTTGATCCTTGAAAACTTCCTCCACACCAAACTCAAAACAAACTCATTAGAGGGTTAGTGCATAATCAAAAATTCACATGTTCATCAAGGACACAATCATTCTTAACACTTCTGGACATTACCCAAAGTTATTGAACGTTAATGGAACAAAGAAATCCATTCAACATAGCAAAAGAGGCAATGCGAAATAAAAGGCAGAATCTGTCAAAACAGAACAGTCCGTAAAGACGAATTTTTCTGGGGCACTTCACAGGCTCAGATGAAAAAGCTCAAATTGAATGAAAGTTGCATACATATCAGAGGATCACGCACGTAAATTGGAAGATTTTTCTGAGTTACCTACAGACGGGGCTGCTCAATTTCGTGACAGTAAGAAATCTGTTTCTGCGCAGTAATCCAAATCTAGTATCAACCCTACTATCAAAAACTTTACTTGGCACAACAATGCAATAAAATAAAGATAAGGAGAGGTTGCTACAGTAGTAACAACTTCCAAGACACAACAAAACAGTAGCAAAATAAAACATGGGTTATCTCCCAAGAAGTGCTTTCTTTATAGCCATTAAGATGGGCTCAGTAATTTTAATGATGCTCGCGCAAGAAATAAGAGTTGAAGCAAAGAGAGCATCAAGAAGCAAATTAAAAACACATTTAAGCCTAACCCACTTCCTATGAAAAGGAATCTTGTACACAAATAAATTCATGAAGAACAAAGTGACAAGCATAGGAAGATAAAACACGAGTAACTTCAAGATTCTCAACATAAAGAGGGGAAACTTAATATTATTAAGATGTATGTAACCATGTTTCCCTGTGGTGACCCTGCATACCACTGCATGTTGTAGTATGCCAGTCGTTGATATAACATTCACGAAGTACCAATCCGCAAATATTACATCCCTCAGAGTAGTACAACAGAACATAACAGGTCCATAACTCATTCACTTATTATTACAAGCAACATGTACATATCATCTCGGAGCTCCTCTTGGGTGCTAAGAGGGATACTCCTGGGTTCGAGGCGAACCCAACTTAACTTACAATATAACAGTCTTACTAGATTATACATTTTATTCTCCTCGAGCAGTTAAGTACTAAGAGTTCGCACTGCTCGGATACTACTACTACTCGGTAGGTCTAAGCTTGCTCTCCTCCGGAACCCTCCCCGGTTCCGTAGACTATGAGGTAGTCTACTCCTTCGATACCTCCGGAGAGGTCTGGTTCTTCATAGCCGATGACTTCGGCTCCTTCAGGGTCGTCGTTGTCCTCCTCCGCCGATTCGCATGCAGCCTAAGCAGGGGATTTAAGAGTGGTATGAGTACGAGCGTACTCAACAAGTTCATTATAGAAAAGAGGTGTTTAATGCACTAGCTACGGTATTAGACCAGAAAGTCTAATACCAATGCATGTTTTCATAATCATTTCTTCAAAAGGTTGCTTTTATTCAGAAGAACTATGTCCGTCAGCCTTCACCGGTTTACTAGAACTTCATGGAGTTCCTTTCCGGCAGCGTTCGCAGTTCCAAAACTCGGAACAAGGAGTGACTGGTCACGATTCGTTACACTCTGCAGAGGTGTGTTGCTTTACCCATAAGATATCTTAACCGTGGTGCCAACCGGGCAGCTTTCCCGTCCACACTTCCTTTGGTGTGAGGCCCGGTATAAGGTCCTAGCCAATTATGTTCCTCCGCTACCTCGAACACCCACCCTTTGTTGCAATTCCGACCTTGGGTCCTCGCCGGCCAGCGTATCCTAAGATACCATCCGACCTCGACTACTATCAGGCACGACGGCCTGATACCTTCGCCGGTCGTTGCAACCCCTCATAGACCGCAATACCGTGGGGACTTAGGACTCCCCAGCCTCACCGCTTGCTCCTTCGGGCGACAAGTGTACTACGGACAATGCCGTGGGGACTTAGGACTCCCCAGCCTCACCGCTTGCCCCCTTGGATTACAAGTGTACTACGATAACGCGCGTCCGTTGATGAACGAGAGGTGGAAACACTTTTGACTACTCCGTCCCACTCCAGATCTTATGGTTAACACGGGTATTACGGCACAAGAATCACTGGACGACATTTGTTGTTTAATCCTAGATGGATATAAACCCTTGCAATGGAACCTCCACCATATCAACACAAACCATGGTTCCATTGCCCACCATTTATTCATATTCATAGTTATGAAAATAGTGGTTTTGCTTTTTTTTATGCAATAGTGATAAATACAGTATTTTGCAAGTAATTTGGTAAAAATACTTAAATGGCATGAGCAAGTGATGAACTTGCCTGAACACTGCAAAGTGTTGCAGTTGGATGGTGTGGACTGACCCTTGTCCTCTGTTGCTGAAAAATAGCATCATTGTCCGATAAGGGCAATGGTTAAAGAAGCAATTATGCATGATTCAGCTTTTAGGGTTGTTCCCCCCTTCCGATGTTTTATTATTTTATGTGAGAGATTAATACTAAGAACAATTTAGGGATACTCTGTTTAGGGTAAAATACAACCTTGAAATGTTGTCAAGGTGTTTTTAAAGTCCGAAGAATTTATGGACTTATTTTCATTATTGAAAATATAAGGTGTGATTTAAATGATTATTTTAATCATCAATTTTGGCTTAATCATGTTTCTCTTCAAAAATTCGATTTCATATTTTATTATGATAGAGAATTTTATTCTTAGTGATTTTCATATTTTTAATTATTTTTTTAGAGCTATTTATTATTTTCTATGCATTTTCAAAGTTTCTGTTTATTTGAAAATGTGAAAAGTCATATTTGCCCCTGGGCCCACCTGTTAGGGTGGCCCAGTGGTTAAACCTAACCCGAGCCGTACCGACCGGCTCGGTCGGACTCATTCGCCCCCTTCCTCACTATCTCTCGCGAAACCCTAACTCCTCGCTCCCGCGACGCCCGCGTCGCCTGCGCCGTTGACGAATTATTCCGGCCACCGCCGGCCATCGCCGGCGATGAGATGGGGCGCATCTGAACCGCCTCTCGATGGCGCACCAGATCCTCCGCGTCGATCTGGCCCCCGTCGCCTCCTCGTCTCGCCCCAGCGTGTCTGCCCGCAAGGCCGTGGGGTTCCGCGGCGATTCACCGCTCACCGGCGAACCAACGCGGTGACGCGGCCGTGTGCCTCGCCGTGGTGATGCTGGAGCACTTGTGCTCGGCGACGCCAGGCTTGGCCGCGACTTGGCACTGCCGTGGTCGGCCCGTGCCACCGTGCCGCCATGGGCACGCCGTGGTGCTCCTGCTCTAGGTATGTGCGCCTCCCTCACTCTTTTGCTTGCTCTACCTCTTCTCCTTCCTCTGAATGCCCTTGCATCCATCTTCTTGGTGTGCTGGCCTTGCCAGTACACCATTACCTGCTCCTGCTGTGCTGCGTTCATGGCCTTCCTATGCATGTGCTATGACTGCTGCGGATGTGTGATTAGCCCTGCCTTGCTCTAGCCATGGTTGCTACTGATGTACTGCCATGCTTATTTCTGTTATGATGTCCTACTGCTACTGCTACTGCTGCTGCTATATCTATGCTCACAGGTGTGTTGCTATTGCTGCTGTGATGATCCTGGCTCTGCTATGCTGTGCTAGCTGCTAACCTGTTACTGGGCACCCATGTGTAGTAGTGATTCTTGCTCCTGGCCTGATTACTGTGAGTAATCCTTGCTTTTAGCAAGTGCCAGTGCCCCTGATGTGTTTGTTCATTGGGCTCCTTTCATGGAAATGCTCCATTGAGCATGGTTGTTGGCTAGACAGCTCCATCCTTTGATGGTGTGCTTCTGGATACAATTATATATGATTTATTTATTTATCTGTGATGCAATTTATTACGAGATGTGGCTATCTAGTTAATCTTGTCAATGTGTTGGTGCTAGGCTTGGCTCCAGCATGTTCTTGTTAAGCCCTGATGGTCATATGATCACCAGTTACTTGGTAATTGGCTGCTGTTCTATGCCTGTGTCTCACTGTTGCTTACTCTGTGCCGTGTGTGCATCACACAGGCTTGGCCTGGTGTGTGATGGTGCTTGCTTAAGCATCAGTTGATGCTTGCAATGATCCCTTGGATCATCTGCAAGGCTCTGGTGCAACAATTACTTGTGTAATTCATTTATCTGTCTAGCTTGGCTTGATCATAATGATAATTGATGTGAACTGCTTGCAGTTGTGATCATCCTATTAACTGTGGTAGGGCTAGATGGATGCCAACCACTGGTTGGGTACCCTAGCCCACTACTGAACCCTATTGGGTGATGATGTGGTGGCTTAAGTGTTGGCTGTGGGTTGAGGTGGCCCTGATAGCCCTTTGGTGCTGTCATGGTAGCTCCCCCCTTCTCTGTGGCTTGCTGTGGTGAATAATTGCTCACTGGTTGATCCAAAACTGGACTTCTAGTGGCTTTTAATGCTGAGAGTTTATATAGACAAAAGTTTGTCTATTTGTCTGATGGTATTGCTAGCTATAGGTGCTAAGTGTTCATGGTTGACTAGATAGGATCAACCCTTGCTGGATTTCCTTGGTGGTTTCAGTGTTTTGATCCAACCAATGTTCCCTTGGTTGATTAACCTATTGGCTTCTTCCATATTTGCTTGCACCAAATGGTTTAGTAACCAGATGATGACACAAACAGGGTTCTACCCTTCTTTTGCTTCTGTGGCTTATGCATATGCTGGATTTGTATGAGCAAAACTTTGCTTGCTCATGATCTATTGGTATACCTCACTCCAGCTCCTAGTGATTTGTGTTGGTGTAGAGGATTGCTTCTGTGATGTGCTTGTGCTTGCCCTTCTCCTCCTTGCAAGCTGATGTTACTTGGTTACTTTCTGTGGCTGTGAGGATAGGTTGAACAGCAGTGGATGTTCTTCCTATTCTTGCTGTGCTGGTGTTCTTACCCTGGAGATTCTGCCGATGGAGCTGCTAGGGTTTTGGCTTGGTGAAAGGTTTTATACCTAGCCCACCTTGCTTCCCTGGTCGACAGCTCCACCAGTTCACTTTGGTGACTCACTGTGTGTGTTGCTGTTGTGCATGCACACATGCTGTGTGTGCTGCCTGTGTGTGTGTGTGTGTGTACCAGGCTTGGGAACTTGAGCTGTGAGAAGATCAGCTCGGCAGATCTTGATAATATCCTCTCCAGTACATTATTTCTTTGCTAACCTGCCAAGTGGCAATGCCACTTGGCATAACTTGTGTTTTGCTTTGTTTGTGTACAGGGAGCTTGGGGATGATCAAGATGAAGTGCAAGATCATCTTGATCCAAGATTTTATGAAGTGCAACTGGTAGTCTAGGATAGATTATTTCGTTGTAATTTTCTTTCTTTTTCTTTTTCCATTTTATCAATTCTTGTAATGGGTTGTAATATTTTATATTTCAAATCTGGATATTGTAAAGACAATGTATCTTGAGTGATTATCAATAAAGCTCCAATTTTCTCTAAAGAGCTTTACTTAATATTTGTATTGTTCATAATCTTTATTATTTAATATTTGTTTGAAGAATTACCTCAATATTGAATTATGAGATATTCAAATGGTGTTTGAATTTGAAATTCAAATGTAACTTGTATTTGAATTCAATCATGCAACTTAAGTTGTAATGCAATAACTCTCCTCTCTTCTCAAAACCCTAACTTAGTTGAATGAGAAGCAAGTTTGTCGCACTCTCGAAACCCTAACCCTGTAAGGTGTCGAGAGAGAAACTTGTCCCCCTTCGATGCAATTTTGTTTTAAAAGCGCGAAATTTCCCCAGAATTTACGATGCAATGCACATCCCTTTCTAAAATCTACCCCTCGATCGTCTCTAAACCTGGGACATTACAGCCTTTCCCCCTTAAAGAAAACTTCGTCCCGAAGTTGTGGTTGTAATACCTGAAGAGTTCAGAGTATGTTTTCCTCAGGTCTTCTTCCTTTTCCCAGGTGGCTTCCCTCTCGGGGTGATGCTTCCATTGAATCTTGCAATACTTAATGGCTCGATTCCTGAGTTGTTTCCAGTTCTCCTCGAGAATCTTAGCGGGCTTCTCTATGTAGGTCAAGTCTGGTTGTAACTCGAGCTCATCATGTGATACTGGCTCATCTGGGGTCTTTAAGCATTTCCTGAGTTGTGACACATGGAATACATTGTGAACTTGAGCTAACCTTCCCGGTAGATCCAATTCAAAGGCTAACCCTCGGTTCTGACTCAGTATCTTGAAAGGTCCGATGTATCTAGGGCTCAACTTTCCCTTTACTCCAAATCTCCGAAGACCTTTCATCGGACTTACCTTAAGATATACCATGTCTCCGACTTGTGGCTCCCATGTTCTTCTCTTTTGATCGGCATAACTCTTTTGTCTACTTTGAGCTATTTTAAGCCTATCCCTTATAATGTCAATGATCTACTGCTTTTCTTTGACATAATCAGGGTTGAATTCCTTGCTTGATCCTGCCTCATACCAACATATTGGTGATCTACACTTCCTTCCATACAGAGCTTTGAATGGTGCCATCTTGATGCTGCTTTGATAGCTATTATTGTATGAAAACTCTGCTAGTGGTAAGTGCTCCTCCCATGATCCTCCGAAGTCTAAGGCACATGCCCTAAGCATATCTTCCAATATCTGGTTTGTTCTCTCTGTTTGTCCACCTGTCTGAGGATGATAGGCGGTGCTATAGTCTAACTTGGATCCTAAAGCTTCATGTAGTTGCTTCCAAAATGCTGATGTGAACACGGATCCTCGATCTGACACGATCTTCTTGGGCACTCCATGTTTACTCACGATCTCTTTAATGTAAAGATCGATGAGTTTCTCCCCTTTATCCTGCTGGTTTACTGCTAAGAAGTGTGCACTCTTCGTCAACCGGTCCACGATTACCCATATCATATCCTTTTTTTATTAGTCATGGGTAGTCCGGTGATGAAATCCATTCCTATCTCCTCCCATTTCCATTCTGGGATTGGTAAAGGTTGTAACTTTCCTGCCGGACTTTGATGTTCAGCTTTCACTCTTTGGCAGGTATGGCATTCCGCCACGATTGTGCTATCTCTCTTTTCATGTTATTCCACCAGAATAATTCCTTGAGATCCATGTACATCTTTGTACTTCCTGGATGTATAGAGTATGGTGTTTGATGTGCTTCCTGGAGTATAACTTCTTTGATTTCATCAATATCCGGAACGCAAATCCTTTTCTGGAACCATAATGATCCCAACTCTCCTCGGTGAAATTCTGATGGTCTTCCCTCATCAATCCTTCTCATCTCCTCCACGATGAATGGATCGTCCAATTGACCCATGATTATCTCATTCTTTAAGTTCACACTAAGTTCATCGGCTACTTGTAATGCCGACAGTCCTTCATGAGCTTCTTTCTCCCAAAATTGTATCTGGGCTTGGCTTATTTCTTTCTTCAACTCCGGTGCCATTTCTTGTTCAATTACTCCAGTGCTCTTCCTGCTCAAGGCATCTGCTACAACATTAGCCTTTCCTGGAGTATAATTGATGGTCAGGTCATAATCCTTGATTAGCTCCAGCCATCTTTTCTGTCTCATGTTGAGTTCCTTCTGAGTGAAGAAGTACTTGAGACTCTTATGATCAGTATAGAGCTCACACTTGGCTCCATAGAGAAAATGTCTCCAAGTTTTAAGTGCAAATATGACCGCTGCTAACTCTAGATCATGTGTTGGGTAGTTCACTTCATGAGGTCTGAGTTGCCTTGATCCATATGATATTACTTTCCGATCTTGCATGAGTACGCAACCCAATCCATGTTTGGATGCGTCACAGTACACGGTATAATCCTTGCCAACTTCCGGAACTGCTAACACCGGTGCTGTGGTGAGTTTTTCCTTCAGAGTCTGAAAACTCTTCTCACACTCATCAGACCACACGAACGGTGTGTTTTTCCTTAACAGCTTGGTCATCGGTCCTGCTATCTTAGAGAATCCTTCAATGAATCTCCGATAGTATCCTGCCATTCCTAAGAATCCTCGGATTTCTTTGACAGTCTTTGGTGCTTCCCATTCTAAAACTGCTGCTACTTTGCTTGGGTTTACTGCTATACCATCCTTGCTAATAACATGACCAAGAAATTCTACTTGATCTAGCCAAAACTCACACTTGCTGAATTTGGCGTAGAGTTGATGCTCTCTTAGTGTTTGCAACACTATCCTCAGATGTTCAGCATGTTCAGCTTTATCCTTAGAATATATCAAGATATCATCGATGAATACGATGACAAACTTGTCTAGGCATGGCATGAAGATCTTCTTCATAAGATTCATGAATATTGCTGGGGCATTGGTTAATCCAAAAGGTACTACTAGGTATTCATGATGTCCGTACCTCGAGACAAAGGCTGTTTTCGGAACGTCTTCCTTCTTGATCTTTATCTGATGATAACCGGATCTTAGATCAATCTTGGAAAAGACTCCCGCGCCTCTAACTTGATCAAAAAGATCTTGTATTCTAGGAAGTGGGTACTTGTTCTTGATAGTAACATTATTCAGATTCCTGTAGTCTCCGCACATCCTTCGGCCTCCATCTCTCTTATCCACAAATATCACCGGTGATCCCCATGGTGATATACTCTCCTGAATGAATCCTTTCTGTTCCAGGTCATCCAACAGTTCCTTGAGTTCTTTCAACTCCTTAGGCCCCATCTTGTATGGTGCTTTAGCAATCGGAGCTGTTCCTGGAATTAGGTCGATAGTAAACTCTATCTCCCTATCTGGTGGCATTCCAGGTAATTCCTTAGGAAAAACATCCTGGAGTTCATTAACTACAGGTATATCCTCCAGTTTTACTTCCTTCATGCTATTCAACTGTAGCTCTACTTCAATCTGTGTATGCTTATCCCCTTGGTAGATCATTCTACTTCCAACGGGGCTTTTCAGAGACACTGTCTTGTTCACACAGTCGATTAATGCTCCATTTGACTCTAACCAATTCATACCTAGAATGACATCAATGTCCTTCATCGGTAGAATGAACAGGTCTGCGTCAAACGCGCACTTATTGATCATAATGATCTGTCCTTGTTTGACGTGGGTTACTACTATCGTTCCCCCCGCAGAAAGTATGGTTATGGGTTTATCTAACTTAGTGCAACTAATCCCATGTTTTATGATGAATTGCTGAGAAATGAATGATGTAGTTGCACCAGTATCAAAAAGTACTTTGCTAGGATGAGTGAGTATCTGAAGCGTACCTATAACTGCTTGATCAGAGTTCACCACCTCCTCCAAGCTGGTGCAGTTCAACTTGCCGAAGGGTTTCTTGTTCTTCCAGTTCCCTCCGGTATTCCCGCCTCGGTTTCCTCCTCCTCCTGACTGACCTCCTCCATTCTTTCTCTTGGGGCAATCCTTCAACATGTGCCCCTCCTGGCGACACCCAAAGCAAATGATTCTGGGTTTACGGCAATCCTTCGAGACGTGCCCTACCATTCCACAACTGCGACAAACAATCTGGTTTGTAGTCTGAAACCCTTGGTTCCTCCTGTTGTTGAAGTTGTTGTTGTTGTTGTACCTTGGCTTGAAACTCAAGCTGGTATTGGGTTTGTTGCTGACAAATCTCTTAGGCTCAAATTTAACCTTCTTCCTCTTCTCCTCTTGCAGTTGTTTGAAGTCATCTTCAAGAGTGATGGCTGCATCCATCAACTCCTGAAACTCAGTAGCTCTCAACATTCGGAGCTGTACCTTGAACTGAGGATTCAATCCTCGCATGAACCCCTTTTTCTTCTTGTCCTCGGTGTTGACCTCCTCAACTGCATACCGGGACAATCCTGAGAACTCCCTGACGTAAGTCAGGATAGCCTTATCTTTCTGCTCGAGACTTTCAAACTCTCGGCGTTTCAGCTCCATAATGCTTTCAGGGACATTGGATTCCCTGAACTTCCTCTTGAATTCCTCCCAAGTGAACACCTTTCCAGCCGGATACACGGCTACTATATTATCCCACCAAGATGCGGCGGGTCAACACAACAGATGTGTTGCGTATCTGACCTTCTCCAGGTCATTGCATCCGACCGTGTTGAGCTTTCGCTCAGTGTCCATCAACCAATCCTCCGCGTCCATAGGTTCAGGCGCGTATGCGAAGGATATTGGCTTAGTATTCTGGAAGTCCGATGATGTCTACGGGTGCTTCTATTCTTGTAGACAGTGTTGGGCCTCCAAGAGCAGAGGTTTGTAGAACAGCAGCAAGTTTCCCTTAAGTGGATCACCCAAGGTTTATCGAACTCAGGGAGGAAGAGGTCAAAGATATCCCTCTCATGCAACCCTGCAACCACAAAGTAAGAAGTCTCTTGTGTCCCCAACACACCTAATAGGTGCACTAGTTCGGCGAAGAGATAGTGAAATACAAGTGGTATGAATGAATATGAGCAGTAGTACGGGGCCAGAAAAGTGCTTGCTGGCGTGCAGTTGATGGTAGTAATATTGCAGGAAGTAAACATGCAAAGAGAACAAGAAACAAGCGGCGATAGCAGTATTTAGGAACAAGGCCTAGGGATCATACTTTCACTAGTGGACACTCTCAACATTGATCACATAACAGAATAAATAGATAGATGCTAGACTCTACACCCTCTTGTTGGATGATGAACACCACTAACTGTGTAGGATTACACGAACCCTCAATGCCGGAGTTAACAAGCTCCACAATATTCAATGTTCATATTTAAATAACCTTAGAGTGCATAACAGATCAACATAACCAAACCAAGTACTAACATAGCATGCACACTGTCACCTTCACACTACGAAAGGAGGAATAGATCACATCAATACTATCATAGCAATAGTTAACTTCATAATCTACAAGAGATCACAATCATAGCCTACGCCAAGTACTACACGATGCACACACTGTCACCATTACACCGTGCAGGAGGAATAAACTACTTTAATAACATCACTAGAGTAGCACACAGATAAATTGTGATACAAAACACATTGCAATCATAAAGAGATATAAATAAGCACTTCACTATGCCATTCATAACAGTGAATAAGTATTCTGTGAAATATAGCCTAAGAGACCCACACGGTGCACACATTGTCACCTTTACACACGTGGGACAAGGAGTCTCCGGAGATCACATAAGTAAAATCCACTTGACTAGCATAATGACATCTAGATTACAAGCATCATCATATGAATCTCAATCATGTAAGGCAGCTCATGAGATTATTGTATTGAAGCACATAGGAGAGAGATGAACCACATAGCTACCGGTACAGCCCCGAGCCTCGATGGAGAACTACTCCCTCCTCATGGGAGACAGCAGCGTTGATGAAGATGGCGGTGGTGTCGATGGAGAAGCCTTCCGGGGGCACTTCCCCGTCCCGGCGGCGTGCCGGAACAGAGACTCCTGTCCCCCAGATCTTGGCTTCGCGATGGCGGCGGCTCTGGAAGGTTTCTCGTACCGTGGCTTTTCCGTCTCGTGTTTTAGGTCAGGGACCTTTATATAGGCGAAGAGGCGGCGTCAGAAGGTCAACGAGGCGACGACACAACAGGGGGGCGCAGCCCAGGCCCTGGCCGCGCCGCCCTATCATCGGGGCCCACCAGGGCTCCCCTCTGGTGGCTCTCGGGTGTTCTGGAAGCTTCGTGGAAAAATAGGATGCTGGACATTGATTTCGTCCGATTCCGAGAATATTTCCTTACTAGGATTTCTGGAACCAAAAACAGCAGAAAACAGCAACTGGCCCTTCGGCATCTCGTCAATAGGTTAGTTCCGGAAAATGCATAATAATGACATATAATGTGTATAAAACATGTGAGTATCATCATAAAAGTAGCATGGAACATAAGAAATTATAGATACGTTTGAGACGTATCAAGCATCCCCAAGCTTAGTTCCTGCTCGCCCTCGAGTAGGTAAACGATAACAAAGATAATTTCTGAAGTGACATGCTATCATAATCTTGATCATACTATTGTAAGCATATGTAATGAATGCAGCGACAAAACAATGGTAATGACATGAGTAAACAAATGAATCACAAAGCAAAGACTTTTCATGAATAGTACTTTCAAGACAAGCATCAATAAGTCTTGCATAAGAGTTAACTCATAAAGCAATAAATCAAAGTAAAGGTATTGAAGCAACACAAAGGAAGATTGAGTTTCAGCGGTTGCTTTCAACTTATAACATGTATATCTCATGGATATTGTCAATGTAAAGTAATATAACAAGTGCAATATGCAAGTATGTAGGAATCAATGCACAGTTCACACAAGTGTTTGCTTCTTGAGGTGAAAAGAGATAGGTGAACTGACTCAACATAAAAGTAAAAGAATGGCCCTTCGCAGAGGGAAGCATTGATTGCTATATTTGTGCTAGAGCTTTGGTTTTGAAAACATAAAGAGAGCATAAAAGTAAAATTTTGAGAGGTGTTTGTTGTTGTCAACGAATGGTAGTGGGCACTCTAACCCCCTTGCCAGACAAACCTTCAAAGAGCGGCTCCCATGAAGGACGTTATCTCTACCAGCAAGGTAGATCATCCCTCTTCTCTTTTGTTTACACATGTATTTTAGTTTTATTTATGGATGACACTCCTACCAACCTTTTGCTTACACAAGCCATGGCTAACCGAATCCTCGGGTGCCTTCCAACATTCACATACCATGAAGGAGTGTCTATTTGCAAAATTAAGTTGCTTACTGATGAATCAGAGCAAAACATGTGAAGAGAATTATTAATGAAGGTTGATTAATTGGGGGCTGGGAACCCCGCGCCAGCTCTTTTTGCAAAATTATTGGATAAGCGGATGAAGCCACTAGTCCATTGGTGAAAGTTGCCCAACAAGAATGAAAGATAAACACCACATACTTCCTCATGAGCTATAAAACATTGACACAAATCAGAGGTGATAAATTTTGAATTATTTAAAGGTAGCACTCAAGCAATTTACTTTGGAATGGCGGAGAAATACCATGTAGTAGGTAGGTATGGTGGACATAAATGGCATAGTGGTTGGCTCAAGGATTTTGGATGCATGAGAAGTATTCCCTCTCGTTACAAGGCTTAGGCTAGCAAGGCTATTTGAAACAAACACAAGGATGAACCGGTGCAGCAAAACTCACATAAAAGACATATTGTAAACATTATAAGACTCTACACCGTCTTCCTTGTTGTTCAAAACTCAATACTAGAAATTATCTAGACCTTAGAGAGACCAATTATGCAAACAAAATTTTAGCAAGCTCTATGTATTTCTTCATTAATGGGTGCAAAGTATATGATGCAAGAGCTTAAACATGAGCACAACAATTGCCAAGTATCAAATTATTCAAGACATTTTATCAATTACTACATGTAGCATTTCCCGTTTCCAACCATATAACAATTAACGAAGCAGTTTCAACCTTCGCCATGAACATTAAAAGCTAAGAACACATGTGTTCATATGAACCAGCGGAGCGTGTCTCTCTCCCACACAAGCATTTATTCAAACAAAAACAAAAACAAAAACAAACAGACGCTCCAAGTAAAGTACATAAGATGTGACCGAATAAAAATATAGTTTCAAGAGAAGGAACCTGATAATTTTGTCGATGAAGAAGGGGATGCCTTGGGCATCCCCAAGCTTAGACGCTTGGGTCTTCTTGAAATATGCAGGGATGAACCACGGGGGCATCCCCAAGCTTAGACTTTTCACTCTTCTTGATCATAGTATATCATCCTCCTCTCTTGACCCTTGAAAACTTCCTCCACACCAAACTCGAAACAAACTCATTAGAGGGTTAGTGCATAATAAAAAATTCACATGTTCAGAGGTGACACAATCATTCTTAAAACTTCTGGACATTGCACAAAGCTACTGGAAGTCAATGGAACAAAGAAATCCATCCAACACAGCAAAAGAGGCAATGCGAAATAAAAGGCAAAATCTGTCAAAACAGAGCAGTCCGTAAAGAAGAATTTTAAAGTGGCACCAGACTTGCTCAGATGAAAATGCCCAAATTTAATGAAAGTTGCGTACATATCTGAGTATCACTCACGTAAATTGGCAGATTTTTCTGAGTTACGTACAGAGAACCCTGCCCAAATTCGTGACAGACAGAAATCTGTTTCTGCGCAGTAATCCAAATCTAGTATGAACCTTACTATCAAAGACTTTACTTGGCACAACAATGCAACAAAACTAAGATAAGGAGAGGTTTCTACAGTAGTAACAACTTCCAAGACACAACAAAATAGTAGCAAAATAAAGACATGGGTTATCTCACAAGAAGTTCTTTCTTTATAGCCATTAAGATAGACTCAGCAATTTTAATGATGCACTCCCAAGAAATAAGAGTTGAAGCAAAAGAGAGCATCAAGAAGCAAATTCAAAACACATTTAAGCCTAACATGCTTCCTATGCAAAGGAATCTTGTAAATAAACAAGTTCATGAAGAGCAAAGTAACAAGCATAGGAAGATAAAACAAGAGTAACTTCAAAAATTTCAGCATATAGAGAGGTGTTTTAGTAACATGAAAATTTCTACAACCATATTTTCCTCTCTCATAATAATTTTCAGAGGCATCATGAACAAACTCAACAATATAAGTATCACATAAAGCATTCTTATCCACATGCATAAAAGTATCATTACTCTCCACATAAGCATAATCAATTTTATTAGTTGTAGTGGGAGCAAATTCAACAAAGTAGCTATCATTATTATTCTCATCAAGTGTAGGAGGCATAGTATAATCATAATCAAATTTATCCTCCATAACAGGCGGTACTAAAAGACTACTATCATTATAATCATCATAAATAGGAGGCAAAGTATCATCAAAGTAAATTTTCTCCTCAATGCTTGGGGGACTAAAAATATCATGCTCATCAAAGCCAGCTTCCCCAAGCTTAAAATTTTCCATATCATTAGCAACAATGGTGTTCAAAGCGTTCATACTAATATGTTCCATAGGTTTTTTAATTTTCGCATCAAACCATCCATGTCTTAAATTAGGAAATAGAATAAGAAGCTCATTGTTGTCCATTATGCCAAACTAGTGTAAACAAGAAACAAAAAGATGCAATTGCAGGATCTAAAGGAAATAGCTTCGAGCACAAACACAACGGCAACAGAAAAGTACTTAGTTACCTGAGACCGGAGTATGAGTGCCTTTTACCTTTCCTCCCCGGCAACGGCGCCAGAAAAGTGCTTGATGTCTACGGGTGCTTCTATTCTTGTAGACAGTGTTGGGCC
The DNA here is from genome assembly GCF_019359855.2 of Lolium perenne. Lineage (NCBI taxonomy): Eukaryota > Viridiplantae > Streptophyta > Magnoliopsida > Poales > Poaceae > Lolium > Lolium perenne. The sequence goes on along the minus strand of NC_067249.2, from coordinate 34,145,598 downwards.
TCCAAGAGCAGAGGTTTGTAGAACAGCAGCAAGTTTCCCTTAAGTGGATCACCCAAGGTTTATCGAACTCAGGGAGGAAGAGGTCAAAGATATCCCTCTCATGCAACCTTGCAACCACAAAGCAAGAAGTCTCTTGTGTCCCCAACACACCTAATAGGTGCACTAGTTCGGCGAAGAGATAGTGAAATACAAGTGGTATGAATGAATATGAGCAGTAGTACGGCGCCAGAAAAGTGCTTGCTGGCGTGCAGTTGATGGTAGTAATATTGCAGGAAGTAAACATGCAGTAGAACAGTAAACAAGCGGCGATAGCAGTATTTAGGAACAAGGCCTAGGGATCATACTTTCACTAGTGGACACTCTCAACATTGATCACATAACAGAATAAATAGATAGATGCTAGACTCTACACCCTCTTGTTGGATGATGAACACCACTAACTGTGTAGGATTACACGAACCCTCAATGCCGGAGTTAACAAGCTCCACAATATTCAATGTTCATATTTAAATAACCTTAGAGTGCATAACAGATCAACATAACCAAACCAAGTACTAACATAGCATGCACACTGTCACCTTCACACTACGAAAGGAGGAATAGATCACATCAATACTATCATAGCAATAGTTAACTTCATAATCTACAAGAGATCACAATCATAGCCTACGCCAAGTACTACACGATGCACACACTGTCACCATTACACCATGCAGGAGGAATAAACTACTTTAATAACATCACTAGAGTAGCACACAGATAAATTGTGATACAAAACACATTGCAATCATAAAGAGATATAAATAAGCACTTCACTATGCCATTCATAACAGTGAATAAGTATTCTGTGAAATATAGCCTAAGAGACCCACACGGTGCACACACTGTCACCTTTACACACGTGGGACAAGGAGTCTCCAGAGATCACATAAGTAAAATCCACTTGACTAGTATAATAACCCAGAACATAGGAACAACGAAGGGTAGATTTAGAAATGGGATGTGCATTTCATCGCAAAACGGGCGAAATTTTCGCGCCTTATTTCAACTAAACCTAAGAGGGATCGAGGTTCTCTCTCATTTTGCACTTAGGGTTAGGCAATGTGAGTTAGGGAAATTTCGACATGATCTCTTTTGTATCTTGTTGATTTGGGGAATTGATTTCATTTGACAAATAAGATGCATTTGGAATATCAAACATTAAGTATAAATGAATATGGAAATTGAATTCACAATTCAAAAACAAATTATGAATTCAAATAACTTTGAATTTCAAAGTGAATAATAAATACAACATTTATTACAGAATATAAACATTACACAAATCAAAAGCTCATAAGTAAAATTTGAGCTTTATTGATAATCAACACAGAATACAATGTCTTTACAATATTCTTGATACAAGAATTGATAAATAATAAACAGAAATGAAAAAGGAAAATTACAAGGTTGATCTAAACTAAAACCTAGACTAAATGTCTTGAAGAATATCTTCTGGTCATATTCATCTTCAAAACCTGCAAAATAAAACACCAACACTAGACAAGGGTTATGTATTACACAGATATTCAGTTTGGACAGACACCAAGTGTCATGCACACTTGTGCTTGTCCAAAACCAAGGACAACACCAGGATAAGAAGGAGCAGACCAAAACTGAGCATCCACCAGGGGCTCAAGTTTCAGCATATGAGAGCACACAGCTCATGTGTGCTGGGCAGGCCACAGCAAGACAATGCACAAGCTTAGTCACCAAAGCAAGCCAGGCTTGTGTGTCATTGCAAGAACAGAAGTAGAGTTCATATAAAAGGGGCACAAACCCTAGAAACAGTAACCAGTCGACCAGATAAGGATTCACAAGGTAAGGTGAAGGTAGCATAACATAGTTCATCCAGTTCTTGCTCAAGAACAGAACCAACACACACAACCACTCAACCACCAGAAATCATGGTGACCTGAGAAGATCATCCAAGACCTGGAGGTGAAGGGCTGTGACACAAACCACAAGTCTGCATCAACACAAAATTTCACACTAGGAGCTGGAACAAGGTATACCAAATACCTGGACAGATCCAATGGATCTGATCCATCACATATGCATGAAATAAGCATGGGATGAGAAGATGCTCATATGGGTAGATCATCACTTGGTTTTCACCAAGGATTACTGCCAGTCTAGAAGCCACTAAAACAGAAATCATCCAGATACAGATCTTGTGCACAGAAACTAGCAAACATGCATAGATGCACACACTAGCAAGATCTCATGCACAGATAGCACCAGTAGATGTATTGCAAGGTTTAGCAGCTAACCAAGACTACACAGAAAATCCTAAGCATGCAACCATCAGGAAACCCTAGATTTCTTCACAGGCAAGCATATTGGCATTCATATTTATTATGATCCCCAAATATGCAAGCAAAGATGAGTAGCCAACAAGATCCAACCAACCATGTGAGCAACCAGTCAGTAGCAAGGCTACTGAGGTCACAGCACACTTAGAACCATCCCAAGGCCAAGCCAAATACAAAGCATCACTATCCAGAAATGGATTCAGACTCTATTTGCTTGTAAAAGAATCATGAACAGCAAATTCATATACAAGCAAGTAATTTAATCATCACCGCATAAGCAGTTCATCATACTTTAATTAATACAAGCATGAATTTATCACAGATCCATGCTAAGCACTGACAGTAGCATACTATTAAGCAACACAGTTTAATCCATAGCCACTAGAGCAAGTCTAGGTAGCTAAGATGAGCAACAGCACAAGTAAGCAACATCATAGTGATGCTTGAGCATCAGCATCACAAGATAATTGAATCACTTAGTCACAGTATTAGTCAGTAAGCTATCACTGATAATCAATTGATCAAATGGATCAATTATAGCAAGCCAAGCTACACAGAGAGGTTAGCCAACAAGCAAGGAATGATCCAATGGATCATTGGCTTGCATAGGAAGCACTGAAGCATATCACAGGCACCACTGGCACACACACAAGTGTCACTGATGCATCACAAGTACACCTAGACAAGCAAGCATGATATACCAGTAAGCACAAGCAAGTCACAACCAAGCATAGCATGGCATAGATAGCTTTTGAGCAAGCACAGTAGAGCATGGCAAGTACAGAGCATGCTAGGAGCAGCAGAGAAGGAAGCACAACATAAATAGCAAGCAAATCGACATGTGCCAGTACCAGTAACTGGTAATTTGACCATGAGCGTGCAGTAAACCGAAGCACAGGAAGATTGCACAGCAATAGCATGGCTCTGCGTGATCACAGGATCACCAGAGAGCAACAGAGCATGAGGAGGAAGAAGAACAGTGGCAAGGGAGGCGCACAGAAGAGAAGGAAGAGATGCAACACTTACTTGCGCCGAAGCGAGGCTAGGGCATGGCGAGGCAGTGCTCGCGCGGCCCTAACAGCTGCAAGTCCAGGGAAGGCGCCGACGTTACGCCGGCGAACCCAGACACGAACCAGCACCACCGTAGCAAGCACCTGAGGCGATGGCACGAGTACTGCGAGCAGCACCCGCGCCAGGTCAACCCCAGGCGCGTACCCATCGTCGGCGAGGACGAGATCTCGCCGGAGTTCGTCGAGGCGAATCTCCGCGAGATCCAGGACGGAGGCGATTCGCCAGGAAAGGACGAGAAGGGGAGAACTGCGCGGACAGATCGATAGATCTGCACGCGGCGGTTCAGGTTCGGTTGGTGGCTACGGTGGAGGAGCACGGCGATGGCCGGAGCGAGGCGGCGGCCATGGCGGCGACGCCATCGCCAGGGCGTCGCGAGAGAGATTAGGGTTAGGTCGAGCGAGTGAGAGGGCCGAGTGAGTGAGAGTGAGGTGGGCCATTCGGCGCCACCGAACCCAAAAAGGGATTAGCCTTATTGGGCCGTCCCTGGGTTTAGGTAAATGGGCTGGGCCCAATAGGGGTCCAGGGGGTATTTTGGTCTTTTAACATTAAATAAAAGGCCAAAACTTTACCAAATTTTAATAAATCAAATATAACTCTAAAAATCCATTAAAAATTGGATTAATGAATGAAAAATAAATCTTAACAAGAATAAAATATGAAATGGAATTTATGAAACAAATTCAAAATTATGAATTTTAAGAATTTAAATAATAACTTGGAATTTAAAATTATTATTTCCTTGTAATTAAAATTCAAGGAAAAATCTCAAATAAGTTCAAATACTTATTTTCAAACATTTCAAAATGAAATTCTAATATTCCAAGTCATTTCTATTGAAAAGGGTATTTTTCCAAGAAAAATACTATATTCCTTTTATTTCCAAAAACTATAGAGGTAACTCTATAATTTTCAATTATTTTTGGAATGATTAAGGGAATCACCAAGTAAATAGTTTTACTTTGAATTGTTGTACTTTGTGTGAATTAAAATGGTTTATACTTTTAAATCAATTGCAAATTACTGTCAAAGACCTAAATCTTAAACGCAACCCTAATTTGCTATAACTCAGCGGGGTAAAGGGATACAACATAAAATAATACATCCATGATTGCATTATTTGGATTTTATAACATTGTCCTTACCGGACAATGATGCTTCTTACAGAACCCGAGGTCCAGGTTCCATCAACTGCATTGAACTGCACTATCTCGCAGTCCACATGCAAGTTCACCCTTGCTCATGTCAACTTGAGTATTTTCTACTACTTTAATGCAAAGCTATATACTTATCATTCCTGCATCACAAATGAAATGTTACTTTCCAACTATGAATATGACTATGTGGCTGGCAATGGAACCATGGTATGTGTTGATATGGTGGAGGTTCCATTGCAATGGGTTATATCACCCTAGGATTAAATTACCAATGCCGTCCAGTGATTCTAGCGCCGTACAAACCGCGTTGACCATGAGATCTATAATGGCTCTGGGGAAGCCAGCCGTATCTTTTCCCTTCTGCACGCCAACGGATCGGAGAGCCGGTGGGGTGCTGGAGGCACTGCCGCAATAGGTTGGGATATCCTTTTAAATCCCCATCCATTAGTGATGATAAGCTCTACGATCTATGAGGGATTGTCCGGAGTACACCATGAGTAAAGCCGTATTATCGGGGGGAGTCTACTGGAGGTGTACGGTTGGACAAAAGGGTGGGTTTGCAGTCGCGGAGAAGGCGGTGTGGGCTTGGATCTTTATACCTGGCCTCACACCAAAGGAAGTGTGAACGGGGGCAAGTCCCTGCGGATGGCAAAAAGGGTGAGATCTCTTGTGGGAAAAGTAACGCACCTCTGCAGAGTGTATCAAATTGTGGCTGTCACTCCTTGTTCCAGGAATGGAACTGCGAACGCGGCAGGAAAGGAACTCCACGAAGTTCTAGTCAACCTGTGAAGACTGACGGGCATAGTTTTCATAATAAAAGCAACCTTTTGAAGAAATGATTGCAAAACATGCATTGACCTGCGATTTCCTGATCAATGGTCGTAGCTAGTGCATCAAACACCTTTTTATTCTTTTAGAACTTCTTTGAGTACCCTGTACTCACTTTCTTTCGACACCCTTGCTAGACTGTGATCCGGAAGTGGAGGCCATCAACGATGGAGCACCAGAAGGAAGTTACGAGCTGGTCTACGAAGAACCTGATCTTACCGGCGGAGTGGAAGGCGTAGACTATGGGATAGTCTACGGACCAGATGACACGGAGGTGGAGGAGTAGTGACATACCTTAGCATCATAGAGCCGAGCAACGTAGAACTTACCTAAATAAGTTGTTGAGCTCTCTTTATATTTGTTATGAGTTGTAATCGTACTTAAGTAGTATCTTAGGGTGTTCTCATAGGACCTGTGAGAATACCAACTTGTTAAGACAATGTTTGTAATAAAGTATGGAGTGTTATGACCTGCAATGTTTCTGTTGTACCACTCTGAGGGATATGGCAAATTGTGAAGAAGTCCCTTCGCAAAGATCATATCAACGACTTGTATACTACAACATGCAGTGGTATGCTGGGTCTGTAGGATAACGTTGCATAGAAAACAAAAATTTTCCTACGGCGAACACGCAATCCAAGCCAAGATGCAATCTAGAAGACGGTAGCAACGAGGGGGTATCGAGTCTCACCCTTGAAGAGATTCCAAAGCCTACAAGATGAGGCTCTTGTTGCTGCGGTAGACGATCACTTGCCGCTTGCAAAAGCGCGTAGAAGATCTTGATCACGATCGGTTCCGGCGCCACGAACGGGCAGCACCTCCGTACTCGGTCACACGTTCGGTTGTTGATGAAGACGACGTCCACCTCCCCGTTCCAGCGGGCAGCGGAAGTAGTAGCTCCTCTTGAATTCGACAGCACGACGGCGTGGTGTCGGTGGCGGTGTAGAAGTCCGGCGGAGCTTCGCTAAGCTACGCGGGAAATATGAAGTGGAGGAGCAAAGCTAGGGTTTGGGAGGGGGTGGCCGGCCACTCAAGGGGGGCGGCCAAGCTATGGTCTTGGGGTTGCCCGGCCCCCTCCCTTGGCCCCTCATTATATAGGTGGATCCCAAGTGTTGGTGTCCAAGTCTTCGAATAAGACCCGAAACCAAAACCTTCCATAGGAGGGGGCAAACCTAGCCCAACTAGGACTCCCACCCAAAGGTGGGATTCCCACCTCCCATGTGGGGGGTGGCCGGCCCCCTATGGTGGAGTCCACTTGGGACTCCACCCCCACTAGGGCTGGCCGGCCATGGAGGTGGAGTCCCTTGTGGACTCCACCTTCCTTGGTGGTTTCTTCCGGACTTTTCTAGAACCTTCTAGAACCTTCCATAGAACCTTCCGCGACATTTTATTTCACATAAAATGACATCCTATATATGAATCTTATTCTCCGGACTATTCCGGAACTCCTCGTGATGTCCGGGATCTCATCCGGGACTCCGAACAAATATTCGAACTCCATTCCATAATTCAAGTGCTACCATTTCAACATCCAACTTTAAGTGTGTCACCCTACGGTTCGAGAACTATGCGGACATGGTTGAGTACTCACTCCGACCAATAACCAATAGCGGGATCTGGAGATCCATAATGGCTCCCACATATTCAACGATGACTTTAGTGATCGAATGAACCATACACATATATTACCAATTCCCTTTGTCTCGCGATATTTTACTTGTCCGAGGTTTGATCTTCGGTATCACTCTATACCTTGTTCAACCTCGTCTCCCCGACAAGTACTCTTTACTAAATGCCGTGGTATGTGGTCTCTTATGAACTCATTCATATGCTTGCAAGACATTAGACGACATTCCACCGAGAGGGCCCAGAGTATATCTATCCGTCATCGGGATGGACAAATCCCACTTTGTTGATCCATATGCCTCAACTCATACTTTAGGATACTTAATCCCACCTTTATAGCCACCCTTTTACGCAGTGGTGTTTGGTGTAATCAAAGTACCTTTCCGGTATAAGTGATTTACATGATCTCATGGTCATAAGGACTAGGTAACTATGTATCGAAAGCTTATAGCAAATAACTTAATGACGAGATCTTATGCTACGCTTAATTGGGTGTGTCCATTATATCATTCACACAATGACATAACCTTGTTATTAATAACATCCAATGTTCATGATTATGAAACTAATCATCCATTAATCAACAAGCTAGTTTAAGAGGCATACTAGGGACTTCTTGTTTGTCTACATATCACACATGTACTAATGTTTAGGTTAATACAATTCTAGCATGATAAATAAACATTTATCATAAACATAAAGATATAAATAATAACCACTTTATTATTGCCTCTAGGGCATATCTCCTTGAGTCTCCCACTTGCACTAGAGTCAATAATCTAGATTACATTGTAATATACCTAACACCCATGGCATTCTGGTGTTGGTCATGCTTTGCCCTAGGGAGAGCTTTAGTCAACGGATCTGCTACATTCAGATCAGTGTGTACTTTGCAAATCTTTACTTCTCCATCTTCGATGTACTCGCGAATCGAGTGGTAACGCAGCTTGATATGCTTCAGCCTCTTGTGTGACCTTGGCTCTTGTGCATTGGCGATGGCACCCATGTTATCACAGTAAATGATTAATGGGTCCAATGCACTAGGAGCCACACCGAGCTCTACAATGAACCTCTTCATCCATACCGCTTCTGATGAAGCCTCTGAAGCCGCTATGTACTCTGATTCTGTTGAAGACTTCGCCACCGTGCACTGCTTCGAGCTTACCCAGCTTCGCAGCACCATTCAATATAAACACGTACCCAGACTGTGACTTAGAGTCATCGGGATCAGTGTTCCAACTTGCATCGGTGTAACCGTTTACAACGAGCTCTTGGTCACCTCCATAACAAAGAAACATATCCTTAGTTCTTTTTAAGTACTTCAGGATATTCTTGACCGCTGTCCAGTGTTCCATTCCTGGATCACTTTGATATCTGCTAGTCAAACTAACTGACATGTGCTATATCCGGTCTAGTACATAGCATGGCATACATGATAGATCCTCTTGCCGAGGCATAGGGGATGTTACACATCCTTTCTCTTTCTTCTGCGTAGCCGGTCCTTGAGTTTTACTCAATACCTTGCTGGTAACATAGGTAAGAACCCTTTCTTACTTTCGTCCATTCTAAACTTCTTTAGAATCTTGTCCAGATATGTACTCTGTGATAGCCCTATTAGGCGTCTTGATCTATCTCTATAAATCTTGATGCCTAATATATACGATGCTTCACCAAGGTCTTTCATTGAAAAACTATTATTCAAATAACCCTTAACACTGCTTAATAGTTCTATATCATTTCCGATCAATAATATGTCATCTACATATAATATCGGGAATGCTTTCTGAGCTCCCACTCACTTTCTTGTAAATACAGGCCTCTCCATGACCTTTGTATAAACCCGAAGTCTTTGATCACCTTATCAAAGCGTCGGTTCCAACTTCTTGATGCTTGCTTCAGTCCATAGATTGAACGCTGAAGTTTGCATACTTTGTCGCATTTTTAGGATCGACAAAACCTTTGGGTTGTACCATATACAACTCTTCCTCAATGTCTCCATTAAGGAACGCCGTTTTGACATCCATACGCCAAATCTCATAATCGAAAAATGCAGCTATTGCTAACAAAATCCTCACAGATTTTAGCTTCGCTATGTGAGAAAGTCTCATCGTAGTCAACTCCTTGAATTTGTCGGAAACCCTTTGCGACAAGTCGAGCTTATAGACGATAATATTACCATCAGCATCTATTTTTCTCTTGAAGATCCATTTATTCTCGACAGCCTTTCGGCTATCAGGTAAGTCTACCAAAGTCCATACTTTGTTATCATACATGGATCCTATTTCGGATTTCATGGCTTCTTGCCATTTGTTGGAATCTGGGCTCATCATCGCTTCTTCATACGTCGAGGGTCCTCATCATTATTATCTACAATCATGACATTTAGACAAGGATCATACCAATCAGGAGTGGCACGTTCCCTTGTCGATCTGCGAGGTTCGGTAGTTTCCTCTCGTTCGAAGTTTCATGATCATTATCATTAGCTTCCTCTGTTCTTGCGGTGTAGGCGGTACGGAGTACAACTTCCGCATCGCGCGCTACTCGATCAACGAGTATAGATTCATCAATCTCATCGAGTTCTACTTTTCTTCCAGTCACTTCTTTAGTGAGAAATTCTTTCTCAAGAAAGGTTCCGTTCTTAGCAACAAAGATTTTGCCTTCGGATTTGTGATAGAAAGTGTACCCTATAGTTTCCTTAGGGTATCCTATGAAGACGCATTTCTCCGCTTTGGGTTCTAGCTTGTCCGGTTGTAACTTCTTTACATAGGCTTCGCAACCCCAAACTTTCAGAACGACAATGACTTAGGTTTCTTATTAAACCATAATTCATACGGTGTCGTTTCTACGGATTTTGATGGTGCTCTATTTAAAGTGAATGCGGCTGTCTCTAATGCATAACTCCAAAATGATAACGGCAAATCAGTAAGAGACATCATACTACGAACCATATCTAAGAGAGTTCGATTACGACGTTCGGACACACCGTTTCGTTGAGGTGTTCCCGGCGGTGTCAATTGTGAAAGTATCCCGCATTTCTTTAAATGCATGCCAAACTCATAACTCAGATATTCACCTCCACGATCAGATCGTAGAAATTTGATCTTCTTGTTACGTTGATTTTCTACTTCACTTTGAAATTCCTTAAACTTCTCGAAAGTTTCGGATTTATGTTTCATGAAATAGATATACCCATATCTACTCAGATCATCTGTGAAGGTTAGAACATAACGATAACCACCGCGCGATGCTACGCTCATTGGTCCACATACATACGTATGTATGATTTCCAATAAGTCGGTGGCTCGCTCCATCATACCAGAAAATGGAGTCTTTGTCATTTTACCCATTAGACATGCTTCGCATCTATCAAGTGACTCAAAGTCAAGTGATTCAAGTAATCCATCGATGGAGTTTCTTCATGCGTTTCACTCCAATATGACCAAGACGACGATGCCACATATAAGTAGAATTATCATTAAGTTTAATTCGCTTAGCATCAATGTTATGTATATGCGTATCACTACTATCGAGATCTAATAGAAATAAGCCATTCTTTTGTGGTGCTCGACCATAAAAGATATTATTCATAAAAATAGAACAACCATTATTCTCAGACTTGAATGAATAACCGTCTTGCATTAAACAAGATCCAGATATAATGTTCATGCTCAACGCAGTACATAATAGCAATTATTTAGGCTTAAAACTAATCCCGAAGGTAGATGTAGAGGAAGTGTGCCGATTGCGATCACATTGACCTTGGATCCGTTTCCAACGCGCATCGTCACTTCATCTTTCAGCTTGTCGTTTATTCTTTAGTTCTGTTTCGAGTTACAAATATGAGCAACCGAACCCGATTATCAAATACCAGTGTACTAGAACGAGAACCAGTGAAATGAACATCTATAACATGTATATCAAATATACCTTCTTTCTTCTTCTTGACAAGGCCGCTCTTGAGATCAGCCGAGATACTTGGAGCAATTACGCTTCCAGTGTCCCTTCTCCTTGCGATAATAGCACTCAGCATCGAGGCTTAGGGCCGTTCTTAGGTTTCATAGGAGGCGTGGCAGCTTTCTTGCCACCCTTCTTGAATTTTCCCTTAGACTTGCCCTGTTTCTTGAAATCGGTGGTCTTGTTGACCATCAACACTTGGTGCTCTTTCTTGATCTCAATCTCAGCAGCTTTTAGCATGCCAAAAAGTTCAGGTAACTCCTTGTTCATGTTACGCATATTGTAGTTCATCACAAAGTTCTTGTAACTTGGTGGCGGTGATTGAAGGACACGATTAATCCCCGATCTGTTAGGAATCACTATTCCCAAGTCATCGAGTTTCTTCGCATGCCCGGTCATGGCGAGCATGTGCTCACTAACGGAGCTGCCTTCTTCCATCATACAGCTGAAGAAATGTTTCGATGCTTCATAGCATTCCCACGCCCCATCAGTCTCGAATATAGCTATCAGCTCATTCAGCACCTCAGGAGGATCATGGTGCTCAAAACGTTTTTGAAGATCGGATTCCAGATCGCACAGGATGGCACACCGAACTTGAGAGTACCGAGTTTTCCGAGTCGCGTAAACGGCTTTTACTTCATCGGATTCATCTTCTGCAGGAGGGTCACCTAGCGGTGCATCAAGCACAAATTGCAGATTTCCGCGAGAGGAAGATCCTCACATGACGGAACCGATCGGTGAAGTTGCTACCGTTGCTCTTAAGTTTCTCTTTCTCTAGGAACTGATTAAAATTGATTGGGGACGCCATCTCTACAACATATATTTGCAATAGTTTAGACTAAGTTTATGACAAATTGAGTTCAAATTTTAATTCAACATAATTAAAAACCTAAGTGAACTCCCACTCAAAACAATATCCCTCGCATTGTCTTAGTGATCACACGAACCAAATCCACCGCACCTAAACCCGATCATCACGAGAAAAGGTGTGATTTCAATGGCGAACACTCAAAGTGTTCATCATATCAACCATATGATTCATGCTCTACCTTTCGGTATCACGTGTTCCGAGACCATGTCTGTACATGCTAGGCTCGTCAAGTCCACCTTAGTATCCGCATGTGCAAAACTGTCTTGCACCCGTTATATGTACTTATTGAATCTATCACACCCGATCATCACGAGGTGCTTCAAACGACAAGACTTGGCAACGGTGCTACTAAGGATGAACACTTTATTATCTTGAGATTTTAGTGAGGGATCATCTTATAATGCTAAAATCGCGATCTAAGCAAAATAAGATGCATAAAAAGGATTAACATCACATGCAGTTCATATGTGATATGATATGGCCCTTTTGTTCTTGCGCCTTTGATCTTCATCTCCAAAGCACGGATATGATCTCCATCATCTTCGGGCATGATCTCCATCATCGTCGGCGTAGCGTCAAGGTCAATGGCGCCGTCTTCATGATTGTCCTCCATGTAGCAACTATTACAACTACTTTGAAATACTACTCAACATGAAATTTAAAGACAACCATCAGGCTCACGGTTGCCACAATACAATAATGATCATCTCATACATATTCATCATCACATTATGGCCATATCACATCACCAAACCCTGCAAAAACAAGTTAGACGTCTCTAATTTGGTTTGCATATTTTACGTGGTTTAGGGTTTTCGAGAGAGATCTAATCTACCTACGAACATGAACCACAACGTTGATACTAATGTTTTCAATAGAAGAGTAAATTGAATCTTTACTATAGTAGGAGAGACAGACACCCGCAAAGCCTCTTATGCAATACAAGTTGCATGTCGAACGAGGAACAAGTCTCATGAACGCGGTCATGTAAAGTTAGTCCGAGCCGCTTCATCCCACTATGCCATAAAGATGCAAAGTACTCAAACTAAAGATAACAAGAGCATCAACGCCCACAAACCATTGTGTTCTACTCGTGCAACCATCTATGCATAGACACGGCTCTGATACCACTGTAGGATAACGTTGCATAGAAAACAAAAATTTTCCTACGGCGAACACGCAATCCAAGCCAAGATGCAATCTAGAAGACGGTAGCAACGAGGGGGTATCGAGTCTCACCCTTGAAGAGATTCCAAAGCCTACAAGATGAGGCTCTTGTTGCTGCGGTAGACGATCACTTGCCGCTTGCAAAAGCGCGTAGAAGATCTTGATCATGATCGGTTCCGGCGCCACGAACGGGCAGCACCTCCGTACTCGGTCACACGTTCGGTTGTTGATGAAGACGACGTCCACCTCCCCGTTCCAGCGGGCAGCGGAAGTAGTAGCTCCTCTTGAGTTCGACAGCACGACGGCGTGGTGTCGGTGGCGGTGTAGAAGTCCGGCGGAGCTTCGCTAAGCTACGCGGGAAATATGAAGTGGAGGAGCAAAGCTAGGGTTTGGGAGGGGGTGGCCGGCCACTCAAGGGGGGCGGCCAAGCTATGGTCTTGGGGTTGCCCGGCCCCCTCCCTTGGCCCCTCATTATATAGGTGGATCCCAAGTGTTGGTGTCCAAGTCTTCGAATAAGACCCAACACCAAAACCTTCCATAGGAGGGGGCAAACCTAGCCCAACTAGGACTCCCACCCAAAGGTGGGATTCCCACCTCCCATGTGGGGGGTGGCCGGCCCCCTATGGTGGAGGCAACTTGGGACTCCACCCCCCCTTGTGCTGGCCGGCCATGGAGGTGGAGTCCCTTGTGGACTCCACCTTCCTTGGTGGTTTCTTCCGGACTTTTCTAGAACCTTCTAGAACCTTCCATAGAACCTTCCGCGACATTTTATTTCACATAAAATGACATCCTATATATGAATCTTATTCTCCGGACTATTCCGGAACTCCTCGTGATGTCCGGGATCTCATCCGGGACTCCGAACAAATATTCGAACTCCATTCCATAATTCAAGTGCTACCATTTCAACATCCAACTTTAAGTGTGTCACCCTACGGTTCGAGAACTATGCGGACATGGTTGAGTACTCACTCCGACCAATAACCAATAGCGGGATCTGGAGATCCATAATGGCTCCCACATATTCAACGATGACTTTAGTGATCGAATGAACCATACACATATATTACCAATTCCCTTTGTCTCGCGATATTTTACTTGTCCGAGGTTTGATCTTCGGTATCACTCTATACCTTGTTCAACCTCGTTTCCTGACAAGTACTCTTTACTCGTACCGTGGTATGTGGTCTCTTATGAACTCATTCATATGCTTGCAAGACATTAGACGACATTCCACCGAGAGGGCCCAGAGTATATCTATCCGTCATCGGGATGGACAAATCCCACTGTTGATCCATATGCCTCAACTCATACTTTCCGGATACTTAATCCCACCTTTATAGCCACCCTTTTACGCAGTGGTGTTTGGTGTAATCAAAGTACCTTTCGGTATAAGTGATTTACATGATCTCATGGTCATAAGGACTAGGTAACTATGTATCGAAAGCTTATAGCAAATAACTTAATGACGAGATCTTATGCTACGCTTAATTGGGTGTGTCCATTATATCATTCACACAATGACATAACCTTGTTATTAATAACATCCAATGTTCATGATTATGAAACTAATCATCCATTAATCAACAAGCTAGTTTAAGAGGCATACTAGGGACTTCTTGTTTGTCTACATATCACACATGTACTAATGTTTCGGTTAATACAATTCTAGCATGATATATAAACATTTATCATAAACATAAAGATATAAATAATAACCACTTTATTATTGCCTCTAGGGCATATCTCCTTGATCTCCCACTTGCACTAGAGTCAATAATCTAGATTACATTGTAATATACCTAACACCCATGGCATTACGGTGTTGGTCATGCTTTGCCCTAGGGAGAGCTTTAGTCAACGGATCTGCTACATTCAGATCAGTGTGTACTTTGCAAATCTTTACTTCTCCATCTTCGATGTACTCGCGAATCGAGTGGTAACGCAGCTTGATATGCTTCAGCCTCTTGTGTGACCTTGGCTCTTGTGCATTGGCGATGGCACCCATGTTATCACGATAAATGATTAATGGGTCCAATGCACTAGGAGCCACACCGAGCTCTACAATGAACCTCTTCATCCATACCGCTTCGATGAAGCCTACGAAGCCGCTTATGTACTCGATTCTGTTGAAGACTTCGCCAGTGCAATCGCTTTCGAGCTTACCCAGCTTCTTTGCGGCACCATTCAATATAAACACGTACCCAGATTGTGACTTAGAGTCATCAGGATCAGTGTTCCAACTTGCATCGGTGTAACCGTTTACAACGAGCTCTTGGTCACCTCCATAACAAAGAAACATATCCTTAGTTCTTTTCAAGTACTTCAGGATATTCTTGACCGCTGTCCAGTGTTCCATTCTGGATCACTTTGATATCTGCTAGTCAAACTAACGGCATGTGCTATATCCGGTCTAGTACATAGCATGGCATACATGATAGATCCTACGCCGAGGCATAGGGGATGTTACACATCCTTTCTCTTTCTTCTCTGTAGTAGCCGGTCCTTGAGTTTTACTCAATACCTTGCACAGTAACATAGGTAAGAACCCTTTCTTACTTTCGTCCATTCTAAACTTCTTTAGAATCTTGTCCAGATATGTACTCTGTGATAGCCCTATTAGGCGTCTTGATCTATCTCTATAAATCTTGATGCCTAATATATACGATGCTTCACCAAGGTCTTTCATTGAAAAACTATTATTCAAATAACCCTTAACAACTTTGCTTAATAGTTCTATATCATTTCCGATCAATAATATGTCATCTACATATAATATCAGGAATGCTACAGAGCTCCCACTCACTTTCTTGTAAATACAGGCCTCTCCATGACACTGTATAAACCCGAAGTCTTTGATCACCTTATCAAAGCGTCGGTTCCAACTTCTTGATGCTTGCTTCAGTCCATAGATTGAACGCTGAAGTTTGCATACTTTGTCAGCATTTTTAGGATCGACAAAACCTTTGGGTTGTACCATATACAACTCTTCCTCAATGTCTCCATTAAGGAACGCCGTTTTGACATCCATCTGCCAAATCTCATAATCGAAAAATGCAGCTATTGCTAACAAAATCCTCACTGATTTTAGCTTAGCTACTGAGGTGAGAAAGTCTCATCGTAGTCAACTCCTTGAATTTGTCGGAAACCCTTTGCGACAAGTCGAGCTTTATAGACAGTAATATTACCATCAGCATCTATTTTTCTCTTGAAGATCCATTTATTCTCGACAGCCTTTCGGCTATCAGGTAAGTCTACCAAAGTCCATACTTTGTTATCATACATGGATCCTATTTCGGATTTCATGGCTTCTTGCCATTTGTTGGAATCTGGGCTCATCATCGCTTCTTCATACGTCGCAGGGTCCTCATCATTATTATCTACAATCATGACATTTAGACAAGGATCATACCAATCAGGAGTGGCACGTTCCCTTGTCGATCTGCGAGGTTCAGTAGTTTCCTCGTTCGAAGTTTCATGATCATTATCATTAGCTTCCTCTGTTGCCGGTGTAGGCGATGCAGTACAACTTCCGATCTGCGCTACTCGATCAACGAGTATAGATTCATCAATCTCATCGAGTTCTACTTTTCTTCCAGTCACTTCTTTAGTGAGAAATTCTTTCTCAAGAAAGGTTCCGTTCTTAGCAACAAAGATTTTGCCTTCGGATTTGTGATAGAAAGTGTACCCTATAGTTTCCTTAGGGTATCCTATGAAGACGCATTTCTCCGCTTTGGGTTCTAGCTTGTCGGTTGTAACTTCTTTACATAGGCTTCGCAACCCCAAACTTTCAGAACGATGACTTAGGTTTCTTATTAAACCATAATTCATACGGTGTCGTTTCTACGGATTTTGATGGTGCTCTATTTAAAGTGAATGCGGCTGTCTCTAATGCATAACTCCAAAATGATAACGGCAAATCAGTAAGAGACATCATACTACGAACCATATCTAAGAGAGTTCGATTACGACGTTCGGACACACCGTTTCGTTGAGGTGTTCCCGGCGGTGTCAATTGTGAAAGTATCCCGCATTTCTTTAAATGCATGCCAAACTCATAACTCAGATATTCACCTCCACGATCAGATCGTAGAAATTTGATCTTCTTGTTACGTTGATTTTCTACTTCACTTTGAAATTCCTTAAACTTCTCGAAAGTTTCGGATTTATGTTTCATGAAATAGATATACCCATATCTACTCAGATCATCTGTGAAGGTTAGAACATAACGATAACCACCGCGCGATGCTACGCTCATTGGTCCACATACATACGTATGTATGATTTCCAATAAGTCGATGGCTCGCTCCATCATACCAGAAAATGGAGTCTTTGTCATTTTACCCATTAGACATGCTTCGCATCTATCAAGTGACTCAAAGTCAAGTGATTCAAGTAATCCATCGGTATGGAGTTTCTTCATGCGTTTCACTCCAATATGACCAAGGCAACAAGTGCCACATATAAGTAGAATTATCATTAAGTTTAATTCGCTTAGCATCAATGTTATGTATATGCGTATCACTACTATCGAGATCTAATAGAAATAAGCCATTCTTTTGTGGTGCTCGACCATAAAAGATATTATTCATAAAAATAGAACAACCATTATTCTCAGACTTGAATGAATAACCGTCTTGCATTAAACAAGATCCAGATATAATGTTCATGCTCAACGCAGTACATAATAGCAATTATTTAGGCTTAAAACTAATCCCGAAGGTAGATGTAGAGGAAGTGTGCCATTGCGATCACATTGACCTTGGATCCGTTTCAACGCGCATCGTCACTTCATCTTTCAAATAGCTTGTCGTTTATTCTTTAGTTCTGTTTCGAGTTACAAATATGAGCAACCGAACCAGTATCAAATACCCGGTACTAGAACGAGAACCAGTGAAATGAACATCTATAACATGTATATCAAATATACCTTCTTTCTTCTTCTTGACAAGGCCGCTCTTGAGATCAGCGAGATACTTGGAGCAATTACGCTTCCGGTGTCCCTTCTCCTTGCGATAATAGCACTCAGCATGAGGCTTAGGGCCGTTCTTAGGTTTGATAGGAGGCGTGGCTGCTTTCTTGCCAGCGTGCTTGAATTTTCCCGTAGAGTTGCGCTGTTTCTTGTAACTGGTGGGCTTGTTGACCATCAACACTTGGTGCTCTTTCTTGATCTCAATCTCGGCAGCTTTTAGCATGCCAAAAAGTTCAGGTAACTCCTTGTTCATGTTACGCATATTGTAGTTCATCACAAAGTTCTTGTAACTTGGTGGCGGTGATTGAAGGACACGATTAATCCCGATCTGTTAGGAATCACTATTCCCAAGTCAGAGTTTCATCGCATGCCCGGTCATGGCGAGCATGTACTCACTAACGGAGCTGCCTTCTTCCATCATACAGTTGAAGAAATGTTTCGATGCTTCATAGCATTCCACTGCCGCATGAGTCTCGAATATAGCTTTCCAGCTCATTCATCAACTCATGAGGATCATGGTGCTCAAAACGTTTTTGAAGATCGGATTCCTGCATCGCACTGGGATGGCACACTCGAACTTGAGAGTACCGAGTTTTCCGAGTCGCGTAAACGGCTTTTACTTCATCGGATTCATCTTACGCGGCAGAGGGTCACCTAGCGGTGCATCAAGCACAAATTGCAGATTTCCGCGAGAGAGGAAGATCCTCACATGACGGAACCCGATCGGTGAAGTTGCCTTTCATAGTTGCTCTTAAGTTTCTCTTTCTCTAGGAACTGATTAAAATTGATTGGGGACGCCATCTCTACAACATATATTTGCAATAGTTTAGACTAAGTTTATGACAAATTGAGTTCAAATTTTAATTCAACATAATTAAAAACCTAAGTGAACTCCCACTCAAAACAATATCCCTCGCATTGTCTTAGTGATCACACGAACCAAATCCACCGCACCTAAACCCGATCATCACGAGAAAAGGTGTGATTTCAATGGCGAACACTCAAAGTGTTCATCATATCAACCATATGATTCATGCTCTACCTTTCGGTATCACGTGTTCCGAGACCATGTCTGTACATGCTAGGCTCGTCAAGGCCACCTTAGTATCCGCATGTGCAAAACTGTCTTGCACCCGTTATATGTACTTATTGAATCTATCACACCCGATCATCACGAGGTGCTTCGAAACGACAAGACTTGGCAACGGTGCTACTAAGGATGAACACTTTATTATCTTGAGATTTTAGTGAGGGATCATCTTATAATGCTACCGTCGTGATCTAAGCAAAATAAGATGCATAAAAAGGATTAACATCACATGCGGTTCATATGTGATATGATATGGCCCTTTTGTTCTTGCGCCTTTGATCTTCATCTCCAAAGCACGGATATGATCTCCATCATCTTCGGGCATGATCTCCATCATCGTCGGCGTAGCGTCAAGGTCAATGGCGCCGTCTTCATGATTGTCCTCCATGTAGCAACTATTACAACTACTTTGAAATACTACTCAACATGAAATTTAAAGACAACCATAAGGCTCCTGCCGGTTGCCACAATACAATAATGATCATCTCATACATATTCATCATCACATTATGGCCATATCACATCACCAAACCCTGCAAAAACAAGTTAGACGTCTCTAATTTGGTTTGCATATTTTACGATGGTTTAGGGTTTTCGAGAGAGATCTAATCTACCTACGAACATGAACCACAACGTTGATACTAATGTTTTCAATAGAAGAGTAAATTGAATCTTTACTATAGTAGGAGAGACAGACACCCGCAAAGCCTCTTATGCAATACAAGTTGCATGTCGAACGAGGAACAAGTCTCATGAACGCGGTCATGTAAAGTTAGTCCGAGCCGCTTCATCCCACTATGCCATAAAGATGCAAAGTACTCAAACTAAAGATAACAAGAGCATCAACGCCCACAAACCATTGTGTTCTACTCGTGCAACCATCTATGCATAGACACGGCTCGATACCCTTTGTAGGATAACGTTGCATAGAAAACAAAAATTTTCCTACGGCGAACACGCAATCCAAGCCAAGATGCAATCTAGAAGACGGTAGCAACGAGGGGGTATCGAGTCTCACCCTTGAAGAGATTCCAAAGCCTACAAGATGAGGCTCTTGTTGCTGCGGTAGACGATCACTTGCCGCTTGCAAAAGCGCGTAGAAGATCTTGATCACGATCGGTTCCGGCGCCACGAACGGGCAGCACCTCCGTACTCGGTCACACGTTCGGTTGTTGATGAAGACGACGTCCACCTCCCCGTTCCAGCGGGCAGCGGAAGTAGTAGCTCCTCTTGAGTTCGACAGCACGACGGCGTGGTGTCGGTGGCGGTGTAGAAGTCCGGCGGAGCTTCGCTAAGCTACGCGGGAAATATGAAGTGGAGGAGCAAAGCTAGGGTTTGGGAGGGGGTGGCCGGCCACTCAAGGGGGGCGGCCAAGCTATGGTCTTGGGGTTGCCCGGCCCCCTCCCTTGGCCCCTCATTATATAGGTGGATCCCAAGTGTTGGTGTCCAAGTCTTCGAATAAGACCCAACACCAAAACCTTCCATAGGAGGGGGCAAACCTAGCCCAACTAGGACTCCCACCCAAAGGTGGGATTCCCACCTCCCATGTGGGGGGTGGCCGGCCCCCTATGGTGGAGTCCACTTGGGACTCCACCCCCACTAGGGCTGGCCGGCCATGGAGGTGGAGTCCCTTGTGGACTCCACCTTCCTTGGTGGTTTCTTCCGGACTTTTCTAGAACCTTCTAGAACCTTCCATATAACCTTCCGCGACATTTTATTTCAAATAAAAAGACATCCTATATATTAATCTTATTCTCAGGACTAAAAAGGAACTCCTCGTGATGTCCGGGATCTCATCCGGGACTCCGAACAAATATTCGAACTCCATTCCATAATTCAAGTGCTACCATTTCAACATCCAACTTTAAGTGTGTCACCCTACGGTTCGAGAACTATGCGGACATGGTTGAGTACTCACTCCGACCAATAACCAATAGCGGGATCTGGAGATCCATAATGGCTCCCACATATTCAACGATGACTTTAGTGATCGAATGAACCATACACATATATTACCAATTCCCTTTGTCTCGCGATATTTTACTTGTCCGAGGTTTGATCTTCGGTATCACTCTATACCTTGTTCAACCTCGTTTCCTGACAAGTACTCTTTACTCGTACCGTGGTATGTGGTCTCTTATGAACTCATTCATATGCTTGCAAGACATTAGACGACATTCCACCGAGAGGGCCCAGAGTATATCTATCCGTCATCGGGATGGACAAATCCCACTGTTGATCCATATGCCTCAACTCATACTTTCCGGATACTTAATCCCACCTTTATAGCCACCCTTTTACGCAGTGGTGTTTGGTGTAATCAAAGTACCTTTCCGGTATAAGTGATTTACATGATCTCATGGTCATAAGGACTAGGTAACTATGTATCGAAAGCTTATAGCAAATAACTTAATGACGAGATCTTATGCTACGCTTAATTGGGTGTGTCCATTATATCATTCACACAATGACATAACCTTGTTATTAATAACATCCAATGTTCATGATTATGAAACTAATCATCCATTAATCAACAAGCTAGTTTAAGAGGCATACTAGGGACTTCTTGTTTGTCTACATATCACACATGTACTAATGTTTCGGTTAATACAATTCTAGCATGATATATAAACATTTATCATAAACATAAAGATATAAATAATAACCACTTTATTATTGCCTCTAGGGCATATCTCCTTCAGGGTCACCGCAGCTGGTATCCGAGCAAATGTTGCGACCTTAGGTTGGAAAAACCTAGTATAGGGAAGAAACCTGTAGGAGTCTAGTAGAAATAGTAAAGGATTCTCTGGAAATATGGTGATTATTCACTTGAGAATAGCAAAACCATATATTTTAGTGCGATAATTCTTTATTATAGCTATTATGATGCATTATCACTACTAATATTCTGCTTTTGTATACAGCCATAATGGCGAACACTTTTCCTAAGAGGACTTTGAGGAAGGTTGAGGGATGGCTTGGTGATTATGATGGACCAATAACAGCTCTCCTGTGTGGGATGCTGAAGGAACTTCATTGTGATCCACGGATACCTGTTATCAAGTATACCTACTATGATGGGGAAATCCTAGCCAAGTGCAGAGTATCGGTCCAGCTACAGGAAAAACTGCTGATGAGTCGTATAATGCCATACGGAGAAGCCAAAACTATCACCACAGCCTACCACATGGGCCTATTCAAGGCAATCCTTGAGATAAGGCAGCACAAGTCAGTAGAACTGCTATGTTCAGAGTTTTCTCATATACCTCATGCCGAGGAAGATGAGGATCCCACTCCGAATCATTTGGTATTAGCACACAGAAGTCCTGAAGTCGCAAAGACAAAGACATGGATAGTCATGTAAGTCTTTATTGACCACGATGTACCTTTTACACATGAAGATGAGAGGTGAGATTGACCACATGCTAGCTGAGTTCACGGACCCTGATAAAGTCCAAACTCGGATGCGTGATTTGAGGGCACAACCACAACATACTACACCTTTCTTTAGCCTAGACAGCTATGTAGATTTGAGTGACCAGTTATCCCATAAAGATCCACTCACACCCAACTTTGTTCCACATTATCCACATGTGTCAGCATCATATGAGTCTGGATATGGGGGAGATGATTCCAGGAACCTAAATCGTTTCTGGAGTCACCAATCGAGAATTCGACTGGTTGGCGTTTCGGGGAACCATTTGGAGATGAAGGAGAACCCATCACTTGTGAGTCAGAGGATGAAGGAGGCGCGGTTAACCAGAATGTTAACCAAAGCTTTGGGTAGGAAGAGAAAGACACCAACTCCATTTCTTTAGATTTGGAGATAGGGTTACCCAAAACATCCCAGTACGTCGTAGGTGAGAGTTCTGGAACCAAGAAAAAGAAGAAGAAGAAGATGAGGGGTCAAGTGAATAGGAATCCTCCATGGATGACAGGAGAAGATGAGCTGTATTCCACTGGGGATATGTATGAGTCTTTATCTAGTTACTTTGGCATGACAGATCTCTGTCTCGGCACTTCGTCCGATTCAGACTACATACCTACGGGAAGAACCTTTATTCCGGACGGTGTTCGGAGGACAAACCGCTGTACCGGATGGACCCCAGGGATGTACGTGGAGGCGAGCTATGATGACGAGGAGTAGAGCTCCGAGGAAGAATAAAGTAATCTAGGTGGTATTGTAATAGAGCGTATTTTAAATTCCCGTTGACTTGGGCTTTGAGCCAAACAAGTGGTTTATATGTACCACATGTAATATAAGTTTGTGAGTGTGTTATGTATTATACAAAGTATATGCATAATAAATGTTTGTTTTGTATTTGCTTCTTGATTTCATTGTGTGACTTGTTCTGGGCATTGAGTTGAGCTCAGAAAGCATTTGCATGGTGTAATTATGAGTAATCGCTCTTTGTTACAGGACTAGGGGGAAATGGCGTTAGTAGAAACCGAAGAGGCTCGCAGAGAGCGGGAAGCAAGAGAGAAAGAGGAGGCAGATGCAGCAGCTAGAGCAGAGAACGCACCACCACCACCACACCCAATGATGCACCCAGACTTCCAACAGTATATGAGGTCAATGGAGGAAGATAGGAGGCGTTACCAGGAAAGCCAGAGCAAGAACATGCAAGACTTCTTTACCCACGTCATCAATGATAGGGGTAATGAAGGCAAGGGAGTAACTCTATCGGACTTCCAAAATGCAAGACCACTACCATTTACATCAGCTCCAGAACCAATGGACGCTGAAGATTGGCTCATGGATACGGAAAGGAAGCTGAAAACCGTTGGTTGCAACGATGAGGAGAAGATCAGATATACCACTTATCTGTTATCAGGACCAGCAGCGTCATGGTGGGAGAATCTTGTAGCAGTACACCCTCCTGATAAGGTGTTCACCTGGGAGGAGTTCAAGAAGAAGTTTCGGGAAGCTCATGTTCCGGACAGCGTGGTGGAGTTGAAGAAGAGGGAGTTTGAAGAACTAAGACAAAATACTGCACCTATCATGCAGTATGTTCGGGATTTCAACAGGTTATCCAGGTATGCACCTGAGGATGTAGATACAGAGGAGAAGCGGAAGAAGCGGTTCATGAAAGGCATGAATCCATACATGAAGATGCAACTGAGGTTGGCACGGACTGCCGAATTCCAGGAACTGATTGACTCGGCAATCACTTTCGAGGATGATTACCGGCAAGTCCAGGAGGATAGGAGGAAGAGGGCTCGTATAGAGCCAAGGAAGTACCCAATCAGTAAACCAACACCTGATCGGAGTTTCAAACCCCGATACCGACCTACTACTGGTAATCAATACAACCGGGGAGGTCAGAGTCAAAATCCAATCAACCAAATCATCTGCAACAATTGTGGCCTGAGGGGTCATTTGCAGAAAGATTGTCAGAAACCTAGAATCATCTGTTATGGTTGTGGGAAGGAAGGACACATTAAGCCGGATTGTCCAAACAAGGCGTCCTGGAGCGGACAGAGCTCTGGAGGACGAGGTGGAAACAACAACAACAACAACCGCAACAACAGCAACAACAACAACAGCAACCGCAACTACAACAACAACAACAACAACAAGAGGGGAAAGCCTTATGGAAAGCTGAATTGCACATCTTTGGAACAAGCGGAAGAGTCGGATCAAACAGTCTTAGGTATGCTAAGCATTCTTACTCATCCTGGCAAAGTATTATTTGATACTGGAGCAACCACATCATTTCTTGCATTGGAGTTTGTGGAAAAATTCGGGCTTAGATGTTCTAAGTTAGAAACCCCTATAACTGTTCTATCCGCGGGGGGAACGATCTTAGTAACCCACGTGAAAGAAGCACAAGTCCTAACCATATGTGACTGTGTGTATTTCGCGGACCTATTCATCATACCCATGAAGGACATATCAGTCATCCTAGGGATGGATTGGTTGACAGAAAATGGAGCGGTGATTAACTGTGGAGACAAAACAGTATCACTTCGCAACTCCATCGGAGGTCGAATAGTGTTCCAAGGAGATAAGTACAGTGAGTTGGAGATCGGATTGGAACTAAATAGCCTGAAGGAGGTGAGAATTGAAGATATTCCTGTAGTGAATGAGTTTAAGGATGTATTTCCTAAAGAACTACCGGGAATGCCACCCGATAGAGAGATAGAATTCACAATCGATCTGATTCCAGGCACAGCACCAATAGCACAACCACCATATAAGATGGGGCCAAAGGAATTAGTGGAACTGAAAGCTCAGATTGATGAGTTAGAACAGAAGGGATTCATTCAAGAAAGTGTGTCACCATGGGGTACACCAGTTATTTTTGTGGATAAAAGAGATGGAGGAAAGAGAATGTGTGGAGATTACAGAAATTTGAACAATGTAACTATCAAGAACAAGTATCCTTTACCTAGAATTCAAGATCTTTTTGATCAAGTTCCAGGAGCGGGAGTCTTCTCGAAGATAGATTTAAGGTCAGGATACCATCAAATCAAGATCAAGAAGGAGGATGTACCAAAAACAGCGTTCGTATCAAGGTATGGACACCATGAATACTTGGTTGTACCATTTGGACTAACAAATGCACCAGCAATTTTCATGAATTTGATGAACAAGATATTCATGAAGTACTTGGACAAGTTTGTGATAGTGTTCATAGATGATATTCTAATCTATTCTAAAGATAAAGAAGAACATGCCAAGCATTTGAAGATAGTTCTGCAAACTTTGAGGGAACATCAGTTATATGCGAAGTTTAGCAAGTGCAAATTTTGGTTAGATAGTGTTGAATTTCTTGGACATGTCATAACCAAAGAAGGCATAGCGGTGAATCCAAGCAAGGTTCAGTCCGTATTGGAATGGAAATCACCTAAAAATGCTGAGGAGATACGAGGATTTCTTGGTATGGCAGGCTATTATCGGAGATTCATAGAGGGGTTTTCGAAGATTGCAGGACCAATGACCAAGTTACTCAAGAAAAATACTCCATTTGTGTGGACTGATGAGTGTGAAGCCAGCTTCCAAACACTCAAAGATAAGTTAACCACAAGATCGGTGTTAGCAAGTTCTGAACCTGGAAAGGATTATACGGTGTATTGTGATGCTTCCAAGAATGGACTTGGATGTGTTCTTATGCAAGATCGGAAGGTAATAGCTTATGGATCAAGGCAGTTAAAACCACATGAACACAACTACCCAGTACATGATCTCGAGTTAGCGGCAGTTGTGTATGCTTTGAAGAGTTGGAGACAATTTCTACATGGATCCAAGTGTGAGTTATACACCGATCACAAAAGTTTGAAATATTTCTTCACCCAGAAGGAATTAAACATGAGGCAGAAGAGATGGTTAGAGTTGATTAAGGATTACGACCTTAAGATCAACTATACACCAGGCAAAGCTAATGTAGTAGCAGATGCCCTAAGTAGGAAGAGTACAGAGAATCAACCTACGGAATGGGAGATTCCAAAGGAACTTCGGAAAGAGCTAGAGGAGGCTCAGATTTTATTTATTCAAGGTGATGATAAGGGAAGTATAGCAACCATGAGGATTATGGATGAGATGTATTCAGATTTGAAATATGAGATTATCCGGAAGCAAGCGGATGATTTGTTCATACAAGAGGAAATCAAGAGGATTGGTGAAGGAAGACCATCGGAATTCCATCTAGGGGATTTTGATTCATTATACTTCCAGAAAAGGATCTGTGTACCAGATGATCCTAAGTGAAGTCAATCATATTAAAGGAAGCACATGAAACCCCTTATTCCATACATCCAGGAAGTACTAAGATGTATATGGATTTGAAGGAGATGTTCTGGTGGAACAACATGAAAAGAGAAATAGCACAATATGTCTCGGAATGTCATACATGTCAACGAGTGAAGGCAGAACATCAGAGTCCTGCAGGATTACTCAAACCACTAGAGATACCGGAATGGAAATGGGATGAAATCGGAATGGATTTTGTTACTGGTCTACCAATGACTAGTAAAAAGAAGGATATGATATGGGTAATAGTGGACAGACTTACCAAGAGTGCTCATTTCATAGCCGTAAACACAAAAGATACTGCAGAAAAGCTTGTGGATATATATGTGAAGGAGATTGTTAGCAAGCATGGAGTACCAAAGAAGATAGTCTCAGATAGAGGTTCAATTTTCACATCAGCATTCTGGAAACGACTACAAGAAGCTTTGGGATCCAAATTGGATTTCAGTACAGCATATCATCCACAAACCGGAGGACAAACCAAAAGAACCAATCAGATACTTGAGGACATGCATAGAGCCTGTGCTCTGAACTTTGGAGGCTCATGGGAGGACCATTTACCTTTAGCGGAGTTCTCATATAACAACAGTTATCAGAGTAGCATCCAGATGGCACCGTACGAAGCATTGTACGGAAGAAAGTGTCGATCACCAATTTGTTGGTTTGAAACCGGAGAAAACAAGGAGTTTACACCGGACTACATCAAGGAGAAACAAGACGTCATCGAGGTGATCCGGGATAGACTCAAAATAGCTCAGAGTCGTCAAAAGAGTTACGCCGACTTAAAGAGAAGAGATTGGGAACCGAAAGTGGGAGACATGGTTTATCTAAAGGTTAGCCCAATGAAAGGACTTAAGAGGTTCGGAGTGAAAGGAAAGTTAAGTCCTCGATATATTGGACCATTTAAGATACTCAGTCAGAATCGAGGAACAGCTTTTGAGTTGGAGTTACCGGCACAACTAAGTCAAGTTCATAATGTGTTTCATGTTTCACAACTCAGAAAGTGTTTGAAGGCACCAGATGATCCCATTACATATGAAGAAATAGAATTGCAATCTGACCTAACTTATGTGGAAAGACCGGAAAAGATCTTAGAAGTACAATGGAAGAAGTTAAGAAACAGAGCAATCAAATACTGCAAAGTGCAATGGCAACGTCATCCTGAGCGAGAAGCAACTTGGGAGACGGAAGAAGAATTAAGGAAGTCTTACCCCGAGATGTTCAGGTACCAATCTTAACTTCGGGACGAAGTTTCTGTTAAGGGGGAGAGGCTGTAATAACCCAGAACATAGGAACAACGAAGGGTAGATTTAGAAATGGGATGTGCATTTCATCGCAAAACGGGGGAAATTTTCGCGCCTTATTGCAACTAAACCTAAGAGGGATCGAGGTTCTCTCTCATTTTGCACTTAGGGTTAGGCAATGTGAGTTAGGGAAATTTCGACATGATCTCTTTTGTATCTTGTTGATTTGGGGAATTGATTTCATTTGACAAATAAGATGCATTTGGAATATCAAACATTAAGTATAAATGAATATGGAAATTGAATTCACAATTCAAAAACAAATTATGAATTCAAATAACTTTGAATTTCAAAGTGAATAATAAATACAACATTTATTACAGAATATAAACATTACACAAATCAAAAGCTCATAAGTAAAATTTGAGCTTTATTGATAATCAACACAGAATACAATGTCTTTACAATATTCTTGATACAAGAATTGATAAATAATAAACAGAAATGAAATAGGAAAATTACAAGGTTGATCTAAACTAAAACCTAGACTAAATGTCTTGAAGAATATCTTCTGGTCATATTCATCTTCAAAACCTGCAAAATAAAACACCAACACTAGACAAGGGTTATGTATTACACAGATATTCAGTTTGGACAGACACCAAGTGTCATGCACACTTGTGCTTGTCCAAAACCAAGGACAACACCAGGATAAGAAGGAAGCGGACCAAACCGAGCATCCACCGGGGGCTCAAGTTTCAAAGCATATGAGAGCACACAGCTCATGTGTCTTTGGGCAGGCCACAACAAGACAATGCACAAGCTTAGTCACCAAAGCAAGCCAGGCTTGTGTGTCATTGCAAGAACAAGCAGTAGAGTTCATATAAAAGGGGCACAAACCCTAGAAACAAGAATCGATCGACCAGATAAGGATTCACAAGGTAAGGTGAAGGTAGCATAACATAGTTCATCCAGTTCTTGCTCAAGAACAGAACCAACACACACAACCACTCAACCACCGTAAATCATGGTGACACGAGAAGATCATCCAAGACCTGGAGGTGAAGGGCTGTGACACAAACCACAAGTCCGCATCAACACAAAATTTCACACTAGGAGCTGGAACAAGGTATACCAAATGCACGGACAGATCCAATGGATCTGATCCATCACATATGCATGAAATAAGCATGGGATGAGAAGATGCTCATATGGGTAGATCATCACTTGGTTTTCACCAAGGATTCTTGCCGATCTAGAAGCCACTAAAACAGAAATCATCCAGATACAGATCTTGTGCACAGAAACTAGCAAACATGCATAGATGCACACACTAGCAAGATCTCATGCACAGATAGCACCAGTAGATGTATTGCAAGGTTTAGCAGCTAACCAAGACTACACAGAAAATCCTAAGCATGCAACCATCAGGCAACCCTAGAGTTCTTCACAGGCACGCATATTGGCATTCTTATTTAGTATGTTCCCCAACTATGCAAGCAAAGATGAGTAGCCAACAAGATCCAACCAACCATGTGAGCAACCAGTCAGTAGCAAGGCTACTGAGGTCACAGCACACTTAGAACCATCCCAAGGCCAAGCCAAATACAAAGCATCACTATCCAGAAATGGATTCAGACTCTATTTGCTTGTAAAAGAATCATGAACAGCAAATTCATATACAAGCAAGTAATTTAATCATCACCGCATAAGCAGTTCATCATACTTTAATTAATACAAGCATGAATTTATCACAGATCCATGCTAAGCAATCGACGTAGCATACTATTAAGCAACACAGTTTAATCCATAGCCACTAGAGCAAGTCTAGGTAGCTAAGATGAGCAACAGCACAAGTAAGCAACATCATAGTGATGCTTGAGCATCAGCATCACAAGATAATTGAATCACTTAGTCACAGTATTAGTCAGTAAGCTATCACTGATAATCAATTGATCAAATGGATCAATTATAGCAAGCCAAGCTACACAGAGAGGTTAGCCAACAAGCAAGGAATGATCCAATGGATCATTGGCTTGCATAGGAAGCACTGAAGCATATCACAGGCACCACTGGCACACACACAAGTGTCACTGATGCATCACAAGTACACCTAGACAAGCAAGCATGATATACTAGTAAGCACAAGCAAGTCACAACCAAGCATAGCATGGCATAGATAGCTTTTGAGCAAGCACAGTAGAGCATGGCAAGTACAGAGCATGCTAGGAGCAGCAGAGAAGCAAGCACAGCATAAATAGCAAGCAAATCGACATGTGCCAGTACCAGTAACTGGTAATTTGACCATGAGCGTGCAGTAAACCGAAGCACAGGAAGATTGCACAGCAATAGCATGGCTCTGCGTGATCACAGGATCACCAGAGAGCAACAGAGCATGAGGAGGAAGAAGAACAGTGGCAAGGGAGGCGCACAGAAGAGAAGGAAGAGATGCAACACTTACTTGCGCCTGGAAGCAGAGGCTAGGGCATGGCGAGGCAGTGCTCGCGCGGCCCTAACAGCTGCAAGTCCAGGGAAGGCGCCGACGTTACGCCGGCGAACCCAGACACGAACCAGCACCACCGTAGCAAGCACCTGAGGCGACGGCACGAGTACTGCGAGCAGCACCCGCGCCAGGTCAACCCCAGGCGCGTACCCATCGTCGGCGAGGATGAGATCTCGCCGGAGTTCGTCGAGGCGAATCTCCGCGAGATCCAGGACGGAGGCGATTCGCCAGGAAAGGACGAGAAGGGGAGAACTGCGCGGACAGATCGATAGATCTGCACGCGGCGGTTCAGGTTCGGTAGGTGGCTACGGCGGAGGAGCACGGCGATGGCCGGAGCGAGGCGGCGGCCATGGCGGCGACGCCATCGCCAGGGCATCGCGAGAGAGATTAGGGTTAGGTCGAGCGAGTGAGAGGGCCGAGTGAGTGAGAGTGAGGTGGGCCGTTCGGCGCCACCGAACCCAAAAAGGGATTAGCCTTATTGGGCCGTCCCTGGGTTTAGGTAAATGGGCTGGGCCCAATAGGGGTCCAGGGGGTATTTTGGTCTTTTAACATTTAATAAAAGGCCAAAACTTTACCAAATTTTAATAAATCAAATATAACTCTAAAAATCCATTAAAAATTGGATTAATGAATGAAAAATAAATCTTAACAAGAATAAAATATGAAATGGAATTTATGAAACAAATTCAAAATTATGAATTTTAAGAATTTAAATAATAACTTGGAATTGAAAATTATTATTTCCTTGTAATTAAAATTCAAGGAAAAATCTCAAATAAGTTCAAATACTTATTTTCAAACATTTCAAAATGAAATTCTAATATTCCAAGTCATTTCTATTGAAAAGGGTATTTTTCCAAGAAAAATACTATATTCCTTTTATTTCCAAAAACTATAGAGGTAACTCTATAATTTTCAATTATTTTTGGAATGATTAAGGGAATCACCAAGTAAATAGTTTTACTTTGAATTGTTGTACTTTGTGTGAATTAAAATGGTTTATACTTTTAAATCAATTGCAAATTACTGTCAAAGACCTAAATCTTAAACGCAACCCTAAATTGCTATAACTCAGCGGGGTAAAGGGATACAACATAAAATAATACATCCATGATTGCATTATTTGGATTTTATAACATTGTCCTTACCGGACAATGATGCTTCTTCTGAGAACCCGAGGTCCAGGTTCCATCAACTGCATTGAACTGCACTATCTCGCAGTCCACAGGCAAGTTCACCCTTGCTCATGTCAACTTGAGTATTTTCTACTACTTTAATGCAAAGCTATATACTTATCATTCCTGCATCGCAAATGAAATGTTACTTTCCAACTATGAATATGACTATGTGGCTGGCAATGGAACCATGGTATGTGTTGATATGGTGGAGGTTCCATTGCAATGGGTTATATCACCCTAGGGTTAAATTACCAATGCCGTCCAGTGATTCTAGCGCCGTACAAACCGCGTTGACCATGAGATCTATAATGGCTCTAGGGAAGCCAGCCGTATCTTTTCCCTTCTGCACGCCAACGGATCGGAGAGCCGGTGGGGTGCTGGAGGCACTGCCGCAATAGGTTGGGATATCCTTTTAAATCCCCATCCATTAGTGATGATAAGCTCTACGATCTATGAGGGATTGTCCGGAGTACACCATGAGTAAAGCCGTATTATCGGGGGGAGTCTACTGGAGGTGTACGGTTGGACAAAAGGGTGGGTTTGCAGTCGCGGAGAAGGCGGTGTGGGCTTGGATCTTTATACCTGGCCTCACACCAAAGGAAGTGTGAACGGGGGCAAGTCCCTGCGGATGGCAAAAAGGGTGAGATCTCTTGTGGGAAAAGTAACGCACCTCTGCAGAGTGTATCAAATTGTGGCTGTCACTCCTTGTTCCAGGAAGGGAACTGCGAACGCGGCAGGAAAGGAACTCCACAAAGTTCTAGTCAACCTGTGAAGACTGACGGGCATAGTTTTCATAATAAAAGCAACCTTTTGAAGAAATGATTGCAAAACATGCATTGACCTGCGATTTCCTGATCAATGGTCGTAGCTAGTGCATCAAACACCTTTTTATTCTTTTAGAACTTGCTGAGTACCCCTGTACTCACTTTCTTTCGACACCCTTGCTAGACTGTGATCCGGAAGTGGAGGCCATCAACGATGGAGCACCAGAAGGAAGTTACGAGCTGGTCTACGAAGAACCTGATCTTACCGGCGGAGTGGAAGGCGTAGACTATGGGATAGTCTATGGACCAGATGACACGGAGGTGGAGGAGTAGTGACATACCTTAGCATCATAGAGCCGAGCAACGTAGAACTTACCTAAATAAGTTGTTGAGCTCTCTTTATATTTGTTATGAGTTGTAATCGTACTTAAGTAGTATCTTAGGGTGTTCTCATAGGACCTGTGAGAATACCAACTTGTTAAGACAATGTTTGTAATAAAGTATGGAGTGTTATGACCTGCAATGTTTCTGTTGTACCACTCTGAGGGATATGGAAAATTGTGAAGAAGTCCCTTCGCAAAGATCATATCAACGACTTGTATACTACAACAGGCAGTGGTATGCTGGGTCACCGCAACTAGCATAATGACATCTAGATTACAAGCATCATCATATGAATCTCAATCATGTAAGGCAGCTCAAGAGATTATTGTATTGAAGCACATAGGAGAGAGATGAACCACATAGCTACCGGTACAGCCCCGAGCCTCGATGGAGAACTACTCCCTCCTCATGGGAGACAGCAGCGTTGATGAAGATGGCGGTGGTGTCGATGGAGAAGCCTTCCGGGGGCACTTCACCGTCCCGGCGGCGTGCCGGAACAGAGACTCCTGTCCCCCAGATCTTGGCTTCGCGATGGCGGCGGCTCTGGAAGGTTTCTCGTACCGTGGCTTTTCCGTCTCGTGTTTTAGGTCAGGGACCTTTATATAGGCGAAGAGGCGGCATCAGAAGGTCAACGAGGCGACGACACAACAGGGGGGCGCGGCCCAGGCCCTGGCCGCACCGCCCTATCATCTGGGCCCACCAGGGCTCCCCTCTGGTGGCTCTCGGGTGTTCTGGAAGCTTCGTGGAAAAATAGGATGCTGGGCATCGATTTCGTCCGATTCTGAGAATATTTCCTTACTAGGATTTCTGGAACCAAAAACAGCAGAAAACAAAGAATCGGCCCTTCGGCATCTCGTCAATAGGTTAGTTCCGGAAAATGCATAATAATGACATATAATGTGTATAAAACATGTGAGTATCATCATAAAAGTAGCATGGAACATAAGAAATTATAGATACGTTTGAGACGTATCATCCGACAAAGTGACTCCTTGATTGTCTGGCCTCTCCACCCTGTTCTGCTGAAGCAGCTCTTGGAAGAACTTGTTTTGCTGCTCCATCGTCATCCGTTGCCTTTCCTCCAACATTTGCATGTATTGGAGGAAATTCTGCTGCGTCATGGGTGGTGGTGGTGGTGGAAACTGGTTTCTGGCTGCTTCATCATCCTCCTCCTTCTGCTTAGCCTCGCGCTCGAGACGCTGTGCTTCGCTCTCCTCACCCGGCGCTCCCGACATACCCCCCTAGTTCTGCAACACAAAGTGGTACTTATAATTACTCCATGCGCAAGCTTTCTGAGCTCAACTTTATGCACAGAACTAGTCACACAATGGAAATCAAGAAGCAAATCCAAATCATACAAAACATATACCATGTATATACATACTTAAGTGGTTTATTACAATACTCAGTAGCGATGTGAGTATGCAAACTCACTTATTAAAGTATATGTACAAATTTCTACAAATATTACATACTACAATACATGTGGTACAACTGTATTGTAGTCTCGCCTCCCATGGTGGTCTCTAGTCGTGCTTCACTCCCGGTACATCCCAGGCTTCCATCCGGTCGAACGTGTAGTCCTCCTGACAGAATCTGGAACATAGGGTCTTCCAGTCGGCTGATAGTCAGAATCAGAGGATGATCCTAGGGAGAAATCTGTGCTCATGAACTGGTCATTCAATGCATCATAATCCACCCATCGGGTGTACTCCCCTGTGACTCCGCCGTAGGTATTTCCACCATCAGTATCAGACTCAATCAGTATAGGATAGTCATTATAGTCTCCCCTATTATACTGAACGTTCTGGAACTGGGTTGTGGCGTCCTCCTCCATCTCAGAATTACCTCTGACTGGATCGCCATAGGTTCCCGTGTCTGACCCCCAACGCCAACCTGTGGAGTTCTCGATAGGAGTCTCGGAACGCTGATGGTTTCCGGATTCCTCTCCACCCTCATATCCTCCATGGGAACTACTAGGAAAGTACCTAGGTGTAATAGGTGTGGTTTGTTGTTCTGGATGGTCAATACTAATGAAGTCACCAGCTGAATAAACTGGTGTATGAACCTCACTCTCCATTGGTTCTTTCCCCTTAGTCTCCTCCTTGGGCTCAGTGAACTCTTCCAGCATTGTGTCAATTGCTCCCGACAGATGTCGGTTCAACTGAAAGAACAATGACAGTAGGTTGCGGCTGTTATCCATGTACTTAGCGGCTTCTGCTGGTTTGTGTTTTGCATACTTGAAGTGGTTAAGCATAGGATCATCTTCCTCCTCCATATGAGGAATGTGTGAGAATTCGGAACCAATAAGCTCTTTAGTCTTATGTTCCCGAATATCCGTGATAGCTCTCATGATGGCTATGTGGTAGGCTGTTTGGATAGTTCTAGCCTCACCTGCTGGCATCACTACACTCATTCCTAGGGATTCTGGAAGTCTTAGTCCTACCCTACACTTCGCTAATACTGTACCGTCGTAGTACATGTATTTCATTACTTGGATTTGGGGATCGCACCCAAATTCAAGCAACATAGCACGAAGAATGTCCGCAAGTCCTCCATCATATTCACATAGGTTTGATTCCATCACCTTCACGTTACGTCCCGAACGTGAACTTGCCATAGTTGGCTGTAGAATAGAAAGAATATTATATTAGTAATAATGCATCATAATAGAGATAATAAAGAATTATCGCACTAAAAGATATGATGGTTTTATTCTCAAGTGAATAGATACCATATTTTTAGAGAATTCTTTACTAATCCTATTTGACTCCTAACGTTTTCGTCCCATTTACTAGGTTCCAACCTAAGGTCAAAGCTTTTGATCTGATACCAACTGTGGTGACCCTGCATACCACTGCATGTTGTAGTATGCCAGTCGTTGATATAACATTCACGAAGTACCAATCCGCAAATATTACATCCCTCAGAGTAGTACAACAGAACATAGCAGGTCCATAACTCATTCACTTATTATTACAAGCAACATGTACATATCATCTCGGAGCTCCTCTTGGGTCCTAAGAGGGATACTCCTGGGTTCGAGGCGAACCCAACTTAACTTACAATATAACAGTCTTACTAGGTTACACATTTTATTCTCCTCGAGCAGTTAAGTACTAAGAGTTCGCACTGCTCGGATACTACTACCACTCGGTAGGTCTAAGCTTGCTCTCCTCCGGAACCCTCCCCGGTTCCGTAGACTATGAGGTAGTCTACTCCTTCGATACCTCCGGAGAGGTCTGGTTCTTCATAGCCGATGACTTCGGCTCCTTCAGGGTCGTCGTTGTCCTCCTCCAGTCAATTCAGACAGTCTAAGCAGGGGATTTAAGAGTGGTATGAGTACGAGCGTACTCAACAAGTTCATTATAGAAAAGAGGTGTTTAATGCACTAGCTACGGTATTAGACCAGAAAGTCTAATACCAATGCAGGTTTTCATCATCATTTCTTCAAAAGGTTGCTTTTATTCAGAAGAACTATGTCCGTCAGCCTTCACCGGTTTACTAGAACTTCATGGAGTTCCTTTCCAGCAGCGTTCGCAGTTCCAAAACCCGGAACAAGGAGTGACTGGTCACGATTCGTTACACTCTGCAGAGGTGTGTTGCTTTACCCATAAGAGATCTTAACCTTGGTGCCAACCGGGCAGCTTTCCCGTCCACACTTCCTTTGGTGTGAGGCCCGGTATAAGGTCCTAGCCAATTATGTTCCTCCGCTACCTCGAACACCCACCCTTTGTTGCAATTCCGACCTTGGGTCCTCGCCGGCCAGCGTATCCTAAGATACCATCCGACCTCGACTACTATCAGGCACGACGGCCTGATACCTTCGCCGGTCGTTGCAACCCCTCATATACCGCAATACCGTGGGGACTTAGGACTCCCCAGCCTCACCACTTGCTCCTTCGGGCGACAAGTGTACTACGGACAATGCCGTGGGGACTTAGGACTCCCCAGCCTCACCGCTTGCCCCCTTGGATTACAAGTGTACTACGGTAACGCGCGTCCGTTGATGAACGAGAGGTGGAAACACTTTTGACTACTCCGTCCCACTCCAGATCTTACGGCACAAGAATCACTGGACGACATTTGTTGTTTAATCCTAGATGGATATAAACCCTTGCAATGGAACCTCCACCATATCAACACAAACCATGGTTCCATTGCCCACCATTTATTCATATTCATCGTTATGAAAATAGTGGTTTTGCTTTTTTTTATGCAATAGTGATAAATATAGTATTTTGCAAGTAATTTGGTAAAAATACTTAAATGGCATGAGCAAGTGATGAACTTGCCTGAACACTGCAAAGTGTTGCAGTTGGATGGTGTGGACTGACCCTTGTCCTCTGTTGCTGAAAAATAACATCATTGTCCGATAAGGGCAATGGTTAAATAAGCAATTATGCATGATTCAGCTTTTAGGGTTGTTCCCCCCTTCCGATGTTTTATTATTTTATGTGAGAGGTTAATACTAAGAACAATTTAGGGATACTCTGTTTAGGGTAAAATACAACCTTGAAATGTTGTCAAGGTGTTTTTAAAGTCCGAAGAATTTATGGACTTATTTTCATTATTGAAAATATAAGGTGTGATTTAAATGATTATTTTAATCATCAATTTTGGCTTAATCATGTTTGTCTTCAAAAATTCCATTTCATATTTTATTATGACAGAGAATTTTATTCTTAGTGATTTTCATATTTTTAATTATTTTTTTAGAGCTATTTATTATTTTCTATGCATTTTCAAAGTTTCTGTTTATTTGAAAATGTGAAAAGTCATATTTGCCCCTGGGCCCACCTGTCAGGGTGGCCCAGTGGTTAAACCTAACCCGAGCTGTACCGACCGGCTCGGTCGGACTCAGTCGCCCCCTTCCTCACTATCTCTCGCGAAACCCTAACTCCTCGCTCCCGCGACGCCCGCGTCGCCTCCGCCGTTGACGAATTATTCCGGCCACCTCCGGCCATCGCCGGCGATGAGATGGGGCGCATCTGAACCGCCTCTCAACGGCGCACCAGATCCTCCGCGTCGATCTGGCCCCCGTCGCCTCCTCGTCTCGCCCCAGCGTGTCTGCCCGCAAGACCGTGGGGTTCCGCGGCGATTCGCCGCTCACCGGCGAACCAACGCGGTGACGCGGCCTTGTGCCTTGCCGTGGTGATGCTGGAGCACTTGTGCTCGGCGACGCCAGGCTTGGCCGCGGCTTGGCGCTGCCGTGGTCGGCCCGTGCCGCCGTGCCGCCATGGGCACGCCGTGGTGCTCCTGCTCTAGGTATGTGCGCCTCCCTCACTCTTTTGCTTGCTCTACCTCTTCTCCTTCCTCTGAATGCCCTTGCATCCATCTTCTTGGTGTGCTGGCCTTGCCAGTACACCATTACCTGCTTCTGCTGTGCTGCGTTCATGGCCTTCCTATGCCTGTGCTATGACTGCTGCGGATGTGTGATTAGCCCTGCCTTGCTCTAGCCATGGTTGCTACTGTTGTACTGCCATGCTTATTTCTGTTATGATGTCCTACTGCTGCTGCTACTGCTCCTGCTATATCTATGCTCACAGGTGTGTTGCTATTGCTGCTGTGATGATCCTGGCTCTGCTATGCTGTGCTAGCGACTAACACATTCTTTGGGCACCCATGTGTAGTAGTGATTCTTGCTCCTGGCCTGATTACTGTGAGTAATCCTTGCTTTTAGCAAGTGCCAGTGCCCCTGATGTGTTTGTTCATTGGGCTCCTTTCATGGAAATGCTCCATTGAGCATGGTTGTTGGCTAGACAGCTCCATCCTTTGATGGTGTGCTTCTGGATACAATTATATATGATTTATTTACTTATCTGTGATGCAGTTTATTATGAGATGTGGCTATCTAGTTAATCTAGTCAATGTGTTGGTGCTAGGCTTGGCTCCAGCATGTTCTTGTTAAGCCCTGATGGTCATATGATCATCAGTTACTTGGTAATTGGCTGTTGTTCTATGCCTGTGTCTCACCGTTGCTTACTCTGTGCTGTGTGTGCATCACACAGGCTTGGCCTGGTGTGTGATGGTGCTTGCTTAAGCATCAGTTGATGCTTGCAATGATCCCTTGGATCATCTGTAAGGCTCTGGTGCAACAATTACTTGTGTAATTCATTTATCTGTCTAGCTTGGCTTGATCATAATGATAATTGATGTGAACTGCTTGTAGTTGTGATCATCCTATTAACTATGGTAGGGCTAGATGGATGCCAACCACTGGTTGGGTACCCTAGCCCACTACTGAACCCTATTGGGTGATGATGTGGTGGCTTAAGTGTTGGCTGTGGGTGAGGTGGCCCTGACAGCCCTTTGGTGCTGTCATGGTAGCTCCCCCCTTCTCTGTGGCTTGCTGTGGTGCATAATTGCTCACTGGTTGATCCAAAACTGGACTTCTAGTGGCTTTTAATGCTGAGAGTTTATATAGACAAAAGTTTGTCTATTTGTCTGATGGTATTGCTAGCTATAGGTGCTAAGTGTTCATGGTTGACTAGATAGGATCAACCCTTGCTGGATTTCCTTGGTGGTTTCAGTGCTTTGATCCAACCAATGTTCCCTTGGTTGATTAACCTATTGGCTTCTTCCATATTTGCTTGCACCAAATGGTTTAGTAACCAGATGATGACACAAACAGGGTTCTACCCTTCTTTTGCTTCTGTGGCTTATGCATATGCTGGATTTGTATGAGCAAAACTTTGCTTGCTCATGATCTATTGGTATACCTCACTCCAGCTCCTAGTGATTTGTGTTGGTGTAGAGGATTGCTTCTGTGATGTGCTTGTGCTTGCCCTTCTCCTCCTTGCAAGCTGATGTTACTTGGTTACTTTCTGTGGCTGTGAGGATAGGTTGAACAGCAGTGGCTGTTCTTCCTGTTCTTGCTGTGCTCGTGTTCTTACCCTGGAGATTCTGCCGATGGAGCTGCTAGGGTTTTGGCTTGGTGAAAAGGTTTTATACCTAGCCCACCTTTCTTCCCTGGTCGACAGCTCCACCAGTTCACTTTGGTGACTCACTGTGTGTGTGTTGCTGTTGTGCATGCACACATGCTGTGTGTGATGCCTGTGTGTGTGTGTGTGTGTACCAGGCTTGGGAACTTGAGCTGTGAGAAGATCAGCTCGGCAGATCTTGATAATATCCTCTCCAGTACATTATTTCTTTGCTAACCTGCCAAGTGGCAATGCCACTTGGCATAACTTGTGTTTTGCTTTGTTTGTGTACAGGGATCTTGGAGATGATCAAGATGAAGTGCAAGATCATCTTGATCCAAGATTTTATGAAGTGCAACTGGTAGTCTAGGATAGATTATTTCGTTGTAATTTTCTTTCTTTTTCTTTTTCCATTTTATCAATTCTTGTAATGGGTTGTAATATTTTATATTTCAAATCTGGATATTGTAAAGACAATGTATCTTGTGTGGTTATCAATAAAGCTCCAATTTTCTCTAAAGAGCTTTACTTAATATTTGTATTGTTCATAATCTTTATTATTTAATATTTGTTTGAAGAATTACCTCAATATTGAATTATGAGATATTCAAATGGTGTTTGAATTTGAAATTCAAATGTAACTTGTATTTGAATTCAATCATGCAACTTAAGTTGTAATGCAATAACTCTCCTCTCTTCTCAAAACCCTAACTTAGTTGAATGAGAAGCAAGTTTGTCGCACTCTCGAAAACCTAACCCTGTAAGGTGTCGAGAGAGAAACTTGTCCCCCTTCGATGCAGTTTTGTTTTAAAAGCGCGAAATTTCCCCAGAATTTACGATGCAATGCACATCCCTTTCTAAAATCTACCCCTCGATCGTCTCTAAACCTGGGACATTACATTCCCTCTCTCATAATAACTTTCAGTAGCATCATGAACAAACTCAACAATATAACTATCACATGAAACATTCTTATCATGAGCTACATGCATAAAATTATTACTCTCCACATAAGCATAATCAATTTTATTAGTAACAGTGGGAGTAAAACTACCATAACCATCATTGTAATCATCATAAATTGCAGGCATGATATAATCATAATAACCTTTATCCTCCATAATAGGTGGCACCAAAATACCACTATCATTATAATCATCATAAATGGGAGGCAAAGTATCATCAAAGAAAATTTTCTCCTCAAAACTTGGGGGACTAAAAATATCATGCTCATCAAAACCAGCTTCCCCAAGCTTAGAATTTTCCATAGCATTAGCAACAATGGTGTTCAAAGCATTCATACAAATAACATTCCCATTAGCATGCATATAAAGTTCCATGGGTTTTTTAATTCTCTCTTCAAACACATCATGTCCTATGTCGAGGGTGCTCCTCGGCAATGCCCTCCGATAGGGGCTTAGGGTTGATGGAATCCTGCAAGCTGACACGAGACATCGGTACACAGACAAGCAGGGAGAGCGATTTACCCAGGTTCGGGGCCCTCGATGAGGTAAAACCCTTACGTCCTGCCTGTCTGTTCTTGATTATGATGAAAACAGGTTACAATGGGGTGCCGAATAGTTCGGCTGTGATCTCGTCGAGATAGCTAATTGCTAGGGTAACCTAGTTCTAAGCTTCTGTAGGCTAAGATTGCTAAGATTGGTTGTGTCCCTCGATAGCCCCTCTCCTGGCCTTTATATAGGTGGCCAGGTCCCGAGAGGCCTAATCGAGTACGAGTAGGTTTACAGTAGATCCATCTCCAACCTTTCCTTGTTCGGCTTCTTCCGTGTCTTGTACTCCAAGTAATCTTCCGCCGCACCGCCCTAGTGGCCCATCTCGCCATCGGGTACCTTCATGGGCCTCCAGTTGGACCGTGTAGGGTAGAGCAACATTGGTTACCCGAAGGGTAATG
The DNA here is from genome assembly GCF_019359855.2 of Lolium perenne. NCBI lineage: Eukaryota > Viridiplantae > Streptophyta > Magnoliopsida > Poales > Poaceae > Lolium > Lolium perenne. Next base: position 34,103,850 of record NC_067249.2, on the reverse strand, counting down.
CCCACGTCAGTAGCCCCCGAGTGTCTAGTCGAACATAGTTCGGGTAGAGACTAAAGCACGTCTTCTTCCGAAGGTCTTCTCCTCGATTATTCTTGCCTTTCTTCTATCTTCTATCGGGTGCGCGTCAGCGCTCCCGATGGGAGTAGCCCCCGAGTCTAGGTACGGATGCTTGCAATCCGTGCGTAGACTCAAGTTGCACCACTCGAGCATCTTCTTCTGCCGAAGTTTTTTTTCTGCAAGTCTTCATAGGCCATCCGATACATTTTCTTTACGCAAGGGATAACGAATAATGTGCCCAACTTTTGTTAGTTAACTGCCGATGGCAAAACAACGTTACTCTACACAGAATCAAGTCCCCGGGCATGATCCTGGAGTGCGAAAAAAGTTTTATCGGGTGCGCGTTCTGCGCTCCCGATGGGAGTAGCCCCCGAGTCTGAGCACGGGCGCTTACGTTCGGGTGCAGACTCGAGTCACGTTTTTCCTTTGAATCTTTATTCTATCGGGTGCGCGTCAGCGCTCCCGATGGGAGTAGCCCCCGAGCCTAGGTGCGGATGCTCGAAATCCGTGCGTAGGCTCAAGTTGATCACCCGATACTTTCTTATCTCTTCGTATGTAATCAACAGTGCCCATGACGTCACTGATGACACGCCGTTGTTGTGACCTGATTGACAAGACTTAACCTCCCGAGCCCACCCTAGTTCTGCGCAGGCAGTTTTTAGGTTTTGACCAGTGCACGCGTAGCGACCGAGGCGTTTCCTCGATTTTCGCGCGACATGGGAATAATGGGCCGCCGGTTCCATCCTGTTTTCAAGCGCCACGTGTACAGCTAGATTCGCTCCACCTCCCACGACGCCCACGGAGTTATGGCCACGATCTCATGTTAATCCTTATGGTATAAATAGAGGGCTTCCTCATTTTTACTTTTTTACACCTCCTACTGCTCATCTCCTTCGTGCATCCTCTCCTTCTTCCTGCATCCTTCCCTCAAAAGCTTCAAGCGCCATGGGTAAAAAGAAGGGTGCTAGTGCTTCGGAGGCGGCCAAAGTTAGCCGTGATTGGAGTGCCTCCGCCATTTCCAACCGCGACATCAACAAACTGCGGGCCCTCGGATTCATCTCCGCATCTGAGGACGATATTCGCCTTCCAGGTGCAGTTTCTCGCCCAAAGCCCCCAAAGGGCTTCACCGTCATGTTCACTGCTTTTTTGTTCCGCGGCCTTTCTCTCCCAGCGCACGAATTCCTTCGCTCTCTTCTTTTCTTCTACGGGATTCAGCTCTGGCAGCTGACCCCAAACTCCATCCTCCACCTTTCTATCTTCATTACTGTCTGCGAAGCCTTCCTTGGCATTGATCCTCACTGGGGTCTCTGGAGGAAGATCTTCTACGTGAAGCGCCATAATGACAGCAACGGCCCCCCCGTCGTCGGTGGCGTTGGCTTTGTTGTTAGGAAGGAAGTCGACTACTTTGATTATCCAATGAAGGAGTCCGTCCAAGGCTGGCGCAACAAGTGGTTTTATCTGCGAGACCCGTTGGTGCCTGGGCGACGCTTAAACCTTCCTCCCTTCGAAGATAGGCTGATAGCTAAGCCGAAAAAATCTTGGCAAAACACTCTTTCTCCCGAAGAGAGGTTGACAGTCGACAGGCTGTTCGACCAAATAGTCATTCTGAAGAACACGGGAGGCTTGACAATGTGCGGTACTGAGGTTGTCTCGGTGTTCCTTCAACGTCGAGTGCAACCGTAGATGTCTCGCCCCCACCAGCTGTGGCTTTACACGGGCAAGGAGGATGAGTCCAGAGTTAGCTCTGCCGAACCTTCGGCTGAAGACCTCCGGGACGAAGTCCGCCGCTTAACGTGCCTTAGTATGAAGGACAACATCCTCCTGACATCGGCTCGTCCTCCTTACGATTATGATCATCCTCCAACTGAGGTAATCCTTTCTCTTGTTTCTTTTCTTCTGCTGTTATTATTCCTTTATCCGTCGTGTCTCACAAACTTTTTTTTTCTTTCGGCAGGCGCTCGCTGCTGCCCGATGCTATCCTCCTACACCCGAAAGCGGTGTGGTACTAGAGGATGACGACGAGGATTCTGACGGAACCGAGGAGGCCCCGCACGCCCTTGAGGATAGCGATGTCCAAGAGGAAGAGGCTACTGAAGACGACGCCTTCATCAGGAGTAGGCGTCGGAAGCAGGTACACGATGACTTTATCACTTCGGCTGAATCAAGTCCTCGCGGAGGAGATAATGATGCCGATGAAGCTGCCGCGCCTCCTCCCGTCAAGAAGAGCTCAAAAAGCTTCTTCGCAGGCGAAGATGACCTTGACCTGTGAGTGTCTCTTACTCCTTCCTTGATTTATTTCCCATCATCTTGCATGTTAAGTGTGCACTGTTTTTAAGCAGCTCTGATGATGATGATGATGAAGTCCCTCTTGCAAAGAGGGCCAAATTTTTCTCTGAGAGAGCTGCATCGGCCAAGGAATCCAATCCTTCTCCCGCGAAATCGACGCCTCCCACGCGAACGGTTGTAGAGAAGGTTCCAGTGTCGACGGTTATCCCTCCTGGCGATGTTCCTACTTCATCGGCTGGTCGCGACCATGTAATTATTCAACCTGCTCCATGTTGCCGAGTTTTTCTTTATATCGACTGAATCCTTATGATCTTATTTTGCCGCAGCCAATTTATGCCACAGTCGATGCTGTGGTGGAGTTCGCCAAAGAGTTCACCCGACTAGAAACCGAAAACTCCCAACTTCGAAAGACCATCAGATCTTCGGCTGATCAGGTGCTTGAGGCCAACAGGCTTGCCACTGACGCTAAGAATGAGAACGTCTTGCTGAAGGAGGAAGTGAAGAGGCTGAAGCAGCAACTGAAGGATGAGCTAGATGCCAAGCACGCAGCGGCGGCCGCAATCGACAAGAAGGAAGGCGCTCTTCGTGATTCCATCAGGGATTTGTTAGGTAAAGCCCATAGTTCACCATTTTTCGTCTTGGTGTTTCTAATACTGATTGCTGATCTGTCTTCCTTTCAGATGCTGCCGACCTAACCGTTACCCAACGTCATCAGCTTCGGGAGGACTCTACAGCCGATGCCTTGTCACTTGCTGCCGAGTCTAATGTCCAAGTACTTAGTCTTTTGAAAAAGACCAAGGGAGCGCTGTCGAGGTTATACTCGATGATCTTCCCGAAGATGAAGGAGGACAAGACTCTCGACGAGATGGCGGCTTCTTTCCTTGTTGACCCTTCCGAGCCTGTGTAGGTATTGAAACGCCGTAGCCGTTTATTTGGGGCGGTTCTTACTTTCCAACTGCTCATGGGCCATGGGATGGGGTCAGAATTGGAGGAGTTGTCCAAGGCGTTGCCTGTCGATAATGACAATCATTTAGTCGACCTTGAACCTTACAAGCGATCGGCAGTTACTTGTGCCAACCGACTTCTGAAGCTAGTAGATGAAGCTCAAGCCAAGCCTGCTCCCGAATCTGCCCCTGACTCATCGTCAGCGAATCCTTGAACTTTTCGTTCGGCTTGTTGTAAATAAGATCAGTCGTAACTTCGTCATAGTCAAATTTTATTTCGGCTCTGTTGCCAATTTGAACATGCTTTTGAATGTATCACATATGCCCCGCGCTCCCGATGGGTTTTTTACTTTGATACTAGTCTGAATTAAGGATTGCACTGCAGATTCCTCCGTCTTCTTCTCGTGCTGAACCTTTTCCGAATCCTTCAAGTAATGATGAGTCAAGCCTCGTTCGCCGCTTGCGTGACCAAGTGTCTAGTTTAGACAGAGATATCACTTCTCTTCGTGCGATGGTGGCCTTGGTGAAGAAAAAGGGGGAGATAGCAACAGCTATCAAACAGTACGCACTTGATGGTCTCCATATCGCTACCGAAAGTTTGGGTTGTAAGTATTAACCCATGCTCTGCTTTCTGCAATAGTTTTGAATATTCCTTTAACTAGTTCTTATTCCTTTCCAGTCGTAGCTTCAGATGTGACTGAGGAGAACAAGAAGATCCATGAAGAGGTTGAGGCAATGACTGACGTTGCGCACTCGAATCATGGTTTGTGGCTGCATCGTCCGAAGGCTGTTGTCATGGCGAAGTTTAAGTATCGGGTGGGGAAGGCGCATTATTACTTTGATAAGTTCCACGCTCATCTCACGATGGTTTGGAACACCTTGTTTCCCCTGGACCAAGCACCCGAAACCTTATCTACCTTGTTCACCCGATTCAAGTCTCCCGAAAGGATTCGGCAGCTGGTGCGGAAGGAACTCCTGGCTGGTGCGGAGCTTGCTTTTGCTTCAATATTGGCATGTCATCCATCCCTAGATTTGGGAGCCGTAGCAAACACCGAGAGGAACTTAGGCCAGTATTATGATGCCGCTAGAGGTCCTGCATACACCATTGTTTCCCGGATGGAGTCGTGCCTTGAGAAGGATCTGAAGGCCCATTGGGACCGGGAAGCTCGGCTATGAATGTAATAGCCTTATTTCCTGCATAAGATTATTTTGTATAAATTTATTGCGTACGTTGCACGCTATGTTAATTCGATTGATATTTTATTTGTCGGGGGCGGCTAAGTGATCAGTTCAGCCTGCTCTCCCGACGACTTCGTTGGATTATGCAATGTTATTGCGAAGCCTTTGTGTAAGTTTTGTAAAAGCGAGACCCGTCGACTTAGTCGAGGGAATTAGACGCTTGGCATCGTCACGCGGTGCACCGGTTTGAGCCTTATTTTGTGATAATGTAACCATCGACTGCAGCACTCGCGTATTTTCTCGAGGCTTGGATTGGTTGTTTTCTTTTTGTGTGTCACTAATCTTAGCTCCCGTTGAGAGTATTTGATTAATGACACTGCATGTTTTCTGGGCCAGCGCTCCCGATGGGAGTAAGAGCCGAAGGTAGGGGCCGCAGTCGACCTGTTCAGGTGGTGGGCCTAAATTGAAGAAAGGAGGCAGAAAACCTGATTAAAACTTTTTTTATAAGGAAAAGCAACCCTGAAGGCTATTTAAATAATAAAAAACCATCGCGCCCTATGTATAGAACCGTCGCAGGTGTGCGATATTCCATGGATTTCCGACATCTTTTCCCGAAGTTGGAGTTTTGAGCCTGTACGCTCCTCCTGGTATCACTTCGGTGACGATGTAAGGTCCTTCCCATGGAGACTCGAGTTTCGAGGGCCTTTTTTGTTTCAGCCGAAGTACCATATCCCCAACGCTAAAGCACCGGTTGCGTATTCGTCGACTGTGGTAGTTCCTCAGCGCCTGCTGGTATACCGTGGTTCTGGCTAAAGCAATGTCTCGAGCTTCATCTAGTAGGTCTACAGCATCTTGTAGTGCGATGTTGGAAGAGGATTCTGTGTATGCCGTCACTCGAGGTGCTTCGAATCGAACATCAGCTGGCAGGACTGCTTCGGCTCCATGTACCAGAAAGAATGGGGTGTACTGCATCGACCTGTTAGGCGTGGTACGCAAACTCCAAAGTACTGATGGTAACTCTTCGACCCAAGCTCCCTCTGCGCCTGTAAGACGTTTCTTGAGACCGTCCCCTATTAGACCATTGATCCTTTCCACCTGACCGTTTGTTTGCGGGTGAGCCAGTGATGCAAATTTCAGTTTTATTCCTCTGTCATCACAAAATTCTCGAAATTCTTTGGAGTCAAAGTTAGTCCCGTTATCTGTGACGATACTGTGAGGCACGCCGAATCAGCATGTTATTTCCTTGAAGAATTGGACTGCTGTTTTTGCCTTCTGGTTTCGTACTGGTACTGCCTCGATCCACTTTGTGAATTTATCGACTGCAACTAGTAAGTACGTGTGTCCTCCAGGCGATGATCTCGGCAGTGGTCCAACTTGATCGAGTCCCCATTGGGCGAACGGCCACGCCAAGGGTATCGTCATTTGGTCTGTTGCAGGGGCGTGCGGTTTTGGGGCAAACCGTTGGCAAGGGTCGCACTTCATGACCAGATCTCGAGCATCCGACGCCGTCGTTGGCCAGTAAAATCCTGCCCTGAAGGCTTTTGCTACGAGAGCCCTACTTCCCGCGTGATGCCCGCAAGTTCCCTCGTGTATCTCACGCAGCAGTGCTCTTCAGTCGTCGATGGCGATGCACCTTTGGAGGATGCCGGAAATGTTGCGCTTGTAGAGTTCACCGTTTACTATGGTGAAAGCTTTCGATCGCCTGATGATTCGTTTTGCTTCTACTGGATCTGCCGGCAGTTCCTGCTTTGCTAGGTACGCCAGGAATGGTTTAGTCCATAGTGGCTCAAGGAGGAGGACTTGTTCGGCTGGGAGAGTTGGAGCTTCGTCGGCAGCTTGCTGCGGGTTTGCCTCTGCTTCCTTAGTCGATGGTTTTAGAGGTGCTGGCGCCTTCTCTTTTATTGATCGCTGAGTGATCACCTCGTAAAATACTCCATCTGGGATGGGAGAGCACATGGAGCCGATGTTTGCTAAGGTGTCGGCTTCCTCGTTGCTGGCTCTGCCGATATGTTTGAGCTCACATCCCTCAAATTTGGCTTCCATATTTTGATACAGCTGCCGATAGGCGATCATGTTGTCGCTAACTGCGTCGCACAGATTCATCGACTGTTGTACTACCAAGTTTGAGACCCCGTAGATTTCCAGGCGAGTCGCCCCACACGCCTTTGCCATCTTCATTCCGTGCAGCAGTGCTTCGTATTCTGCTTCATTGTTTGTCGGCAGCGAGAAGTTCATACGTAGTATGTTTTTCATCTTATCTCCTTGTGGTGATATCAGCACCACTCCTGCTGCTGCGCCTGTGCTTCGTTTCGACCCGTCGAAATAGATTATCCACGATCCCGACATGTCGGGTGCCGCTGGTGTTTGGAATTGAATCCAGTCCGCCACAAAGTCTGGGAGGATTTGGGATTTTATAGCTGTCCGGTTAACGTAAGTTATGTCGTGAGGTGCTATCTCGATAGCCCATTGGGACACTCGACCTGTTGCCTCTGGATTGGTCATTATATTTTTCAACGGTGCTTCCCTCACGACGACAATCGGATGCTATGTGAAGTAGTGCCGTAGCTTGCGGGCTGACCTCCATACTGCATACGCCAGCTTCTGATGGTGAGGGTACCTCTGTCTTGCGGGTGTGAGTACTTCGCTGAGATAGTACACGGCCTCTGCACGCCATGAACTCTCCCTGCTTCTTCCCGTTCGACGACCAAGACGCTGCTGAAGACTTGGGCTGTTGCAGCTATGTACATGAGCAGCGTTTCCTTCTCGCGGGGGGTTACAAGGACTGGAGATGTCGACAAGATTTTCTTCAGGTTGTCGAAAGATTCCTGCGCCTCCTTTGTCCACTCGAACTTTTCCGATTTTTTCATCAAATTGTAGAAAGGCAAGGCTTTTTCTCCTAGCTTGGCGATGAACCTGCTGAGCGCTGCTAGACGTCCTGCCAACTGCTGCACTTGATGCAGATTCTTTGGCGGCTCCATGTCGAGAATAGCTTTGATTTTCAGAGGGTTGGCTTCGATCCCCCTGGCCGAGATGAAGTATCCTAGCACTTGCCCCCCTGGTACTCCGAAGAAGCATTTTTTGGGATTCAACTTGATCTTATACCTGTCTAGGTTATCGAAGGTCTCCCGCAAATCGTCAATGAGGGTGGCAGTGTGCTTTGTTTTTACCACGATATCGTCAATATAGACTTCGATGTTTCGCCCGATCTGCTCTTCAAGGCAAGCTTGCATGCAGCGTTGGTAAGTTGCTCCCGCATTTTTCAATCCGAAGGTCATGACGTTGTAGCAGAAAACGCCGTGTGGGGTGATGAACGCGGTTAGCTCCTGATCTTCCTTCTTCAATTTGATCTGGTTATACCCAGAGTAAGCATCGAGGAAGGAGAGGCGGTCGCATCCGGCTGTGGAGTCGACTATCTGGTCAATTCTAGGCAGCGGGAAGTGATCTTTCGGACAGTGTTTGTTGAGGCCGGTGTAATCGATACACATACGCAGAGCGGTGGTGTCCTTTTTGGGTACCATGACAGGGTTAGCCACCCACTCTGATTCCTTGAGCTCTCGGATAAATCCTGCGTTACGAAGTCGATTGATTTCCTCACCAATTGCTCTCCTCTTGGGTTCAGAGAATCAACGCATCGACTGCTGCACTGGTTTGGCTGTCGGGTCAACATTAAGGGCGTGCTCAGCGAGTTCCCTGGGGATACCTGGCATGTCGGATGGTTCCCATGCAAATATCTCCCAGCGCTCACGGAGGAACTCGATGAGCGCGCCTTCCTATGCGACCGTAAGGTCAGCCGATATATTGACCGTTTTCTTCGGGTCAGTGGGGTGCACTTGCAGCTTCTTGGCTTCCTTTGTAGCGTCAAACTTGTCGGATCTTACGTTTCGGTTGTCGGCTGGTGGCTGCGTATGATCCACGGCTGCGTCGATCGCATTGAGTTCCTCCTTAGCGCCGAATTTCGAGGCGATCTTCTGGAACTCCCTGTCGCAGGTGTCTGATCGAGCAAAACTCCCGTGAACGGTTATTGGGGTTCCGTTGTTGCCTGGCATCTTGAGTTTTAGGTACGCATAATGAGGCACGGCCATAAACTTGGCGAACGCCGGCCTGCCGAGGATGGCATGATACTGGGACTCCCAGTCGACAACTTTGAACTCGATCCTTTCTTTCCTGAAATTGGTGGGCGTGCCGAAGACCACATCCAACGACATTTTTCCAAGAGAATAAGCGGGTCGAGTCGGTATAATGCCATGGAATCCTGTGTCGGATTCCCTCAGCATATCGACTGTTAAACCCATTGCTTTCATCGTGTTGGCGAATAGTAGGTTTAAGCCGCTTCCTCTGTCCATGAATACTTTGCTCATGTTGTACCCTCCGATCTGCGCCTCGAGGACCAGAGCTGCATGACCTGGTCTAGGGACGGCTTCGGGTGGTCCGTCCTGTCGAAGGAGATACTTTGCTCCGACCAGTCGATGAATTCGGGTGTGTCGACCATAGCGACTTCTGCGTACTTCACTTCTCGCGAGAATTTCTTGATTTCCCTTTTTGAAAAGCTGGTTTTATGGATCATGCTGACCTGCCCGTGCGGTTCTGGGAATACCTCGGCTGGTACATACTCTTCCTTCTCCATTGGTTCGTACGGCTCCGGCACGTACGACTCTGCCCGATAGCTGTAGGATCTTGCCCTCTTCTCCATCATGTGAACTCTTGATATAGCTTCACTCCTGAGGTCATCACAGAACTGTCGAATCTCCAGGAAGTGTCGGCAGTTCTTTAATAGGTGACTGGATTTCTCCCGACCGTCCTTTGGGTCGATGTAGGAGTGGAGATAACATGGTGCATCGAGTTGCTCCGTGGCCGATAAGTGCGGTGAACGAGCGCGGCCATGGATCGATTGCACGCCCTCCTGTTCCCGTTCGGACTGACGAGGGTGAGGCGCTGCACGTTCTTCTTCTCCATGGTATAATTCCCTTCGCCTTTTCTTTCGCCCTGTTGTGGGATCGAAACTTCCTCGGCTGCCTCCATGCGTGCTTCTGGGTGGAATTCCCAAGGTTGCTACCAAGGTATCCTCTGCCGAAACCGAGGGCCCCAAACCGGACGTATCTGTCCTAGGGAGGCGAAGAAAGCCTCCGGAGTCGATGATGAAATGGACGCCTCCAAAGGTGGTGGTCATGTCGTCACACGATTCCGCAGGAATCGAGTGCGACGACTTGAGGTGTGGTACGAACTCGAAGGATCCGCAGCGAATCGGATCTTTTGGACCTGGAGGTGTTGGTGACTCGAGCACGAACGCTGCAGATGTGACTGGTGCTGCCGATGCCCTGCCTTGTGCCGACAGGCTTCCCACGGACGGCGCCAATTGTCGAGGGTGCTCCTCGGCAATGCCCTCCGATAGGGGCTTAGGGTTGATGGAATCCTGCAAGCTGACACGAGACATCGGTACACATACAAGCGGGGAGAGCGATTTACCCAGGTTCGGGGCCCTCGATGAGGTAAAACCCTTACGTCCTGCCTGTCTGTTCTTGATTATGATGAAAACAGGTTACAATGGGGTGCCGAATAGTTCGGCTGTGATCTCGTCGAGATAGCTAATTGCTAGGGTAACCTAGTTCTAAGCTTCTGTAGGCTAAGATTGCTAAGATTGGTTGTGTCCCTCGATAGCCCCTCTCCTGGCCTTTATATAGGTGGCCAGGTCCCGAGAGGCCTAATCGAGTACGAGTAGGTTTACAGTAGATCCATCTCCAACCTTTCCTTGTTCGGCTTCTTCCGTGTCTTGTACTCCAAGTAATCTTCCGCCGCATCGCCCTAGTGGCCCATCTTGCCATCGGGTACCTTCATGGGCCTCCAGTTGGACCGTGTAGGGTAGAGCAACATTGGTTACCCGAAGGGTAATGCCCACGTCATCCTAATTCAAGATAAAGTTCATAAAGATCTCTCATTTTGTTGTTGTTTTCCATTAAGCCTAACTAGTGAAAACAAGAAACAAAAAGATATAATTGCAGGATCTAAAGGAAATACCTTCGAGCACTCACACACCGGCAACAGTGCTAGGAAATAGCTTAGTAGTCGGAGGATGTGAATACCTTTTACCTTACCTCCCCGGCAACGGCGCCAGAAAATAGCTTGTTGCCGTGGGAGGCAATTCTCTGTGGTGTAACTTTTCTTTCGATCCCCGGCAACGACGCCAGAAAATAGCTTGATGTCTACGCACGCTTCTATTCCTGTAGACAGTGTTGGGCCTCCAAATGCAGAGGTTTGTAGAACAGCAGCAAGTTTCCCTTAAGTGAATCACCCAAGGTTTATCGAACTTAGGGAGGTAGAGGTCAGAGATATTCCTCTCAAGCAACCCTGCAATTACGATACAAGAAGTCTCTTGTGTCCCCAACACACCTAATACACTTGTCAGATGTATAGGCGCACTAGTTTGGCGAAGAGATATTAAAACGCAGATGATATAGATGGTGGTAGATGGTAATTGCGATATGAAGTAAATATTGCAGCAAGTAAACATGTAACAGAACTTGTTGGAAACGGTGTTTCAATGCTTAGAAACAAGGCCTAGGGATCATACTTTCACTAGTGGACACTCTCAACAACGATCATATAAATAAATAAGTTCTCTTCTCTTATGCTACTTTCAAAGACTCTATTGTTGGATAACAAACACCATTCATTGTGTAGGGCTACGAGAGCACCCTCAAGCCGGAGTAAACAAGCTCCACAACGTCATAAAGGAATCACACAAGATGCAAACAATGTCACTGTCACACCATAGAGAGTAATTCCGGAGTTCATATAAAGTAACTCTAGAGTGCATAGTAATAGTTAACTTCACAATCTACAAGAGATCACGATCATAACCTACGCCAAGTACTACATGATGCACACACTGTCCACATTACATCATGAAGGAGGAATAGACTACTTTAATAACATCACTAGAGTAGCACATAGATTAATAGTGATACAAAGCTCATCATATGGATCTCAATCGTGCAAGGCAGTTCATGAGATCATTGTATTGAGGTACATGAGAGAGAGATTAACCACATAGCTACCGGTAGAGCCCTTAGCCTCGATGGAGAACTACTCCCTCCTCATCATAGGAGACAGCAGCAGCGATGAAGATGGCGGTGATGTCGATGGAGATGCCTTCCGGGGGCACTTCCCCGTCCCGGCGGAGTGCCGGAACAGAGACTTCTGTCCCCCGAATCTTGGCTTCGCGATGGCGGTGGCTCTGGAACTTTTCTCGTATCGTGGCTTATTCTTTTAGGGTTTTCGCGACGGTGGCTTTATATAGGCGGAAGGGCAGCCTCGGAGGAGTCCTGGTGGAGCCACACCATAGGGGGGCGCCCCCCCTTGGCCGCGCCGCCTTGTAGGGTGGGGCCCCCTGGCTCCCCTCTGGCCCCTCTTCGGTGCTCTGGAAGCTTCCGGGAAAAATAAGATACTGGGCGTTGATTTCGTCCAATTCCGAGAATATTTCCTTTGTAGGATTTCTGAAACCAAAAATAGCACAAAACAGGAACTGGCACTTCGGCATCTCGTTAATAGGTTAGTTCCGGAAAATGCATCAAAACGATATAAAGTGTGAACAAAACATGTAGGTATTGTCATAAAACTAGCATGGAACATAAGAAATTATAGATACGTTGGAGACGTATCAGGGAGGCCATGACAACCATGATTCCGGAAGAGGCGTATGACTCCTCTTCCGACGAGTTGTTGAGGATGTCCTTGACGAAGAAGTCTATCGACTTCCCGAGGGCCATCTACGGGGTAATAATTATGGATCAATGGTCTGCCTACTTCAAGCAAATAGCTGAAAATGGTCCAAGATTTCATCCCGAGCAATTGGACGACCATGTCGTGGATCGAGGCTGGCGGGCGGTTCCGAGCGAAATGGCGGTGGGCAGGGACAACAACGAGGCCAACAGGGACACTCGGCGCCGCCACCAAATAGTCTTCTCCGGCGAGCTACGGGCCGAACAAAAAAGTACCGGCAATAACGAGCGGCAGGGCAGGCGGCGACCTAGCTCTAGGGTTGCAAAGGGGAGGGGAGGCCGCGAATGGTTGAGGTGGGTTTGCTGTCCGTGGCGAGCAGAGCCTGCGCGACTTGAGGAGGACGTGCGCAGACTCGCTTGTTATGCGCTGACGCATTATAAGCCCTAATTTTGGCCACGAATGCATCGACGCGGACACGTCGACCAGTTTGCGTCGGGCCTTTGAGATGTGGTTTTATCCAAATTCTGACTAGCCGGCCAAAAACATACACTTTTAGACCATTGGCTTCAGGCCGCTCGAGATGCCCTAACCTCCTTACACGACCAAAACATACACATCTTTGCATCACCAGGATCCAGGTGGACACATTTGAAAGTTCAAGTAATTTTATTTTCTCACTCCAAGCTTTTACCACGGAGCATGCAAAGATCAGATCTCAACTCTGCCATCTCATTTTGTCCTTTTTCCAGATCGTTCGTGCATAAAAATGGAACAGAATGAAACTACCGGTTGCTGAAGTTACTGTAGAGTGGAAAGGACGTACAGTACACGAAGTGGCGATTGTCTTTTCGATCGGAAATGGACGAGACACGCGACAACCCCGGCAGGAAAAAGGTTAACTGCCCAGGCGGCGACAGGAGAGAGCGTTCCAGTTTCGCACAAGTCGTAGCGTCGCTCTGGCTGACCGGCTCCCCAAAACCAGAGGGCAGCAGCATGGATTGCAGGCTGAGCTGCAAAGGAGAAAGAGAAATCGGCAGCTCTGTGACTAGCTAGCTAGGTCAGCCAGAGCGCTTATTTCTCAGTCATCTAATTGCACGCATAATTTGGTGCGTGATTCATATTATAAACGCGCGAGCAGATTTAAGAATGAACAAATCAAACTACACAGAAAATATAAGATTATAACATGGAAAAATCTCTCCAACAAGAAGAGGAAAAAAAACATGGACACCAGGCGTTTGCAATACATGAGTATTCTTCTACAACAGGAAGAAGAGGCAATACATAAATATTGTTCATAAAGACAATACATGAGATATCTCTGTATACAACTCTCCTTCTTCCGGTAGCACTTATCTCAGAAATTGCCCACTTATTTATGCATGTACACTTTTTCATAAGCGGTATCTTTGGAAACTTTTTTTTGTACTATTAACCGCCATGTTGGCTTAATCATTCATTTCTCGGATTAGAATTCCTAAAATATTCTAGTGAGATGAATCAAGGGTGAAATGCGAAAATGAGAGAATCCGAACAAGAATGAAAACCAGATATAATGCTTTGCCTACTCTCTCAAGATATTCCAGCGATAAGTGAATACTCCATCAATAACCAAGATTGTCCACTCTTATGCTTGTGGCACTGAAATATAACTATATAGAGAGTGTTTACAGACTGTCTCTTATCAATAAAGCGATCAAAAGTTAGTGTTCTTATGAATTTGGATCACAACATAATATTTTATTTCTAATATACCACCGCTAACCAACATCACAAACATGTTTGAAAATTGGTTAAATGGGGTAGATGATATGAAATACATTGCACGCATATGTGGAATGTCGGCTTTATGCTGATCTATTTGGAATTGTAGAAATAATATTATTTTTAACAAGAAAAAGTGCACAACTTTTTTGTAGTTGCTTGGTTTGCTCATTGGATTCAACTATTGTCTGACATTCTCATGTAGCTCAGTGGAAGTATACGGTTACTGGATGCAACCGAATGCTGGCGGTCGCTCAGGATTTTCTACACCTAGGCTAGCTAGCAGCGGTTTAGTAGATTTCAGAATGGATAGTCACTTTCAATGGCAGATCCAAGCCTAAGTTGTGTAGTCAGTTGACCACACAGTTTCTTAACAAGACAAGCTAAAAAGCATGCAAGAAATAATTAAAAATCCACAATTCATACAAATACATGTATTTGACTACACAATTTTCAGCTAACTACACATAGTTGATGTCCTGGCTCTGCCACTGGTCACTTTATGCTGTTTTTATCATATGACTGATCCTTGTTTCAACCCTTTGTGACCCATGATTGTAATACTCTGAATCACAAAGCTCTACAATAAAAATAGATGTATTACAAATCATGGGTCACTTGATGCAGAGGCCGGGTTAGGCCCCTATTTCAGAAAAAAGATGATGGTGAAAATGATCGCCTCGAGGCCAATTTGCTAAAATTCCTCATGTTTTCTCTTTCAATTTTGTAAGCTGATTTCATCGGTCTTGATGCCAAACATTTCGCCTATTTCAATACTCCGATGTATATAGATACATTTTAGCCATAGATATATTCATATCAACGACAAGTAACATGAATTGAAGGGAGTATATAATTCGGCTAACTTTCTACGGAGATGATGAAGTAGACAACATAACATAGTTTCAGGTGGCACACATTTGAAAGTTAAGATCCACGGTTCATTTTCACCCAACCTTGTTACCCTCAGACCATGCAAAGCTCAGATCTCAACTCTGCCATATGCTTTGGCACCGTGTCCACCCTTCCGTACAGCCCCCAAACATGACGGAGCGAGCGGTTATACCGGAGTTACTGTAGAGTGCAAAGGACGTGCATGTCTAGAACGCATCACGCACGAACTCGTGATTGGCTTTTCGATCGATGGATCGCAAATGGACGAGACACGCGACAGGCCAGCAGGAAAAAGGGATAACTGCCTGTCACAGGGCCGTCGTCACAGGCGCGCGGCAGCCGCAGGGAGGAAGAGAGCGTTTGCAGGTTTGCGCAAGTCGTCGATCGCTCTGGCTGGTTGCCCGGCACCCCAAAAGCAGAGAGCAGCAGCATGCATGGCAGCAGCTAGCTGAGCTGCAAAGGAGAAAGAGAAATTGGCAGCTCTGTGACTAGCTAGCTAGCTGTGTTCTTGTTCTATGCAAGCAGTAAGGGCATCTCCAGCGGCGCGTCGTCCGCCGTGATCGGAAATGCGTCTGGGGCCTGTTTCAGCGGGGCGACGCAAAGTGATCGGACCGTCCGCGGAGACGCAAACCTGGCCCAAATATACGCCAGGTTTGCGTCTCCGCGGACGCTCAGCGGTCGCTCCAAGCGTCCGCTCGCGTCCTCACGGGTACTCATGGCAGCGATCTAGGTTCGATCGGCCTCTAATTCACAACCGCCGGCGACCAACCGCCGCAATGGAGCGCCGAACCGCCGCGGAAGAGCAACCATCAGCCTTTTCGTTTTACGCGCCGCCGTTAATCCGCGCATATTATAACCCCCGCGTCTACGGTAATTCAAGTTCAACCGCCTCCTTCTTCATCCTCTTTTCTTCTTCAACACCGGCACGTCATGAGCGACTACACGCTGCCGTCCGACTCGGAGAGCGAGGGCAAGTCGCCCGGATTCCTGCATTGGTGGGAATCGCCGGCGACGCCAAGCGATCCGGGCTCCACGCCCAACTACCCTACCTCCACACCGAGTGAGGACGAGGAGGGAGGCGGCAATGGCAGCGAAGGCCAGGAGGAGGACGGAGGCGGCGCTGCCAGCGACGCGGACGACGAGGAGGAGGGCCAGGAGGAGGAGGAGGACTCCGACAGCAAGGCGGACGATAAGGCGGCGGCAAGGAAGAAGTCCAGGGCGCTGGCGCGGGCGGCGCGTCATCGTTCGTTCACCGACGACAACGAAGACGCCATTTCTTCCAGTTTCAAGTCCTCGACGGGCGCGTCGTCCTCCAGTTCCGACGACGAGGTGACAAGCAAGAGGCGGGGGAGTTTCCACGACGACGACGACGACGCAGGGCCTTCGAAAAAGAAGGCCAAAAAATAGTTTTAGTTTATATGTTTTTAAATTTCTTCTTATTTGTATGTTAAATATGTTTGAATCTAGTCGATTGACGTATCCGGTTAATTGTTTAGGCTAAGGAAGCCACAGAAAAAATAAAATCTTCCGATCAAACCAATAATGGGCGATCTGAGATCTGAGATCTCCACCGGCGGCGATCGCCGCTGAAAGGGCCGTTCCTCCCCCCTTCCTCGGACGCCTCCTTGAAGCTCAGCCTCCTCACGATGGTGGGGGGCTTCGCCATCTAGATGGCAGGTAAAATTTTGTTCCCTTCTCTCTACACGGCCGCTCTCGGCCGACTCGGACTCGGGCTTCCTCTGCCTCCGTCCGCAGGCGATGCGTCTGGCGCTGCTGAATTCTGATGGGCAGTTGGTTGATGCCCGGTATCTCACCATGGGAGAGGTTATCGCTGCTGGATCAGTGATCTCCCTCCCTTGCCACAGGGTTCTTGTTGAAGCTGAGTCCTCCGTGGAGACGCTGCAAGTCCGCGCTCCCCCGATGCCCCCTTCCCTCGATCTCAAACCAGGGATTGGGTTGCAAAAGCAGATCTGGCATCGGTTCCGCTGTCCTGTGGCGTTCTCTAGGGCTCATAACCGCCATGAGTTCTTTCTGGTTGCATCCTTTGGTCGTTCAAAGCATCGTCTTGACCCCTCCATGGTTGCCCTGCTGCTCCAAGTCTCTCTGGGAGGTATACCTCAAGATTTTAATGTTATTTTTCTTCGAGATCGCACCTATCGATTTTCAGTCTGCAACAAGGAGGTGGGTTTTTTTTTATCAAGAATCTTAAGCATTACAAGTGCTCAGAGTTTGAGGTGTTCTTCTTGTTATGGGGCAATGGTGGTCCGAACTTTTCAAGAGAATTCTATCTGTGGGAGCAGGAAGAAGAACAGTCATGGACTTCTGTTAGCAGAAAATTTTCCTCTAATGGCAGGAAAACCTTTGCTGATGCTGTTCGTCAACCTTTGACAGGGGCTAACACAATTCCCCTGGGCAGACAGCTGCAGGCTAAGCCTGCCACCCCTGTGCAACATAGGATCACTCAGCTCCCCTTCATTCAGGAATTCACTGTCTGGGAGAAGCAGCGTCTCTCAGAAGCCATTCTTGCAGGACTTAGCTATGATCAGATTCTGCAATGCCTGCGTTATGATGATGGTGACCGTCTGGTTGTCTCTCCTCTTGATTCGCTGCAACCTTCACACCAGCGAGATTTACGCACTCTGATTGCTAGTAAGCCTTCTGAGGAAATTATTGGGCATCTTTTTTGGGGTTATGATTTACCAGCTTCTGTCAACGTGCCCTCTACGTCAACAGTTCCCATTCAATCTGTGTTTGACAGACTGCAGGCTGCAATTCCGCCGTTGGGCGCGGAAGATTTCTTTCAAACTACCCAGCAGGCTCCGCCCTCAAACAGTGCCCAGGCCCAGTTTGCTCCCACGAGGCCACGGTCTTCCCACGCCCGTGTTTCAGCCTTTGACAGACTAAGGTACCCATCTGTCCCTGAGCGTGTCTCTGCTTTTGATCGTTTGGAGTTTCCGGCCCAACAATCGGGCCCATCAGTGCCGAAGCCCAAGCCTACGTGTCCTCGGTGCCTCCGGCTGGGTCACACTCGCCGTAATTGTTGGAATCAGATTATTTGTTATGCCTGTAATAAACCTGGCCACATTAAAGATAATTGTTTTGGTGCCGCCAAACGCATATGGGTTCAAAAGGAAGTCAATTTGCCATTTAAGGAAGGCCCTGTCGTTGCTACTCTGGATCTAAACCTTCCGCCTAATGACGATCTTTTGCAGCCGTCGATGGATGATCTTGACTTAACCCTAGCTGTTGGATCTCGGCCACCTGGAACCTTCCCCACCTGCCTGGAGAAAATTAAGGATTTTTCCTCCTTTTCTTTTCTTGGCCTGGGCCTTGCCTCTTCATCTCCCTGACACCCTGCTGTGCAGCAGCACTGTAGCTCCTCGCCGAACACGCCGCCTGCCGCCGCTGCATTGAGCCAATCTGTGATGGCCAACTTCCCGGTGGATCCTTCTCCGTTCATCCCTGGTCAGTACGAGATCGTGGAGGTAGCAAACCGCCCCCAGCTCTGCCGCTACCACCTCGCCCGCCCGGTCACCGCCAAGAACGAGGATGTCGCCATCGCCACCATTGTGCCTAGCTTCCCTGCGCATCAGCCTTTTGCGGCCACCAGGTTCTTTCTTCGTTCGCTGATTGAGGATGAGCTCGGCTTCTCGCTTGGTATCTCGCAGCGTTGTCCTATTGGCTCTGCATATGTGCGCCTTAGTTCCCCTTCTGATCGTGACTGGCTTGTCAATAATAGTCCTATTCAGTTCCAAGGCAGGGAAGTCTCTTTCGTTGAGCACAACAAGGGTCTGAATCACCGAGCTTTTACCTATAATAGAGAGTGCTGGCTTTTACTGTTAGCTTTCCCAACCGATATGTGGACTGATGAACACATCAGAGGAGCTGTTAAGGACTTTGGCGCCTTCATTTCTTGGGATAAAGAAGTTAGTACATATGGTGCCCTTGTTGTTAAAGTTCGAGTGGTTGACTTGCATCACATTCCTCATTCATGTGTTGTCTCCTCTGGTAATGAGTGGGCTGCTGAATCTTGGTCAGTGCCAATTTTTATCTTAAGCCAAAAATTGCTTGGTGGGCTCCCAGCTGATGAGGATATTCCCCCTGCTGATGGCTCTACTCCACATCCAATGCCCCAGGTTCCCTTTGCACCTGCTGATGAAGCACCTGCTGCTCCAGATCAAGCCCAACAGGCTCCACATGGTTGGCCACTTTGGCTACCTGGTCAGATTCAGGCCCAGAACCTAGCTCCTATCAATGTCAACCTTGCTGGTCAAAATCTTGGCTTTATTGACAATATGATACATGGACCACCTGATCTGAATGTTATACCTCATAATATCCCTATTGATCTCAATGCTCAGCCACATCAACTAGATGAAGAGGATTTTCTAGAGCTGAATGATTTGATTAATCCTGTTGACCATCTGCCTGGGGAAGATGTTGTGTTTGCTCTAGCTGCTCCTAATGCTATTGTCCAACCTCCTAATGCTAATGTCCAGCCACCTGCTGATGTTGACATGGATCAGCCTGATGAGTTGCTTAGTGATTTAACTGTTACCATTAGCTCTGCTAATACTCTGTCAGATGAGTCAGGAGCTTCAGTGAATGGGGTAGCTCAACCTCAACAGCTGCATATTGGGCTGGCACTTGTTCCTGAGATACCTGTAGACCCAGTGGCAAACATTTCCCCTTGCTATGGACCTGAACAAGCCTCTTTCCTCTATTCCGGAGAAGGTACAATTGCTTGGTCCTCATTCTTCAAGCCTGATGGTGCTCTGGTTAACACAGTTTCTGTTCCTGCTCAATGGGCAGATTTCTTTACTGCCAAGCTTCTAACTCCAGAGGATTTTGACTGGGCCAAGAGCCTCCTGCAGTCCAAGATATGGCAGATTGTCAGTGAATTTGATTTGAATAATCCTGCTGCTTCTAGAGCTTTTGCTCTCCCAAGGAATTGTCCTTCTCTGGCTCCACCTATTTTCACTCTTTCTGTGGAAACTATGAAGGTAACCCAGGGGTTCCTCACTCCACAAGCTCCAAGAATTCAAGCTGAAGAACAGTATTTCTCTACTTCTGTTCTGCATCACAAGAAAAAGGGTACTAATCTTCCCTTAGCTTGCTCTGAAGTGAGAAGAAGTGGCAGACTGAAGCTCCTCAATAAGGGGTATAGAGCTAAAACTTGTTTTGACAAGAATTGTCTTGCTTGTGCTGCCATTGCTCCCCCTGTCAAGAAGTCTGTTGTGAGAAATTTATGCCACAAATTTAACATCCAGGATTCCTCAGAGGTGGATGACAAGGATGACAAAGGTGAAGATGAACCACCAGTTGTGATAACTAGGGGTGGTCAAAGAAAGCCATCTAAGGATGATCCCAATGCAAGCAAGCCCAGGAAATCCAGGAAGAAGTGATGCATGCATGCTTCTTTTTCTGATAGCTATCCTCTTTTGGCCCCTTGTTTTGGGCAGTTTCTATGCTTGCATGATATGTAATGCATACCAGTACCTATATGAACTACCAGTTTTTATGTTTGGATGCTGTTTTTGGGGCTTCCTTGCCTATCTCTGTAATGGATTGGTTATGATGATGGACCTGGTTATTATGATGGATGGCTTTTTTCTTGTCAATGTTTTATCTGTCAGTGTGTACTTGACAGTTTGTCCCACTATCTATTCCTATTTCCAATGAATAAGATCTTTTGGAAAATCTTAAACTGGAATATTAGAGGCCTTAATGACCCTTCTAAATGGACACTTATTTTTGATAAAATTCGTGAAAGTGGATGCCATGTAATTTGTTTGCAAGAGTCTAAGAGAGAGCAAGTGGACCTCACTTTTCTCAGACAATTCTGCCCACACAATTTTGACTCCTTTGCTTTTGCTCCCTCAGTTGGTCGATCAGGAGGTATAATTACAGTCTGGGATAGTTCAGTTTTCACTGGAGTAGAAGTCTTCCAGAATAAATATCCACTTTCAGTAGAATTCCATGCAACAAAGTCTGATGATTACTGGACACTCACAAATATTTATGCTCCCTGCACTGACAATGAGCAGATTCAGTTTCTCCAGTGGATGCACAATATTCATATCCCTTCGGATGAAAATTACCTGATGATTGGGGATTTGAATCTCATTAGATCCCCTCAAGATAGAAACAGGCCTGGTGGTAATATCAATGAGATGCTTCTTTTCAATGGGACTATTAGTCATCTTGGCTTGGTTGACATTCCCCTAAAAGGTAGAAAGTACACATGGAGTAATATGCAGCACACTCCACTGCTTCAGAGACTAGATTGGTTTTTCTCTTCTCTAGCATGGACTCAAGCATTTCCTAATACTATTGCTGAGCCCCTTGCTATGACTACTTCAGATCATATTCCATGTGTTCTCTCGATCCAGACATCAATTCCCAAGTCTAGTATTTTTAGGTTTGAGAACAAGTGGCTAAATATGGAGGGTTTTTTGCCTCTAGTTGAAAGGGCTTGGACTCAATCTATCCATTATGCTGATGCTGCCAAGAGAATCACTGCTAAATTCAGATGCTTGCGAAAGGACCTCAAGGCTTGGGCTAAGAATCTTTCATCCATCAAGGAAGACATAGCTGATTTAAATTCTCTGATCTCACTTGTGGATGCTATTGAAAATTTCAGAGATTTATCCACTATGGAAAGAACTTTTAGAACTGCTATGAAACAACATTTGGCAACTCTTTTGCAACAACAGTTAGTTTATTGGAAGCAAAGGGGGAAAATTAAGTGGGTTACTTTGGGAGATGAGAACTCCAGATTCTTTCACTCAATGGCCTCAAGTCAGAAAAATAAGAATCATATTGCTACTATTAATGACAATTCTGGTGCCCCTGTCAGTGATCATGCTACCAAGGCCACTTTGCTCCTGCATGCATACAAGGACAGGCTAGGGCAAACAGAGAACATATCTTCTCTGTCTCCCTTTGCACATTTGCTGAATAATGAAGGGATTGACCTTGCTTTCTTGGAAGCTCCCTTCACTCATGATGAAATTGATGCAGTCATTAAGGAGTTTCCAAATAACAAATCTCCAGGGCCTGATGGTTTTAATGCTGAGTTTCTTAGAAAATGTTGGCCTATCATTAAAAAGGATTTCTATGATCTGTGTGACCAGTTCCATCAAGGAAACCTTTGCCTCCAGAGTATCAATAGCTGTTTTATCACTCTGGTGCCAAAGAAGGACAATGCTGAGACATTACATGATTTCAGACCAATCTCTCTCTTAAACTGCACCTTGAAACTTCTCACCAAGCTGCTGGCCAACAGACTACAAACTGTCATTCAGAGTATTATTCATGAGAATCAATATGGTTTTATCAAGTCTAGAACTATTCAAGACTATCTGGCTTGGGCCTATGAATACTTACATTTTTGCCATAAAACTAAAAAGAAGACAGTGGCATTTAAGATTGATTTTGAGAAGGCTTTTGATAAAGTAAACCACTCCTTCATTTTGGCAGTTCTTGAGGCAAAGGGTTTTGGTCCTGTTTGGTGCTCCTGGATAAAACAGCTTTTAACTTCTGCAACATCCTCTGTACTATTGAATGGTATTCCTGGATCCTTTTTTCAGTGTAAAAGAGGGGTAAGACAGGGTGATCCCCTCTCCCCTTTGCTTTTTGTTCTAGCTGCTGATGTTCTGCAAACACTGGTTAATGAATCTATGAGGGATGGCCTTCTCTGTAGACCTCTGGCCTTGCAATGTTCCACAGATTTTCCTATTTTGCAATATGCTGATGACACCCTTATCATCCTTCAAGCAGATGAGCAACAACTTAGACATCTCCAACAGCTATTGCAGGTCTTTGGGGATATTTCTGGCTTGAGAGTCAATTATTCTAAGTCCAGTCTTATCCCAATCAATATTGCTGATGAAGAAGTTATAGCTCTTACTGAAGCTCTACATTGTCAGCAGGGAAGCTTACCCTTTACCTACTTGGGACTGCCTCTGAGTACAACCAAGCCTCGAAAAGAATTTTTCATTCCACTAATACAGACTGTCCAGAGGAGATTACCAGCCTGTACTATGTATCTGAACTATGGTAGCAAATTAAGGATGGTTAACTCAGTTCTTTCATCATTACCCATGTTTTACCTTTGTTCTTTAAAGATCTATAAATGGGTTATTGATGAAGTTGATAAGTACAGAAGACACTGTATATGGAGAGACAAGGATTTACAGAAAAAGAATCCTCCCCTTGCTGCTTGGGATTTGGTATGTCGGCCAAAGGATCAAGGTGGTCTAGGTGTCCTTAATCTCTCAGTCCAGAATGACTGTTTGTTAATGAAGCATCTGCACAAATTCTACAGAAGAGCTGATCTGCCCTGGGTAAAGATGTCTTGGGAGTTATATTATTCCAATTGTCTGCCTCCAGTTAGAACTAGAGAGGTTTCTTTCTGGTGGAGAGACTGTCTGAAGCTGCTGCCCACCTTCAAAACCCTGGCTGAATGTGATTTTATGCAAGGCAACACCATTCTCCTCTGGCAAGACAAATGGACCACTCATATCTTGAAAGATACTTGGCCACACCTTTATTCCTTTTGTAAGGATGAAAACATCTCTATTCAACAGGCCTTGCTTATTAATGATATGGCCGAACTCTTTTATCTTCCTCTATCCGAAGAGGCTTTGCAGCAATTCCATCTTTTTCAAGCCCTGCTTTTGAATCTTGAGCCAACTACTGATTTGGATATTTGGACAGTTCTTGGGAATTCTATGGCTACTAAAACTTCCATAGTTTATAAATCTCTCATGAATAAGGGTGGCACTATCCAAGCCTTGAAATGGATGTGGAATAGTTGTTGTCAGCAGAAACATAAGGTTTTCTTCTGGCTACTGATTCATAATCGCCTTAATACCAGGGCCATGCTGCAAAGGAAGAATTTCTTCATGGATAATTACTATTGCGTTATGTGTGATCAGGATGAATTGGAAACAAGAACACACCTGTTCTTTCAATGTCCATTTGCTCAGATGTGTTGGCAATATGTAAGCCCAACCTGGATTCCCCCACAGCAGACAGATATTCAAAGCTTCATTACAAGCTTGAAATTATCTCTCAACGTTCCTTTCTTCATGGAGCTGATCATGTTGATTTCTTGGGCTATCTGGACTACTCGCAATGCTTTCATCTTCAAAAGTACTCCACCGAATTTATACAGATGTCGAAGAAAATTCAAGGAGGAAGTCTCGCTGCTTCTTTATAAGACTCCTAGAAAGTCTTATTCTGGCCTCAAACTTCGGGTTGAGAGATTTCAATAGCCCCAGATAAGTTTGTTCTTTTTTCTTCTTCTTTCTTTGGGCTTAGGGCCTGCTAGTTAGTCAGCTATTGCTTAACTCTAGCAATATGCTTTTTGTACATACTTCTTTTTGAAAATATACAAATATACACAGTGGGAAAACCCACTGATTTGCCTCAAAAAAAAATTGTTTAGGCTAATCTATTCGATTGGACCAACATGACATCATGAGTACATCTTTTTCACGTTTAAAACTTGATCATTCAACTACAAACTGTAAAGAAGTAGCACAAAAAAAATAGTTGCATGTCCAAAATACGTCGGACCGCTGGAGGTAGCCCCCGACGCAAACGGACATTTCGCCCCTTGCGGTCAATTTGGCATCCGCGGGGCGACGCAAACGGACGCTCGCGACCACTTTTGAGCGTCCGAAATGCGTCACCCCGCTGGAGATGCCCTAAGTCTAGCTATCGACCCGACCAGCTGTGTGCATGCCCTATCTGGAAATAGGTCAATGAGACTGTTTGAAGATTCAAAGGTGTAGGAGAATTCAACTGGATTCTGAAAATATGTTGTTTTCTCTCCATATGGGAATAAACACCCTGGTCTATCGATCAATCGATGAACACAACAGGTTTTTATCACGAAGCTCAAATATCAGAGCATCCTCATCGGTGCTCCCAAACTGCACCCAACAATTGCGCCGGAAGAGCCATTTAGGGGCGCCAACAAAAACTGCCGCCATTTGGGGGCGGACTAGCGCCTCCCAAATAGAGCTCCCAAATTTATTTTCAGTTTAAAATGGATAATTCAATCTAATAAACTGTTTATTACAATAATTCGAAGGAAATAAACCCACATGTTTACACACCAAATCAAATAATTTATTACAATAATTCAAACAAATAAGATTAAGCAATTCAATAGTTCAAGAGACACATCAAGGGGCGTTTTCTTTACTTGACCACAAATGCTCCACCAAGTCATGGCGAAGTTGGAGATGAACTTGCTTGTCATAAATTTCTTGATGCATGGCTACAAACTCGTTCGACACCTCGTGATCGACTTCAGCAAGAAGCCCCTAGCTCTCAAAGATCATGTCATGAGCCTCCAGATTAGAGCGCTCACTCTCGACGATTATGTTGTGCATGATCACATAGGCATTACTCATCTTCCATATCTGAGAGGTGGACTAGGTTAGAGCAGGGTATCTGACAATAGCAAAAAAAACTTGGTGCACACCAAATGCCCGTTCGACATCCGTCCTACATACTTCTTGGCACATCAGTCCATCTTCTCGGTAAAAGGGGTGGAGATCCATAGGTGGTCGAAAATGTCGCCCACAGAGGATAAATGCTATCAGGCAGGTATTACCCTTTCATATATGTGTTGCCGTTGATCTCATAGGTGATAGTAGGGGCATGGCCTCCAACAAGTTTACGAAAGACTGGTGAGCATTGGAGCACATTGATCCAGCCATGCCAAAATCCTTGTACATCCCATGGCAAGCAAACAGATAATTCTTCCAATCCCAATGCATCCAGTTGATGCTTCCAACTATACCTAAAAAATTCTCTCGCTGCATTTTGAACCAATATCCGAACCGTGTCTTCTTTATTGGGTGCCCTAAGATAGTGCAGCCCAAACACTGCCACCGCCGCCCGACAATACCTGTACACGATCTTGAAGGCCGTTGGACTCGGCCATGTATATGTAACCATCCTGAGCATTTTCATGAGCTCTATAGGCAAGACACCTTAAGGCACTCGTGCACTTCTGTTCAAAAGTGAAACCATATAATCTAGCGCAATTTTATTTTTCATAGGAAATAGGAATCGTACCCCCGCACAAAAATGCACAATCTTCCGAAATGTTTCTTTGTGCATCCGAAAGCAGCAACAATTTTTTTTAGCCCATGTGTGGCGCCATCCATAAAATAACCGTCTTCAAGCATCTCGGCTCTGGCCAAGTAGTGGCAAACTATGTTGTTCCTGTTCCCCTTAACTGAACCGCCAATGTGAGGCGGTTGTAGCTTCGCCCGTAAGAGGAGAGGAGAGACCATAAGAAGAAGTTGTTTCTTCCTCGCCGCCTCCTCTTGCATCAACTGATGAACCATAAAATCGTCGCCGCTATCTATTTATACGCATGGCACATATGTGCCAATCCAATATTAAACACATCCTAAATTTTACCGACCTAAATTATGGACAAACACTCGCCTAGTAAATGCACCGAGCAACTTCCGTGCGTGGTGGCTGTGTAGTGTAGCCGGATTCTTGTGCCTCAGGCGACAGTAGAAAATGGGCATGGTTGGTTACTCCTTCCATGGCGTGGCAACAACAGATGTGATGCTCCTCGGTAGACTTGGGTACGGCCGGTAGGAGAGAATCCATAACTGCTGGTGGTGGCGAGAGGCGGCGACGGAGGGCACGACAGGCTCAGTGAGACTAGTGGTAGAAGCTGCTGCCGAAGAGAGACAATGTTGCGTTGCCTTGGCGGAGCGCAATCTCCGTCGATGCGGGGTGGCAACGGCTACGATTCACGGGGTGGAAGAAACCATGGCTTGCGGGGACGAGGGGTGGGCTGGGCTAGGATGGAGTTGCATCGCTGCCATGATGGCCCTACCAAACTGTTTTGATGTGATACGCATTGCCGATGCCCCCTTTCGATCCCACCTCTCCGGGGCCGGCATGGGGGTGCCAGTCGAGTTATCGGGCCGCAGTTCGGGCAGGAAACGCTTTGAGGAAGGTGGTGGTAGGCGTTTTTGGCCCAGAACCCGCAAAGGCGTTTGGCCGGCTTTTGGGGGACACCCGTGGGTATGTTGTTACAACTCAGCATAGAGAGTTGATACACATATCAATCATCAAAATAAAAGGAATGAAAAGTATTGCATATAGCAACTATCCATTCCAGGTCTGTATAGTATGCAGCTAGTTAGCTAGTCATGCTGTAGATATTTCGAGCAACCATCAACAGTCGGTTGCATCCAATAGTCATAAAATCCCGCCGATCTAACGACAGGAGCGGAAAGACCATATCTGGATATGTGTACCAAAATAACAACTTGCGATTTTTTTAACCTTTCATCTTGTTATAAATAATGTTGCTTCTACATGTATGTTTTTTTACAAAAGAAGGACGCAGACGCTCATAGATACACACATACACTCACTTCTATGAATACACACATACCCTATCTCTATGAACACCTCTGAAAGATTGAGTCCAACAAACTAATGATCTAACGGGTCATGAGATTGATGAATCACCACACACGTCTCGCTATCGACGGGAAAATCGTCTCCTAGTGAAAGAATATTACGCCTTTATATATGAACTAGGCTAGGTTGCCACTACTCCTCTAACCATCAAACCACATGTTGGTTCTCTTGCTTCTACTTTTTCAAATAGATCATCATTTAAACGCTTTATTACTCAAAGCAAGTATTATACCCGGACTCTGCATATGTAGGATGCACACAACCGTATAGATCCATTTATTGCAAACCAACTAAAGAAGAAAAACTCTCAGAAAAGTGTTCAATAAAGAAAATAATGCATGGCTAAGACGAAGAAGGACCAATCTACAAATCATGTTGAGAAAAAATATCCCTCTTGCTTAAGCTCCAATGTGTATTCTCAGTAGGGAATTTGAGAACGGTGTAACTTCGACCAGAAGACTGACAAAGATCGATCAATATGGTACACTTGCCCGGCCCGTATAGTATGTCTATCCAGTTGCTGCAAAATCCAAAGGGTGCTCTGAAATCCAAATCTGAAGTTTTTTCGTTATCATGGGTGTGTTTTGTTCCTCTCGCTTTTCTTCTCTGTGCTGTGCATGAGGCTAAAAACTAATTTGTATGGTGTTCGTGGTACCACACCGTTCGGCAAGGTCTCGTGGCATACATGATTCGCCATGCTACAGATCTTGGCTCGCTTGGCACTATAGTGACAACCGGACGAACTGCCATATATGGCCTTGATATTCCCAGCCTGCCGTATGGTGAAATGCCACCGACTCATTTATATGTGTCATTCCTGGTCAGATGGCAAAATATCCAAATGTCCTCAATTACATGGGTAAGTAGTAGTACACAGTCTGGTCTGCAAACGTTACATGGGTAAATTTAAAAGATGCATATTATTTCTCATAGTCATCTATTTGTATAACATCAACCGATAAATTGGATTATCCGAAGGCTCAAACTAATGTAAGAGAAAATATAGCACACTAGAATCTAAACATGGAATATAGAAAACAAGATATGAGATGTATAGTATGTCAATTCTTTTACCTTTCAGTTATCTGTCAGTCACCCGAAATCTCCTGTAAAGATATTCAAACATAGGCAGAACAAAATTATTGGATAACATTTTTAATTCAAATACATTCTCTGCAGATATTTCATGAAGATGTTGGACATCGAATTAAAGGAGAGCCGTAGAACGACAAGTGCCGCACAAAAGTCTGAAAATTGCTGGCGACAATGC
Source organism: Lolium perenne (assembly GCF_019359855.2). Lineage (NCBI taxonomy): Eukaryota > Viridiplantae > Streptophyta > Magnoliopsida > Poales > Poaceae > Lolium > Lolium perenne. The sequence goes on along the minus strand of NC_067249.2, from coordinate 34,075,260 downwards.
AAGCACACAATCTGCTGGTACGTTCTAGCTCTACAAGCACTTGTTGGAGGAACCTATCTGAACTCCTCCGTGTGAAGATGAACACGATTGGTTGGTACGTCCTGGCCATTCAATTCCCAAGGTTGATTGTGCGTTGTGTTGGAATTTTGGTAGCAACAATTAACCAGCTTGAGATTTCTCTTCAGCAAAATAAGTTCAAATAAGTTAACATGCTTGACATATGTTGCCAAGACAGCACAATTCCACATGTTCAATATTCATTCCCATTTTACTACTTAATGTAAAAGGAAATCTTCAAAACTTATCAGTGAATCAATGGTCAAGAAATTTATGAATGAATTCTAGCTAGACTTCTTGCTAGCCGTATGAGAAAACTTACTGATTCAACAAATTTGACAGGATAAAAGGTTTAAGAAAGTAACTACCAAACCGTCAAGAGATACTTTGAAGTGCAAATGAAGAAATATCTTGCAAAAAAAAAGGATCCAGCCCTACCAAGCCCTACAAGGGACAAAACAAAAAATAACCTCATCCTAAACACAAAGCTGGGATTTCTTTGGTTGGCTGGGAATAGCTCAAATGGCCCCTCCTCTCTATCATTAGTGATTGATCCCTGGGGACACAACGTATGGATCATGTCTACCACACATCCCCATTTCTGAATAGTAAAAATAATTAGTTTAAAAGGTCCAACGTGAGAACACTGGCGCTACACGCAGAAATTTAAAATGACTTTCTGGTAAATCCAACGTGCTAAAGACCCTACCAAATGATGTGGGTCGATTTGGATTGCAGATCTCTGTGAAGTATCAGTTCATTTTCCTATTCTATATGGAGCCAAATATATCACACACACAGACGACACTCCGACATATCTGCAGCTAAATTTTGCATACAGCGACTATCTTCTTTCAATTGTCTATGTGAATTATGAGGACTCAAATCTTCCAATTTGAAACCATAAATGCATATACAAAAGCAAATGAAAATAAAGAAACAATAGAAAGCTTTTGTGCCCGTGTAATCTCTCTCTCTCATCATCGGCCAACCATCGTCAGCCATGCATGCATGCATGCAAGCTTCCAAGATCCGGTAGGGCCCACGCCTTAGCTTCACGTGAAAAGGTTTTCGCAGCGATAAAAGAGAGCCGCCACGTTGGCAACGAGAATCCGGCGTGGCCAATGGTGTGCAGCCATGTCAGCAGATAAGAGAAAACAATAGGTTCTTTCTTTCCGTTGGGAGGTCCACTTGCGGGGTAGATCGCTTGAGGATGATGGGCAATCAGATAGGGTGTACCAGCAAGGCTAGATTACTGAAATGCCCTCCTCCGGTTTCTTGGCCTTTTGGTGGTTGCAATCCTCCAATCAAAAGTTTGAACATGTTTTGGTGATCATGAATGATTGTATTTTGAGAGACTTTCATATCAGGGTTTTTTTTAAGTGTTGATGGTGTGTTAGCATTATGATTCCAAACAAGGTTTTGGAGTGTGAATCTTAATGTAAGAATTTGCTTGCTCGATTTTCCTTCAAGCAGAGTAACTAAGGGTTTGCAAGGGGCAATAAGTAGGACTTAGTTGTTCCACGCTCTTCATCTGTCCTGATCAATATTACAAAGTTGTAAGATTTACTAGTCCAAGTTTTGTCCTCTGACCAAAGGAGAAATTGGGAAAGAAATCTACATAGTAAATGCCAACACACTTGTTCAACAGAATGATTCTATATGTGAGAGAAGAAGAACAAAAATAATTTGCTGGTTGTTAGGTTTTTACAAGGGTTTCCATTTTCCAAGTAAAAATACTACTAGTATATCCGACACGAGATCGAGGACAATTAGAACAAAGTGAAAGTACTTGACATTTCACAGAAAAAAGGCAATCTAAAGAAACCATCAAAGGTTTGCTTTCCATCCAACACAAGAGGCACGGGACAAGTGTATTAGTCCAAAAAGGTAATAGTTAACTAGTGCTTAGCCGCATGTTCCATTGGCCAGTGCCGTCTCTGAATAAAATACTGAATTTTTTTGGACATGGTTAGCAAGAAACAAACTGATGATTATTCTAATAATATATCTCCTTCTTCATGTTCTAATAATATACTAGTACTAAGGATGTAAATCATGCCATAGGATCATAATATACTAATAGACAAGATCTTCTACAAGGTAAAACTTACATGGTTGTATTTTCATGTTTATATCTCAAAATCTTGACCAGTAAACCAAACAAACCAATAATTGACTAGTTTTCTTGTGATTTTGTGAACCTTATAGAAGCCTAGGGCAAATTGGTCTCACACTCTAGACTTATCCATTGCAAATCCCAGATGACCCAGAACAATTCCAACACATGTACCACCTAGAGAGAGAGAGGAGAGAAGCAAAGGGAGAGATGGAGAGGGAAGGGCCAGCCTGCACAAACACAGTGTGGGCCCTCCAAATGGCATGGCCCCACAGGCAGAGGGAGGAAAGGGACACCATGAGAGGGAGGCTTGTCTCTTCCCCCAGCCCTCCTCTAGTCCCTTCCCCTCTCTAAAACCCCACCCCCTCCTCCCTCCTCTTGAACCCTTTCTTCCTCCTCCCCCGCCGGCTCCAATTCCCACACCCTTCTCTCTCTAGCTTCTCCCTAGCATGTCCTAGAATTAGCATTGCTGTTGTGTTCATCAGTCTCCAATCCCAAAGACATCAATCCCAGCTGCTCATCACTGAATAATTCCTCCCCCCTGTTCTGCTCCTGCTCTCAGTGCTCTGTTCTTGCTGGCTCTGCTCCTAGCTTGACCTCTTCCTCTTGCCACAGACAGAGGACTACAGCAGCTGAGCAGCAGAGAAGAATCTTTCTCCATTGCCTATTTTGTTTTCTTGGTGTTTTCATACACACACACACAGCTCAAGTCCCAGGTGGGGGCGGGTTCTTGACCAAGTTTTTTCCTCTTTGGAGTTTGCCCATGTCCCAAGGTTTCTGGTGCAGCTTTGCCTAGCGCCTTGTTTGTCCCTCCGAAGAAAAGGTTGCAGTTTTCTCGCTACCTTTTTCTTCTCCGTCTTGCACCTTTCACCAACAAGGACGGAAGTCCCTCTGTTCCCGCGAAATCTTGTTGGGGTTTAGGGGTTTAGAATTCGAGACTCTCGTGGTGGAATTGAACAGAGGAGAGCTGGAATTGGTTTGAGCGGTGGTGGTTGAGCTCGAGGGCGCATTACGATGACGTCTTCCTGCATACCCACCGGGCTGCGGCTCGACCTGGACATGGTGAAGGCAGCGGCATCGCCGGGGGCGCACTCCTCGCCGCTGCGGCCGGTGCACTCCTCGCCGTCGTCGACGCTCTCGGAGGCGTCCAACGCGTCCTCGTCGGCGACGTCCGTGTCGCTCAAGCGGGCGCGGGCGCCGCGGAAGCGGCCCAACCAGGCGTACAACGAGGCCGCCGCGCTGCTGGCGTCCATCCATCCCTCCGTCTTCCCCGTCAAGAAGAGCCCCAAGACGGCCAAGCCGCCGACGCTGGCGAGGCAGCTCTCGGGCCTCGCCGCGGCGTTCGGCGACACATCCTCCGACCTCCTCCCGCCGCTCCCCGTCCTCGCCGACGCCGCATTCCTCCTCCGCGGGGGCGCGCCGTCCCCGTCGCTGTTCCAGCCGCAGCCGCAGAGCCCGTCCGACGCCAAGAACTGCTCGTCCCCGACTCCGGTGAGCAGCGCTTTCCGGGAGTTCCGCGACCCGGCGCCGTCGCCGGCGAGCCCCGACACCGCGACCGGGGACGAGCCCGGCGAGCTCGACTTCGACGACGACGACGGCTTCGACGCCGAGTCCATTCTCGACGTCGGCGACGAGGACGCCGCCGAGGGCATCGACGGCATCATGGGCAGCCTCACAATGGAGGGCAACACTACGTCCGCCACATCCGACGACTCCATACTGTCCAGCTCTGGCATACACCCTTACCTCAGGAGCCTCATGGTGGTCGGCCTCGCCGGCCGCTTCGAGCTCGGCCTCGGCTCGCGGCAAAGCACGCGGCCCAACCTCAACCGCGCACTCAAGCGGCGGGATGACGACGGTGCATGGTGGATGTGGCCCGCCGTGCCGGTGAAGGACATCACCGTCGCGCCACCGCTGCCACCATCCCCACAACCGGCGGAGGCGTCCAACACCGCCGCAATGCCGCCACCCGCGTCGTCGGCGCCGGAGAAGAAAAAGAGTAAGAAGAAGAAGGTGGTGAAGGTGGAGAAGGTGATGGCCAAGGAGGAGGAATTGGCCAATGCCAAGTGTGTGGAGGGAGCCGATGGAACAGTGGATGTGGCCGACGGCAATGTCGACGATGACAGTGCACCGACCAAGGCACCGAAGACCGGGTTGGGGCTGAAGTTGGACACCGACGATGTGCTCAAGGAGTGGTCCGGCAAAGGCTCCATGTTCGCCGAGGGCAGCATGCCGGAGTCGCCGGAGTCGGCAGCCGAAGTGCGGGTAAGTACTTGTTTCACTGAATTTTACCTTTCACTTTATTCCCTGTGCCAAGCAAATCTCATTCAGAAAACATAAAAAATTGGCACAATTTGCTGATGAATTATACCCCTTCCATAGAATTCTTACTGATTCAGATTAATCGAGGGGACTTGTGCTCAAATTGATATGTGAAACTCTGAAATCTGAATAGGTGTTGCGATAGAAGATTTATTTCTGTTCCACTACCATAATCAGATTTCAGTGTGTGTCATGTTTTTATAGCTCAGTTTTACCTCTGCATACCCATTTCTTCAGTAAGTGAGCTCCTTTTACTAGGAAACAGAAGAACTTACCTCTTGTTCAACAAAGAAAAAGGGGCACCTCACAACCAGAAACCACATGTTTGACATGCATGCAACTGCCATTTGCCGAACTGATATCAACTATTAAGCCTATAAACACGGAAAAATGTTTTTTCAACTGATGGTCCCTCACAAAGTCAGAAGTAGTACCCAGTCGTGTACTGTTTCATATCTGTAAGTACAGTAGTACACACCTTTTAAGAGTATATCACTGATACTCCAGGAACCCATAAACTGGAAGTGTCAAAAAATGATGTATCAATAAAGACTAAATAGTCAGTCCCAGCAAACCTACTGCTTAGATTCCATGAGCCGCTCTTAGCTCTAAGAGCTGCTCTCTCCCATAAAATGGAGCAGCTGAGTTATATTTTTATTTTGTTTCTGCTAAACATGTGCGCAAATTAACTGTTGGGAACTGTTCTGTAGAGAAAATACGGTTAGAAATTGGATAAAATCAGTTCAACCATTATATTACACTACTAGTTAGCTACACTCAATTATTCAATAGTGGACCACAGGCAATTGAGCCTGGAGATTCTGGCATAGATTACATGCTTGTCTTCTTGCTAAGAGTCATTTGGGCTCAAATTTGGTGCCTTTTGGGCCACTGATGGAGCGACTGCAACAAACTCTAGCCCCAATTCAGTTGGATTTTCTGCAATTTGCTCTGATAGATGGCAAGACTTGCAGCTGTCATAACTGGCAAGAATCGTTACACAGATCTGTCCAGCTTCTTTGTAGTTTGTAGTCTGGACACATAATGGAACGAATTTACCTAGCTTAGGAGACGTTAATGGTAATGTAAAACTGTAAACATCTTTTTGCACTTGTTTTTCTCAGATTACTAAGAGTGAATTCCATGTTGCAGGCCAAACTTGCAGACATTGACTTGTTTCCTGAGAATGGGTCTGGTGGCATCAGGGAAGCGAGGGTGATGAGGTACAAGGAGAAGCGGCGCAACCGGCTGTTCTCGAAGAAGATCCGGTACCAGGTCCGGAAGGTGAACGCCGACTGTCGGCCTCGGATGAAGGCAAGCACTACTAGAACTGATTCTTGAAAGAATAAAAAGTTCTACTATAATATTTGTAAGCCATACACTGGAAAAACCTCACTCCTCACACCAGATCACCATCACCTACATATCTACTTCGTCTAAACCAAGTCTTGGAGTTTTACTGATGTGCTCCATGTTTTTCTGTCATTTCAGGGAAGGTTTGTTAGGAGCCCATCTCTTCTGCAGCAGGCCCTGGAGGAAGAGATCTAGATATAGAGATACTTGCTAGCCTTTTTATGGACACCTTTTTTGGCCCTCTAGTTTCTCTCATTAGCCAAGAGATGTCACTGAGTGAGTGAGAATTTTTTGTTCCCTCCCTTGTTTTTTCTTTTCATCTTTCGGAGTTTTGCTTTGCGGAGAGAGGATAGAGATGCCCTTGGAGTGAGTTGCCATGGGGATCAGAGCAGGTCAGGACAGATAGTTTGTTTCAGGTTTACAATGTGAGGTAAAGGAAGGAAATAAAGTGATGTTAGAATATTATTACTACAGTCATATACTATCAAGCAATATGCAGTTATGAACAGATGGTGCAGTTTTATCCCCTTTAACTTCACTCGATACGTCTGAACATTGCTTCTCGGAACATGCAAACTATAGCAAACACAAACCAAATGTCTCTGCAACTGAGGGATCGCTTGATGTAAGCAAGTGCTACCAAGTTGAATTATGCAGTACAGTAGGCAAATTATGTAGTGCCGTAAACTTTGTAATCAGAAGTACCTGACGTTCAGTAATAGGTTACCTTTTTTTTAGATGAGAAACAGATTACCTTGAGACATGAAACATCGCCTGGAAAGCAAGCGATTGGAACTAAGGTCAGTTGTAAATGGCGTGCGGTAGAAACAGCGGCGCTGGCTTGTGATGATGCGTCAAGTTAAGAAAGATGCCCTGGAAATATTGGGCCGGCTTTTGGCTTAGCTAGCTGAAGATAGCCTGTGAGGAGAAGCGGATCCTGCGTATTTTGTTAACTAGTACTACTATGAAGGGAGAAGTGGTTTGGAAATTTGATCCTGGGTGGTGAGGCTGCCATCCATCCAGGTCCAAACTGCTAAGCCATGTGTGTTCGTATTTTGGTAATCAACTACAGGAATTCACTAGGAGTAGTATGCAATTTGCATATCTTAAAGTTTGGCGATTAAATGTAACAGTAAGCATCACACAGATCCATGTTAGTTATAATAAACATAAGAGACTGACAGAAGGTCTGCTTCATAGATCACCGGGGAAGTAGGCAGTGAGAACTGCAGCAACAAACATTTGAGCAGCAGTACACTACCAAATCAACATTTACTGATTCAGTCCAACAGTACTTTCATCAACTCATACAACACAACAGTCAACTGCTTACATACACCAAGTAATGGTCCATAACAAGAACTATCCATATGCAGTTCTTATCGCACTGCATATCTACACAGAGATAACTCTCTCCACACTGCACATCGTAGTTACTTAATACATGCGATAATCGCACTAGGCTTTTCGAGGGAAAAAAAGTAAGTGAGCCTCCCGGGTTCTTCCCGGGGCACTGGAAGATCGTCACATGCTTACTGCTGCTGCAGCTTCAGGATGGTAGTGAAGCATCTCCTGCCACATCATTTCCCGGATCATCTCTGCACTGATGTTCTCATCTATGTCGAGATCAATGGGCACTTGCGCGGGAGGGTTTGCACTTGGGTCATACAGAGGAGACATGTAAGGGTGTTCGAGGGCCTGGGTAACGCTGATCCTTTTGGTAGGATCGAAGATGAGCATCTTCTGTAATAAATCGATGGCGAGGGGGTGTGCATGTGGGTACATACTTGCAAGGGAAACACCAGGAGTGTAGGGAAGAGTCTTGATGTATCTGCGAGCTTTTGGGTTGTCGATGAACTCTAGATCAGACTCGCTCATGGTGCCAAGAACATTGACTATCAGCTTTAACTGATTTAGGCACTCCGTCCCTGGAAAAATAGGCTTACGGCCAAGTAGCTCAGCAAAGATGCAGCCTACAGACCAAACGTCGATGGAAGTGCCATAGTTGTCACAGCAAAGCAGCAGCTCAGGAGCCCTATACCAGCGGGTGACGACGTATTCAGTCATAAACTGGCCTTTACTACTGTTTGTGCGTGCAAGACCAAAATCGCATATCTTCAAATCACAGTTTGCATTCACCAGTAGATTCCCAGGCTTTAGGTCTCTGTGGAGTATCTCTGCTGAATGGAGATATTTCAGCCCTCGAAGCAACTGCAATGTCAAGAAAGCAATAAGATCTTCAATTATTACAGAAGATGCAGATAGAATAAGTAAATAAGATCTAAATGTATTCAAAGGATCATGAGACAGCAGGTTAAATTAAGCTCAAAGGTTAACATGAAAAAAAAATCTATCGGCATGCTTATATTTCTTTTTGAATGCATGCGTATACTTCTTTTTGAATGCATGCTTATACTTCATGTAGTCGTAGATATGCTGTTGTAGGTTAATATATGCATATAACAACTAAATTTGTAATCAGATAGCCTAATTCACTCCATTCTCGTATTATTTGGATGTGGAGGTCTGACAAAGTAAACTCTAAGCAAGTCTTACCTGATATATCACCTGGAATAGGAGATCTGGCTTTTACTGCATTAACAAAGTAAGTTGTAGCCCATAAACATCTAAACAAAAAGTGCTAATTTCAGATTGCACTGGATATGAGCCTGTGTCTTATCTTTTTTTATGTATTTCTTGGTTACATGACAGTATAAGGTTCAAACTTGAGAAATACAAAATATGTCAAAAAAAGGTTCAAGGTGGCAGCTACTGAAGCCAAGGCACTTAGGAGGCTCCCACCACACTCGACACCGCCAGATTCTTTGGTCCCACTGTAGCGTAGCTTAGCTTAGCTTGCTTTCTGTTTCTTCTGTTCTGGTATTGTTTTGGATTTGGCTTTGTAGATCTAGTTAGCTTTGGTTTCGGTATATGACTATTGCCTGCAGTTTTCCTTGTTTTGTTCGACTGTGCGGATTTGGCGCCTTCTCAACGCTCCTCTTCTAATAAAAAAGATTAAAAGATAACACATTTTGATGTGTTTTCGAGAAAAAAAAGGGGCAGTTACTAATAGTCTAATACACACATCATGTTCAACATTTAGCTTTGTAAATCTAGTTAGCTTTGGTTTCGGTATATGACTATTGCCTACACGTTTCCTTGTATTGTTCGACCTTGTGGATTTGGCGCCTTCTCGACGCTCCTCTTCTAATAAAAAGGATTAAAAGATAACACAGTTTGATGTGTGTTCGAGGAAAAAAAGTGGCAGATATTAATAGTCTAATACACACAGCATGTTCAACAGGTTGCTAATCCAGACATGCAGAACAGCAAGGTTCAGGTATAGCATATGAAATATGCTATTGTGGCAAACAACAAAAAATGCCCAAGCTAAGTAGAAAAACTCAACAATTCCATGCCACCAAATTTGAGGTTGTCCAAATAGCTTCATAGTACAGTTTCTGTCCATTCCAAAGTTACTAGAAGCACCCGCCTTAAAGGCTGCAATCTGGGCTTATGTCAATTATCCCAAAATCTAGTGAGTGAAGGAACATATGAAACCAACCACAATCAAGCAGGATGACAATGATATGCCACAAGCTGCATCGACTACTTCAGATTGTATCTAGGTTTCAATTTTCTTTCGAGCAGGCATAAACATTAAGAAAGTTCCGTAAAAAATGAGAAAATAAGTTCATGGTGAATTGACTTTGATGTTAGGGCTGAAGGCATACATGAATTGGATCAGCCACTTGATGGTTCAGAACAACATCAAACTCAGATTATTCCAGTGTAAACACTAGTGCCTAACATTGAAGTGCTCACAGAACAGTTTGTGTATTTCAGGTGTTAACTGACAAAGAGACCTAGCAGTTGTGTACTGCAGTCACCAAACTTGTACTCCAACTAATGTGGAAGAGTGATAGAAAAGGTGTGATCTGAGCATTACCTGAAAAAGAAAATATTGGCAGTGATCATTGGAAAGCCCCTGAGGTGATTTGATTATCTGGTGCAGGTCGGTATCCATGAGTTCATAAACCAAGTACACGTCCTTAAAGCTCCTTCTTTGTATAGGCATCATTATATCCTTCAGTGAAATAACATTCTCGTGGCGGAGATGCCGGAGGAGTTTCAGCTCCCGCAAGGTCCTTAGTGCGTCCACACGGTTGTCGAATACATTATGTATCTTCTTTATCGCTACTTTCTCATTCGTCTCGCGATTTATGGACGAGCAAACTATTCCATAAGCTCCTCGGCCGATGGGCTTGATCGGCACGTACTTGGTATCGATCTCGAACAAGGTTTGCCACATAGAGTAGTAATGCTTCCCTTGGTTTCCCACGCCATTTGGAGGATCCACCAGCATTGCCATTTTCAACTAAGCGGAGAAAACGATGTAAATTAGTACAGTACAAATAAACACATATTTTTAAGAATTTTTTTTAGCTTACCACAAAATTACGAATGCAAAAAAAGTAAGACAACTTCATAATAGAAGACAAGTTGTAAAACGATGTGGCCCCACTCTATTCTGCAAACTCCAAGCCTCCAACTACGGCAGAGTTTGCTAATAAATTGGCATGACCTCATTTGTGGACAGAAGCCGATAGAAGCAACCCCCCTCCCCTCTTCTATTTTGGTAGGTGTTTCGGCGAAATTTCAACTAGGATTATTTGGAACCTAAACCTAGATTGTGCCATAATAAGCTACAAGGCTCATAAATTATAGTCAAACTCAACAAGGTGGTGCCAGCACTGAAGTGCAAGATGTACTCCCTCCGTCTCATTAAAGTCGTCTTAATTTTGTCAAAATTTTGGATGTATGCAGTTACTATTTAGTGTCTATACACATCCAAATTTAGAAAAAAATTAAACACTCATGGGACGGAGGGAGACAAATGCTTATAAATGCACATTGACATGTCTAACAGAGTGTACATATTTGGAAGGGTGTAAGTGAAGAAGTACAGAAGGCAGTAAGTGAAATGCCGGCTGTTGGATCAGATTTCTCTAAGGAAATACAGGGGTAAATTCAACGGTCACTGGCATTCTCAGCGTCCTCTGTGTTCAAACTCCAAACCAAGTTACTAATCGCGGAGACCTACACATATTGCGTGCGAGGAAGGCATAGCTCCTCGACCGCCACCGAGCAACCTACCACCCCGGCAACGGATCAGCAGGCTGCCCGCCAAGCAACGCGGCACGATCCATGAGCGGAGAGCGAGCGGCCAGAGGCAGGGTGCAGGGAGTCGAATTCCTCCCGCTCCGGCACTGGATTACGAACAGACACACGCACCCGCCGCGCAGCCGAGCTCGGCAGCTCGGATTGTTCGGATCAGGGGCACCCACACCCCGCGGGGCGGGGATCGGTGGCGGTCCGGACAGGCCCCCGCCGATCTCGGACACACGCAGACAACCCATCGAGACGGATTACAGAGAGGGAGACTTACAGGAGGGAGAGGGAGGGGGGCAGCAGGAGGTGGGTGGGCAGGATCAGAGAGGGCGCGGCGCCATGGGCATGGTGGAGGGAATTGGGAGGAGAATTGCGCCGAGTGGGAGAGAGGGAGGGAGGAGGATGCGGGTGGGGTGGGGGAGGACGAGGACGAGGCGAGGAATATTCCTCGGCCCGGTGGGACGCTGGCCGTCGGATGGGCGCGGTGGGCCGTCGGATGGGGTCCGGTGCGGCGCCACGTGCGGGACAAGCGGAGCCGTGGAAGGGAGGCGATTGATTCGATTGTCACTGTGCGCGGCGCGGCGGTCGGTGGCAGGCGGGCGGCAGGGCGGCGCGCCTCGTTTCAGACGTGCGTGTTCGGCGACGAGGAGGAGGAGTGTGAGTGATGGGTCGCTTCAAGTACTGTACAAGGGATTTGTACAACAATCTCTGAACGGGATTTGCGTGGCTCCAAAGCATGGATTACAGATCGATCTCATCTACGAGTACGACTAAGAGGATCCACCATTATATTGAGAATCCCTTAAGTACAGAAACCCTTTCAATAGTTAAGCCAGCTGGCTATAAGATAATGACATTTCATCCAGGGGAGTATAAGAGTGTACTACCCGACGTAGCAGATTTATCTAAATTCGAGTACATCAAAATTTTGATAAACTTGTGATTTTTTTCTTGTAGATGGATGGGAGTACTTTTCTGGTATATAGCCCACCTCTCCCTCTCACAAAACGTCTACAAGCACGTGCTGCAACTTGCACCGATGTTAAAGCATGTGAGCAGCGCCTACTTTTTTCATGTCTCTTTCCCTCTAAATACGCAAAAGTGCCACGTATACGGCCTATAAACCCACTATTGCTCTCAATGGCGCGTATTTGGCACGGCGCCGTTAAATGTTAAAGCCGACGTGCCATCACTTGTACCACTACTAAGGGCATCACCAGCGGGGCGGCCCAGCTGGTCTAAATCTATCCATTTGGGTCGCATCACGGACAGAAATTGGACCGATGATCAGCCTGCCATGCCAGTGTTTCCAGCCACGTGACCCATTCAATCCGTTCTGGCCATTTTGGGAGGGCCCGGAGTGGCCAAACAAAGGACTCGCTGGCGGAGGGCCCAGGAGGACGCGCGCACTATCCGACCCGATGCACCCGTGACGATACGTTTAGGTCGCGCCACTGAAGCGTGCGCTGCCTGTCCGTTAGTCCGCGTGGACTGTTTCGAACTGGCCAGGAGAGGACGATGGGTCGCCCCGCTGGACATGCCCTAACTGAAAACGTTGGTGGCATGAAATATTTGTCTGTGCCACTCCACCGACAGACACTAGAATCGTGAGTGTCATCACAAAAAAAAAACACGGCACTAATGTTTTCTTTAAAAATGAAAAAAATATATATTGCATTTATCCTGAAATCCACTAGGCTAACAATAGGTCATCTAAAAGTTACACTACACTGACATAGATCATCACAACTACAACTTTTTACCAACAACACTAACATATACACTAGCTAACAGTACATAAACATTCTACAAGGGGGGGAGGGGGCAGCGGAGAGGCGCCGCACGGATCGATAGAGATCGACGGTGGCCAGGATGGAGGCGGCGACACGAGGCAGATGGAGACGATGGCATGGGGAAAGGGACAACGGAACACCACTATAGCCCAACCTTCAGCAACTCCAGGTTCATCATCCTTGGTACCTACTGGTACCGTTTCTGTCGCGCGGGAGATGTTCAGAGAAATGCCCCATTCTTATGGTTTCCATAATCTCAATACTCAAAGTGTAATTCGAGCATATGGAACGGAGCACAGCTCAGATTATCCCTTAGAGCGAGCTGTTCCTGAGCCGGTGTTTGCTCTCTATGATGACAAGTCTGGTGACTGCTCAAATGAGTATGTTAATATGTTCACCAGCACTCATGAGCAGCAGACATACAAAGAAGAGAAAAAGGAAAGTGAACAACCTCCCAAGTGCTTCAGTAGGCCATCTGAAAATCCATTAACTGAAGTTGTTTCAGAATTTGCACCTCCATATAAAGTGGATGTTTTTGTAGGAAGATACATCAAGTTTAGACACGACAAGTACTAGAGTCTGGTCTCATATCTGGTTATGCATTGGGAGATGTACAACTCCTTAAGTCCTTAAACACTATAAGTGGAACATGTTAGTAACTGAAAAAGGAAGAGAAGTCTGGGATCCAGGAGCTACAAAATTCCATATCTTCATGACTGCTGCCGGTGCTACAGAATTGCAATGTGTAGATGTCTACAAATCTGCAATGGTATATATACTAGATGTGCAGATTGGTGCAAGGACACTCATTTTTGAATTTGCTATGATGTGTTCCTATGCTTTTGGTCTGGGATATATGGACAGAAGTAAACGTACAATAGCTAAGAGACCCGTCGTTGAAGGTGTTGGTAACTCATGAGAGTGGAAAAGAAATGGGATCCAAGATACAGTACAGTTTTGAGTTCAGCACTGAACAAAGCTATGGTCGTTGTTCTTTAAACCTCAATACTGACAACAAGTGGAATTTTTGCACTTCCTTATATACTTATATACTTACAGTGAGAACACAGTTTAGAGAATTTCAGTTCTTATGGGATCCAGGCATTTTGAACCAAATTGATATGATGTAGTACTCTCTGCAAGTTACAGGGAAGTTACAGACGATTGCCTTGCTAACCAGGAGCTCATGACAAATGATTCATGTAATGTGACAGCGCTTACATGGCATCACGCAATAACTGGGATTCTATTCTTACTACTGAACAATACCAATTACACATGGGACCCCAGTGTTCTGAAAATCAAAGATACGATGCTAGATAAATGTGCAGTGCCACATCAAGTTCAGTTCCTCCAGCATACAACTGAACTGTCAATTCTTATTTCGGAAGACTGGATCCATTATTATGCTCCAAATGGCATCCACTTTGTACTGCATGGTACATCCTTTGTGCTGCTGAGGACTACACATTCATCTCCAGATAATTACTTCCGTTCCTTCCATTGCCAAGCTGAATATTGCCAGATGAGATATGTGTGGGAGTTCTCAATCAGACCATCAAATAGATTAATATAGGATCCTAAAGTTAATGTACTTATGCTCTCATCTACTGCAACCTATTCTATTCTCACACATTTCAGTACAAGCAAATGGAAGCCACACTAGATTGAAGGTAACATCTCTATGTTCAGTGATATGGACTATCGTGCCGCCTTTCAGCAAACCAATCAACCAAGTGCTTATCATTCTTACCCATGTATCTTAATTTGCGGGAAAGTGATGTCTACTTCATTACATATCTACCTCCTTGAAAAGACTGAACTGATTCTGGAGGATAATTTCAATTTCCCTTGACGGACAAGGCTATGCACTGCATATTGCTAGATTTTCCAGAAATGCTATGTAGTAGTAGTATGTTGGTACCTAAGGGGTATTAGGTATTGCACCTAAGTATGTATCTAGTAGTTGGTTTGGTCTATATAACCTGCCATTGTATCCTGTGATCCAATCAAGTAATATGAATCCTAATTTTATCTTTTATTTCCTGCAATTTAGCATCTATTTAGTTCTAGCAATTTATCCCCTTTTATCCTTAATTACCCTCAAATTCCTGTTCTTGATGATCCTCTTCCGGTCAGCTCCATCGGGATCCTGACACATGGCTTCGTACTACTAACTGCCATCTCATAAATAAATAAACGGATGACAAAATGGTAACATAACCCTGTACTCGCTGGAGAAGGAAGGACCCATAACTGTTGCAGCGTGCTATGGCATAGTTTACCTACAAGGCTACAAGTCCTTCCCTCTCCTGTATCCTGTGAGGGACTAGTAATGCTATGTAGCAGTAGTATGTTGGTACGTAAGGGCATATTAGGTATTGCACCGAAGTAGGTATCTAGTAGTTGGTTTGGTCTATATAACATTATAACCTACCATTGTATCCTGTGATCCAATCAAGTAATATGAACCCTAATTTTATCTTTTATTTCCTGCAATTTACCATCTATTTAGTTCTAGCAATTTATCCCCTTTTATCCTTAATTACCCTCAAATTCCTGTTCTTGATGATCCTCTTCCAGTCAGCTCCATCGGGATCCTGACACATGGCTTCGTACTACTAACTGCCATCTCATAAATAAAAACGGATGACAAAATGGTAACATAACCCTGTACTCGCTGGAAAAGGAAGGACCCATAACTGTTGCAGCGTGCTATGGCATAGTTTACCTACAAGTCCTTCCCTCTCCCGTATCAAGGCCATATCAACCCCATGTTCCAGCTCGCCAGGCACTAGATCTGGAACTCAGAAGATTTTGCTTATGTAATATAAGACACAAATACTCACTGCTAAGACTCTAGTGTCTAGTGTTATATTACGTAGCCCGCTATCTTAAACTATGCTACAGAAGCAAAATCGTAGCCCACCAAAGGAAGGTGACTGATCAGATGGGGTGAGCTATTGAATACGTACTGAGCTTATGTGTTAAATGAACCCTATCTAACTTTAAATGAAAACCGTCCAAACATTTCGGAACTAAACCGTTGTAGCTCTGCGCACTGTGACAACTGATGCATCTGGTAATAAGGCATGATGAACCAGATCGTATGGTTCTACAATGTAGTTCCACACACCATATGTTTGACATGACACATCTGGTAAACATGCATTTTTAACTGACTTCTGGAGAACCCACACCCACAGGAAGAGATTAGCCAGTTCGTCCGTATATGATCAAAGCCATACCAGCAGAACACCTTGAAGCAAATGTCTCAATATATATGATGTGAAGCCGCCTCTGCCATTGCAAAAGAAAAGTGATTAGGTACTGTTCCAATCGAGCTGGCAGCCAAGCGTTTGAAGCTTTTCAGCATAAACAACCATCTGTGTACAGTAATCCCTCTTCTATTAAGCAGAGCTCCTACTATTCCCCGTAAAAGAGAAGTATGAACAAGCAAAGGGTGTACAAGAGTGAACAGTGATGGATACATGCAATCAGTGAACTAGCTGATAAGAAAAGACTAAAGAGAAAGAGAAGCCACCACTTAACATAGTTGAACAATCAACTCTCTGCGAATGTTAATTCCTAAAAAACCTATCTTCAAATGTTATAAGAATCTATTACTTTGTACAGGGCGCTCTGGTTAACATTTACTTTTTGTTACTTTTGTTTACTATCAGCTACCTGTAATCTCCAGTAACCCGTTACCTCCAAAATTTATCTCGCTACAAAAGAACGTACCCAAATTATAGAACTGTGCATGTTGCAGGCATGGCAAGTGAAAAGAGACTCTAATCCATGAATTAAAATTCCAATCGAAGCGCAAAACCCACAAATGCAGGATGCACTGAGCAAAACACTACATGTTGTGTAAGTGGCAAGTTAGCAACCAACTTCACAACATAATTGCTTTCACTGTGAGTTTGTAAATTCCCTACTGGAAAAAATGGGCAAGAAGTAAATCTGTAGAGATTTCCACCCTTAACACCTGCCAGCAAAAAATGGTACTCCCTCTGATTCATATTAATTGACTTCAATATGGATGTATCTAGAACTAGAATGTGTCTAGATACATCTATATTAGAGTCAATTAATATGAACCGGAGGGAGTAAAATAATTCCAAAAATGACTGTAGTGAGCTTGAACACTAAGTGTCGGTCCTGCTAAAGTGTTGCACTGGAGATGTTCCATTTCAATGAAACAGAACAAGCAAGTCTCCTACTAATTTCTTATACTCCCTCTGTCCCATAAAGGATGTCCTAGATACATCCAAAATTAGACAAATCTAAGACATCGTTTATGGGACCGACCTTTATGGGACAGAGGGAGTACCAAAACTCTCAAACTTTCACAATTCAATAGAGCAACACCCTTGATCATGTAAAGAGGCTGACTAATAACCTAATAACCTGGTAATAGTAATAATGAACAATCTATTCTTGCTGGCTATACCATTCACAAACCAAAAGTGAAAAAAACCAAGAAATAGTGTAGCAGTAGAAAGGCTAACACCGACTAGATCACCTTGCAACTTTGAGCAGTAATTTTTTTTTTCATGGCATACCCTGTTGGAAATTACAGATATTTTTTTCAGAGCTTACAATGTAAATAGAGCAGCCAAGACGTTTTGGAGAAAATGACAAAACAATTCTCGGGCAGTTACCCAGTCTACAAAATGACTAAAGACAATACAATCTTCAAGCATCAATTCCATCTACAAAACGAGCAGTCGAAGGCATTGGGAATTAAAAATCATGGGCACGCTTCTTCTGAAAGAGCATCACCTCATTCAGAACAGAAGCACTCGAAAGGATCTGTCAGTGACAAGTCATGGATACCCAAGTAGTTAATGAAATCATCCAAACCACATTCGAATTCAAACTCAGCGTCTCGAGAAGCCCTATTGTTCACTTCCAGCAGACGCCGTTGGATAGCGACCCATTCGTTGTTGTAGTTCCTAGGGACTCCAAATTTGATTTTCTTTAGCACCGCTGCATTCAAAACAAAGAACTTGGCAAAGCCAACATCTTGCTCACAGCCGAGGTAATTCACAAACACCATTTCTGTGAGATTGGTCTCAAGACATTTGACTTGATCTAACGGGTCATGGTGAAACACATGTTTCACATCCATCTTTAAGTCTTTCTGCAGCTAGAAAATGAAAGAGGGTGTATATGTCAAAGCTAATCCAGATTACATGCCAATAAAAATATCCAATGTTGACATAACAGAGATGAATACTCACAATAACGTAGAGCTTTTCCAAGCAGGGGAAGCACTTGAGGACGTCAAGAACCACATTCAATTGTGGGGCAGAAGTAAGAGCTAAAATCTTCACGGTGTGTACGGAGTTTGCCGAGCTGACTGGGATCATCCCCTAGAGAACAGAGTGAGCATTAGGAAAAAGCTAATCTGCAGAGGAATGTGCAATGCAAGATTTATTAACAAGGCTGCTGCTTCTACCTGCAATACTTGAACGGTAGGTGACAAAGGGCCCAATATCTCCAGTCTAGGTGCATCGGCTACCCGGAGAGTGTCACCACCGCTGCCCACAAAAACAGTTAGCAGCCTTTCAAGGCGAGGGGTGTTGTCGACGACAAGTTCAGCACGGCCAGCACAGAGGCGGAAGCCAATGCTCCGAAGAGTCGGCGAGGCGATAGAGATGCGGCCAGTAGCAGCGAAGACGTTCCACAGCAAGAGGCTCTCCAACACACGGCAGCCAGAGAGCAGGCCATGTAAGAATTCCTCCGACAAGGAAACGTAATGTAGCTCGAGGTCCTTCAGCCGGGGGAAGATAGAGGAGGATGGCACGATCTGTTTGGAGAAGTTGCAGCCCCCAATTCTGGCCATGACGAGGGTGGATGATGCCAGGCGGAGCAGAGACGACGCCACCGCGTCGTCCGTCTCGGGCCGTGGCGACGGGCGCAGGAAGCTGACGTCGAGCTCCTGGAGGTTGGCGAGGGCTCGGAACCAGCCGTCGAGCAGGGCGCGGTCGTGGTCGTCGGCGAGGCGGATGGAGTGGCAGCGGAAGCGGCGCGCGGGGCCGGAGTGGTCGGAGAGGATCCTGGAGACGAGGGAGGCGCGGGCGCTGTCGCTGGGGAGGGCGGCGTCGAGGTCGAGGTTGAGGGGCGCGGAGCGCCAGAGGGGGCGCCATCGGAGGGAGATGGCCTGCGTGCGGGCGCCGTCCTTGGTTGGGAGGAGGGAGATGATGGTGCCGAGGATGGCGTCGGGGAGGCCGCTGATGATGTCGCCGTTGCAGCTGCTGCTCAGAACCCACTTCCATAGGCTGCGTACCGCGGATTCGCGAGTCTTGGCCGTGGGTGCTGCCGTTGCCTTCTCCATGGCCGGCGGCCGGCGGCCGGCGGCCGGAGAGAATGGGGTTTGGTCGGTGGAATGGGGTTTGGGGATCGTGGCGTGGGTTTGGGGGAGCGGTTGGTCCATTAAGCGTCTTCAACCTTTCCGTTTTCTCAGATTTGAAAGCGTATTCTAATATCCAACACTCCGAGATAGGTACCCGAGCCCTGAAAGGAGGGGATAGTGAAGGACGAGGCTCAACGGCACCCTATCTCTAACGGGGGCCGAGGGTATTCCAGACGTCTAAATTATTCGCGGGAGCGCGTCTATTTAGGTCAGCCGTGGATATCGAAATGGTGATTATCCGTTTGCGTCGAGGGGCAACCTTAGCGGCCCGACGGATTTCGTCGGGTGAGTCCGCAATGTGAGATTTCTGTTCCTCTTGTTGTGAAGAGGTGAAGAGGAAGAGATTTCTATTCCTCTAGAATTCGGCTTGATATCATATATTTCTATGGTAGACACGATTGAGACATTTAAATTTCTAGGTAGAATCGATATTTTGAAATTAGTGCAATATGTTTAAACAAATTAAACATACAAATTACGAAAATAAGTTAAAATTGTAAACTAGCTACTTCTTCTTTGAAGGCCCCGCTTCGCCATCCTCACGGAGGGGCTTCCTGCTCGTCACCTCCTGCGAAGAGGTACTGGCGGTCGACGCGCCTGACAAGCTTGAGTCGCCCTCCGATGAGTGTTCATTGGGGTCTTCGTTGTCGTCCGTGAACGGATGATGCGCCTCCATCCTCGCTCGGGCCCTTGCCTCCTTCCTTGCCGCCGCCTCCTACGCCTCCAGCCATGCCCCCCTTGCATCTTCATCTTCTTCCCTCTCCTCCTCGTCCTGGCCGTCGTGGCCAACGGCGTCCCCCTCGTGGACGACGGCCTCCCCCTCCTCATACAGCCCAGCCAGAAGACTCCCAGCTAGGCCAACAGGAAGGACTAACACGGATGACAGGGAAACAGAGATTAGAGGACACGTCTTGGTGGCTAGCGCGCGCTAGCTTTCAGTGTTGTTGGTTCCAGGGCGAGCTAGACATCGACGACGACGGGCACCTGGGCGAGGGGATGGCAGCAACGGCGTGGAGATCGGCCACCGTCCTCGAGCTCATGGGCCTGCGGACAACATCAAGGGCTTTGCTTTTCAGCACCTTGGCGCGCAGCTTCGGAGAGCAGTCAATGAGGGAGTCACGTAGACCGCGGCGCTTGATCGCCCGCGACTCCACGACAGCTTCCTTACCGGCGAGGCGGGCACTGAGACGACGGGCAGCGCCCGCGCGGTCGTGCCGTTTCCTCATGTCTTGGCTGCTCTATTTACGTCGTAAGCTTTGAAATATATCTGTAATTTCCGACAGGGTATGGCATGGAAAAAAAATACTGCTCAAAGTTGCAATGTGATCTAGTTGGTGTTAGGCTTTCTACTGCTACACTATTCCTTTTTTTTTTAATTTTTTTGGTTTGTGAATGATATAGTTAGCAAGAATAGATTGTTCATTATTACTATTACCAGGTTATTAGGTTATTAGTCATCCTCTTTACATGATCAAGTGTGTTGCTCTATTGAATTATGAAATTTTGAGAGTTTGTGTACTCACTCTGTCCCATAAAGGTCCGTCCCATAAAGGACTGTTTCATTGAAATGGAACATCTCCAGTGCAACACTTTAGCAGGACCGACACTTAGTGTTCAAACTTAGTCATTTTTGGAATTATTTTACCATGTTTTGCTGGAAGGTGTTCCCTGAATAAGGGTGGAAATCTCTAGAGATTTACTTCTTGCCCATTTTTTGTAGTAGGGAATTTACAAACTCACAGTGAAAGCAGTTATGTTGTGAAGTTGGTTGCTAACTTGCCACTTACTCAACATGTAGTGTTTTGCTCAGTGTGCCCTGCATTTGTGGGTTTTGCACTTCGATTGGAATTTAATATTCATCGATTAGAGTCTCTTTTCAGTTGTCATGCCTGCAACATGCACAGTTCTATAATTTGGGTAGATGCTTTTGTAGCGAGATAAATTTTGTTTCCAACATTTTGGAGGTAACAGGTTACTGGATATTTACAGGTTGGCTGATAGTAAACAATGGTAACAAAAAGTAAATGATAACCAGAACGCCCTGTACAAAGTAATAGATTCTTATAACATTTGCAGATAGTTTTTTTCAGGAATTAACATTCGCAGATAGTTGATTGTTTAACTATGTTAAGTGGTGGCTTTTCTTTGGATGCATAGAAAGTTAGTATGGAATTGAATTGGACTAAGATTCCAAATCTGAGATGGAAATGAATTGACTTATAATTCAATTCTATTGTTTGGATGTGTTTGGAATTTACTGTTGGAATCAAATGTGTAACTAATTCCAAATCCTGTTTGGATGTGCAAACTATGAATTTGATATTTTGTTGAATTTGGACATTTTTAACATCATAAAACATTTTGATGTTGACTTTTCTCCACAGCACCTGGATCTGGAAATTAACTGTCAGCAAATGGAGCTGCTGGCGAGGGGAACTGCTGGCGAGACGAGCGGCGGTTAGGGGAGATGCCGGCGAGGGGAGATGCGGCGAGGGGAACTGCTGGTGAGGGCTGCCGCCAAGCGCGCGGGCCAGCAAGGGGAGCTGCGGTGAGGGCTGCCGGCGAGCGCGCGGGCCGGCGCATCAAAGATGCGGGCCGAATCGGCTGCCGGCGAGGGGAGCTGAGGCGAGGGGAACTGCCGGCGAGGGCTGCCGGTGAGCGCGCGGACCGGCCCATCGAGGAGCAGTTGGGCGCACAGCCGGAGCAGGGCCCTCCCCTGTGCATCGAGGAGCCGACCGGGGTGCGGACGTGTGCGACGTGCTCGCAGGAGAAGCGGCCGGACGAGGGGCGCGTAGGGGAGGAACAGCACCGGCGGCGGGAGCTACCGGAGCGGGGACATGCGGCAGCGGGGGCACGTGCCTGAGGGTGCGGGGAGAGAGACGAGAGGGAGGTGGGGAGGGAGACGGGAGGAGGTGCGGGCTGTTTCCGAGCCTTTCTGAGGGTGAGAGCTCGGAAATTTTTCCAATCTGTTTGCTCACGAGGTGGGATGGCTCGGAATTTAGTTAGCTTTCCACAGATGAATTCAGAGCGCAAGCCAAACGCGAGAATTTGCGGAATCGACCCAAATTCCAATTCCATGCCCAGTTTCTATGCATCCAAACACAGCATAATTAGTCTTTTCTTATCAGCTATTTCACTGATTGCATGTATCCATCATTGTTCACTCTTTTACACCCTTTGCTTGTTCATACTTCTCTTTTACGGGGAATAGTAGGAGCTCTGCTTAATAGAAGAGGGATTACTGTACACAAATGGTTGTTTATGCTGAAAAGCTTCAAACGCTTGGCTTCCAGCTCAATTGAAACAGTACCTAATCACTTTTCTTTTGCACTGGCAGAGGGGGCTTCACATCATATATATTGAGACATTTGCTTCAAGGTGTTCTGCTGATATGCATTTGATCATATATGGACGAACTGGCTAATCTCTTCCTGTGGATGTGGGTTCTCCAGAAGTTAGTTAAAAATGCCTGTTTACCAGATGTGTCATGCCAAAAATATGGTGTGTGGAACTACATTGTAGAACCATACATCTGGTTCATCATGCCTTATTACCAGATGCATCAGTTCTCATAGTGCGCAGAGCTACATGCGTTTCAGTTCCGAAATGTTTGGATGGTTTTCATTTTAAGTTAGATAGGGTTCATTTCTAACACATAAGCTCAGTACTTATTCAATAGCTCACCCCATCTGATCAGTCACCTTGCTTCTGTAGCATAGTTTAAGATAGCGGCTACGTAATATAACACTAGAATCTTAGCAGTGAGTCGGGGCTCAAAATTAATTTTCATAAAAGTGAGATTTTTTGTTTTGGAAAGGCAAAGGAGGAGGAGGACCAGTATAAGCAGATCTTTGGATGTGATGCTGGACAACTCCCCTTTAGGTACTTGGGTATTCCAATTCATTACAAAAAACTCAAAAATTCAGATTGGTATCTGGTAGAACGGTTTGAAAGTAAATTAGGATGCTGGAAAGGGAAGTTACTATCCTATGGTGATAAGCTAGTTCTTATTAATTCAATGTTAACTAGCTTACCGATGTTTATGTTGTCTTTCCTGCAAATACCTGTTGGGGTAAGGAAACGTTTGGACTTCTATAGATCAAGGTTCTTTTGGCAGTCCGACGAAAACAAAAGAAAATACCGGCTTACAAAGTGGAACATTGTCTGTAGACCCAAAGATCAAGAGGGTTTAGGCATTGAGGTCCTCGAAATTAAAAATAGATGTTTATTGAGTAAATGGCTTTTTAAGCTTCTCAATGAAGACGGGGTGTGGCAGGAATTGCTGCATAATAAGTACCTAAGACAGAAGACATTATCATAGGTTCAAGCGAGACCCTCTGATTCCGCTTTCTGGAAAGGTTTAATGGAGGTCAAATAGGAGTTTTTTGCTAGGGGTTTTTTCAAAGTGGGTAATGGGTTGAATACCCGCTTCTGGGAAGATACGGGTTAGGAAATACTCCGCTAGCTCAACAGTATCCGTCTCTCTATAATATTATTCATCATAAGAATGTTACAGTGGCACAGGTGTTAACCCAATCCCCTATAAATATTACATTCCGACGTATGTTGACTGGTAATAAATGGAATTCCTGGTTGCAATTATGTCGGAGACTTATGATGGTACAATTGAGTAAAGAGGATGATTGTTTTGTCTGGAATTTGACAACAAATGGATTGTTTACAGTGAAATCGATGTATGAAGATCTTATGTGTGACCATACCCCTTTCCTCAGAAAATATCTATGGAAGGTTAAAATCCCACTAAAGATAATTTTTTTCATGTGGTTCTTAAGTAATAAGGTGTTATTAACTAAGGACAATTTAGCTAAACGTCATTGGAATGGGTGTACCAAATGTGTTTTCTGTGGGGAACAGGAGACTATTCAGCATCTTTTTATTGAATGCCCCTTAGCTAAGCTCTTATGGCATACGGTTAACTTTACATATGATCTTCCACCTCCAACCAATGTTACTAATATGTTTGGTAATTGGTTAAATGGAGTAGATAGACAATCTAAGGATTTTATCCGGATTGGGGTTTCTGCTTTATGTTGGTCTATTTGGAGGGTCAGGAATGATATTATTTTTAATAACAAAACCTCTTTTCATTTCTTGCAGGTTATCCATATGGTTTCCCATTGGGTCCAGCTGTGGGCTCTACTCTCTCCAGAGGGGCAGCGGGATGCCATGGTTTCTGGATGCACACGGCTCCTGATGGTCGCTCAGGATATCTTGTGCCAGACTGGTTGGCGACATACTAGAAGGCTATGTTGATGTGTAGTCCTAGTATGTTTTTTTGGGGTCTTTGACGACGGTTGATTATTGTACCGATCTTCGAGGTTGCGTGAATTGTAAACAATGCTATTTTGAACCTTCTTCTAATAAATGGCTGTGTGCATCGTCATGATGCAGAAGCCGGGGACTACCCCATTTCGAGAAAAAAATTATTTGTGTCTTACAGTAATACATAAGCAAAATCTTCTGAGTTCCCGTGCCTGGCGAGCTAGAACATGGGGTTGATATGGCCTTGATACGGGAGAGGGAAGGACCTGTAGGTAAACTGTGCCATAACACGCTGCAACAGTTATGCGTCCTTCCTTCTCTAACGAGTAGTACCATTTTGTGATTTATTTATTTATGAGATGGCAGTTAGTAGTACTATACACGAAGCCATATGCATGTTGAACAATAATTACTTCAGTCAGGAGGCACTGGGAGCTCCTTGAGGATTAGAGGGAGGCCGCCTTGCGTGGAAGGAATAGAGGGATGAGATCAGAGGCTTCAGTTCTTTCTCCTGACAGATGGATTGGTTGGGTTTCGTCTCTCATCTCCAACCAACCACAACTTGTTGTCTTTTTTGTTGCCACATATCAAAAGAATCAACTGATCTTGGCTAAGGGGCAAGAGTGTCATTTTGTGTGCCATTATTGGAAAATAATTGAAATAATTAAAATGGCATGTAATAATTGTTTGCAAAGCAAATAGGGAAATATGACCAATTGAAAATAACCGAAAAATATTATCAATGGTTTGCATAATATAGGGCATATGATCAAATCCTCCAAAATAGCCCCTACCTCCGGTTCGCAACCACTTCCCAAACCCTAGGTCGATCTAGCCGCCACCCATGGAGAAGGCGGCGGCTGCAAGGAAGCGTAGATCCAAAGAGACCGCCGGCAATAGAAAAAGGAAAGGGGCACGCGGTGGCAACAATGACGGCGTTGGGGAGGCAGAGGATCACATCAGCAACCTCCCCGATGTCATCCTATACATCATCATCTCCCTCCTCCCCACCAAGTATGGCGCCCGCACACAAGCCCTCTCTAGCCGGTGGCGCCACCTCTGGCACTCCGCGCCTCTCAACCTCGAGGCTGATGGTACCCTGTGTGGATATGTTCGCAAGCGTGTCCCCATCGTCTCCAAGATCCTCTCTAACCACCCAGGTCCCTGCCGTCGCTTCTACTTCCCTTGCATATACGTGAATTACAATAGCGTAGATAGCCAGCTCGATGAGATTGATAACTGGTTCCAATCTCGAGCACTTGATAAACTCCAAGAGCTCGATATCGAATACGCGCGTCGTTGGTGGAATCCTCCTGATATGAGTTTCCCCTTGCCGGCATCTGTGCTACGATTTGCACCCACCCTCGTCGTGGTCAGAATCGGCGGGTGCAATTTTCCCAGTCATATCACAACATCAGTGATTTTCCCCCTCCTCAAGCAGCTCACCCTAGAATATGTTTCAATCTCAAAGGATGTATTTAACAGTGTTTTGTCCGGATGTCGTGTCTTAGAAAGCCTTTTGTTGTTTGACATTTTTACTTCTGGTCGCCTCCACATTAGCTCGCTAACTCTTAGGAGTATTGGCTTCCGTGCTCGTAGGACTTCCACACAAGAACTGATCATCCACGATGCCCCCTGCCTTGAAAGGCTTATGTCATTTTATCCTCCAGACATGAGTTATGAGTCTATTAGGGTAATATGTGCTCCAAAACTGAAGATACTGGGACTTCTGTCACCCTTTCTCTCCAATCTAGAGATTTCCACTCTATTCTTCCAGGTAGCCCTTTTTGAATCTTGCATTCTCCGTACCTGCATGCACTGCTATTATTTTATTTTATTTTCATTTATTTTCTCTAGGAAATGACCCCAATCAGCATGACAAACCCGATATGCACTGTGAAAGTTTTGGCTCTTAACTCATTTGAACCTCAGTTGGATGCACTTCTAGACGTCCTTTGGTGCTTCCCCTGCTTGGAAAGGCTCTATGTCAATGTGAGTATTTATCTTTTCTAATGCCAAAATGATGTTTTTGGTAAGTCCAAATCTATATTTGATTGAAAATGATATAGTCTAGTTAGAACATCTATAACATACACCTCTTCTTTCCCAGTTATGCCAACACTCAACGATGGATATGGAAAACATGCTTCAGTGTGACACACTAGGTCCAATAGAAAGCCTCGAGACCCATCTAAAAAGAGTTGTATTTGAGAATTATGAAGGCAATGACCAAGATGTTGATTTTGCCAAATATTTCATTTTGAATGCAAAAGTGCTAAAGGAGATCAAAATTGCAGGCCCTAAGAGCCACCATACAGAATGGGTGGCTGATCAACACATACTACTGCAAGTGGAAGATAGAGCTTCTAGAGACCTTGAATTTGAGTTCATGAGCGAGTGTAAAAATTTCGGTTACAACAAGCATATCCATGATTTCATCGATGATCCATTTGACTGCTCATGTTGTAGACGTGAGCTGGATTGATGCTTTTTTTCAGATGATTCATGTTCTCGATGTTGCGATGGTACATTTTTCAACTCATGTTGTAGACAGGGGTTTTCCCATATATTGTGTAGTATTTGCTGGATCCTTCTCTAGAACTGGAAGAGATTGATACTTGAAATTTGTCTTGTCTTTTGACCATACACCAAATTGATATGGCTGCCCGATTTCTAGTTTGAATTTATTTCATGTGTTTGTGTCTCATTAAGTTACCTCTACTGAAATTGCAAAATGTATGGATGCAAAAAGATTTATCAAAGTCATTACTGCTGATCTGCCAACTGCTCGGTTATGGCTAGTAATTCAGTTATCTTGGTGATTGATGAATTGTTAACCGCATAGTATAACAACGAACATTTGTGAAAGATCGAGATGTCGCCTAGAGGGGGGGGGGGGGTGAATAGGCAATTACAAACTCTTGCGGATTTGTCTTGTAAGAATGCGGAATTAAACTATCGTTTAGTTTACAAGCACAAACCCTAAATATGCTAAGCTCAACTAAGTGTAACAATAGCAACTAGAGCTAAGCAAGATAGGCACAAGATATATGTAGCACAAGTGATAGCAAGATATATGTACTTCAAGCACGATGGCTATCACAAGGAAAGAGAGCTCGGGTATAGAAATAACCGAGGCACGCGGAGACGAGGATGTATTCCCGTGTTCCCTTGCTTTGCAACAAGGTACGTCACGTTTGGAGGAGTGGAGGTCCCACGAAGGATTCCCCGCGCCACGAAGGCTCACCCTATTCTCCGAACCACACCCACGAAGGATAATGGCCCTTTCCTTATGGTTAGCTTTTCCTCCGCTCCGGAGATGGCAAGCTCCACAACCACTTCACAAGCTCCACGAAGGAGAAGCCCGGGCCCCTTCACAATCTTCCACGAAGAGATCACCGGGACACCAACCAAGCCAACTAGGAGGTCACCCTCCAAGAGTAACAAGCTCACGGTCTCTCACTCGAACAAATCGTGGTGGAGAGCTCAACACTATGCAATGATGCAAAGCAAGAACACCGGAGGTGTTCAAGTCCTTCACACTCAAATCCCACCAAAGCAACGAATGCTAGGATGAGATTGGAGAGGAAGAACAAGGGGGAAAGTCAACCAAAGACTCCAAGATCTAGATCCCAAGAGATTCCCTCACTTAGAGAAGAAATGGTTTGGTGGAAGTGTAGATCTAGATCTCCTCTCTCAAATCCTCAAGTATGAGCAAGAATGGTTGGAGGAATCAAGGGAGAGAGCAACTTCTTCAAATGCAACAATGGAGGTGAGAGAAAGGGGAAGAAGTTGTTGTCTCAAGGTAGGAGAAAGGTATTTATAGTGGGGGAAGAAGAAATAACCGTTGGGGAGAAAACCGGGTGAAAATCGCATAAAAAACGGGCTAAAAGTGCCCAAAGCCGGCCAAGAGGCCGCCGACCGAGCCTGGGCCGGAGAGGCCGGTGGCCTGTCCGTCCGGACCGGCCCACCGACCGGCGAGGCGGAAGAGGCCACCGAGCGGCAGAATGCCTGTGGGCGCGCGGGGCGCGTCGGGCGCAGCCGCGTGGGCCTCGGACGGAGAGGCGGCCCGGTCAGATCCCGGTCGGGCCGGGGAGGCTGCTGGGCCAGGCCGGCGCGTGGGCCGGATGGCGCCCGGTCCGGTTGGCGCCCGGTGCGGACCGGGTGGGCCGGCGTGCGGCCCGGCAGGCCGGGCGCCCAACCGGCAGCCTTCCCCTTTTTCTTTTCTTTTTTTCTTTTTATATTTTCTCCTTTTCCTTTTTCTTTAATAACTATTGCTCCCGAACTCCGATTGACATGAAACTAATTTCGTTGGAAAGATAACAACAAATGCTATCCAATAGAAAGTGCAAACACAAGAAACTGTAGGAGGGGATTTTATCATGAATATAAAAGTGTAGAACCTTATATCATGAATAACTGGTAAAATCACCCAACCTCGAAAACGCAATAGAAGATGCATGCGAACTCCGTTTTCGATGAACTTGGGCTTGTTGTAAAGCTAGCAACAAGCTCAAGAACCTCACATAGAGAAACACCAAGAAGCAATAAGGATATGCAAAGTATGCAAAGGATTGAGCTCTCTAAGACGATGTGATCAAGTTACTCAACCGAAAGCCCCTCTTAATAGTGCGGCTATCTATCCTATAATCTGGTCTCCCAACATCCACCTTGAGACCGGTAAAAGGAAAACCTAGCAAGGCCATACCTTTGCCTTGCGCACCCCGCTTGATCTTGATGATAACTCTTCAAGCTTCACTCAAGCCGGAATGCCTCACTTGACCAATGTTGCTTCGTGAAGACTCACAAATGCTCCCCATACACTATGATGGGAAAGCTCCATTGATGCACATCTTCACTAGTCCATTATCACCAAATGGACGGCAAGCTTCAAGCATGTGATTCACTTGAGATGCTCATCTTGAACTTGCCCAACTCAACCTTGTATCTTCTCATACTCACATAAGATAGAGCATGGCTAATATTGAGTTCCACATAAGAACTCCATCTTCATTTCTTCTTCTTGATCATATCACATATATATCTTCATACCGATGATCTTGATGCCAATACACAAGGTATACCTTTATCTTCATGGCATCCATACTTGAATCCAACACATGGAGTACAAGTAGCACCTATGGAATATTCCTTCATATAAACTCAATGAAAAACATTAGTCCATAGGGGTTGTCATTAATTACCAAAACCACACATAGGGGCAATGTACCCTTACAATCTCCCCCATTTTGGTAATTGATGACAACCACAATAAGAGGGTTTATATAATGAATATTAGTGACAAGTACGCAACTTATCCGAGAATAAGTTGTATACAAGAGGTTGTATTTGATATGGTCAAGTAACACAAAGCTACTAGCCCATATCAAAACCGGCTCTACTCACACAACTACAACAAATGCAATGGATGTGAGTAGAACCAATATATATAGAGAAAACTCCCCCACAATGTATGCACGTGTGATGAACATGAATTCATTGCATACATTGTCAAGATTAACCTTTGGGATAGTTTCCACTATATATATACAACCATGCAAGACATATAAATATGGAATGCATGAGAGGCATAACACTTAAGCACAAACCAAACTTAAGTATAAAACCATTCCCTTAAACCCTCTAAACTTCTCCCCCATTGGCATCGATTGTCAAAATGGGTGAAAATTTTAGAAGGCCAATATAATGTGAGTTCCTCCCCAAAGTGTGCACTTCTCATAATTTGAGTGGAATCAAGTGCACATATCCAATGATGAATACTTGAAGGAAGTCAAACTATATTGAGGATCAAAGATTGCATAAAGATAACATGGTGAAGTGAGCTTCAACAAATAAAGCAAGCAATCAAAGATCCAATTGGACAAACAAAGATATCATGATAAGAGAGATATAGTGCTTCTAAAAATAAGAAAGCTCCCCAAGGTTCGTGCACAATTTATAATGTTTGCATTTGAATACAATATGCACAAACATGGAATCCCCACTCCCTATATATCATTTAGAACACAACTAAGATAAAGAGAGTATGCTTATCAAGAACAACTTTAGTCCAACAATTACGAGATATGAGTGCATGAAGAAAATAAATAAACCAAGCACTCATAAATTTTCTTTACCAACCCACTAAAAATAAAAGGGGTAAAAGATGGTCGGCAAAGAACAAGGATATCAAGATGATGGATTAACGCTCTTATGTATATGAGTTTCTAAAGTGGACAAAGTGATCCATAAAGAAACATGCACACACAAGAGGTTAACAAAATAGATAAGACAAGATATCCAAGATGAAGTCATAAAATATACCAAAGGATGTTTGCTTAAGAAGCATATATAGCCTATGGCTCCAATTTTCACTTATGGTATATGAATGAACTTCAACCAAGTTAGATCTCAAAAACATTACAACTAACAATAAGGGATGTAGAGCTAGTTGGAGTGTTTTGAGAAAGGCAACAAGTATCACAAATACGGATTTATTTCACAAATTCATCAATATTGCACACAAGAGCTCTTTGAGGAATTGATATGCAATAAATTGCTAGAGGGCATATTTGTGATAGGTGAATCATAAAATATGATAGATATATATATAACCTTGTTATCACCAGAATTTGACCGAGTCAGAGGTGGGCCGCGATCAAGATGGATTTAAAGAATATACATGGAAGAATTACGTGAATCGGCCTGTTATGCAAAGTTTGGGCTAGTTTGCCCTTGTATCTGTAACATAGTAGATTACGTGTCGGTTAGTTAGAGTTTGCCTCGTGCACGGTTGGGATTATTCCCACGTTAGAAAGTCCCCTGGACTATAAATATGTATCTAGGGTTTATGAAATAAACAACAACCAACGTTCAACCACAAATCAATCTCGGCGCATCGCCAACTCCTTCGTCTCGAGGGTTTCTACCGGTAAGCATCATGCTGCCTAGATCGCATCTTGCTCCTTGTTCTTCAAGGATTAGTTTAATATCTGCAATAGTTAGGCCTTACAAAGGGTTGGAGGATCCAGCGGCACGCAGGGTGTCGTTTGCTAGTACTAGACAGGATGTTCCGGGGATCAACCTCGTGTTGGTTTTTAGGCCTTGTCTAGGATCGGCTTACGTTCACCGTGCGTGGCCGCGAGGCCCAATCGTGAGTAGGATGATCCGATTATGCGGTGAAAACCCTAAATCGTCGTAGATCGCTTTAGCTTTATTTTGATCAAGCAGGACCACCATATATTCGTGCACCTCGTACGAATCATGGGTGGATCGGCTCCTTGAGCCGATTCACAGGATAACCTGAGAGCCGATCGAGGCTCGTATTTAATGTTTACGTGTATGCCATGCAGGAAACTAAGCGAGGCATCTCCATCACCTTCCTGACCAGGTATAGGTCAGGTGGCACGCCCTTGCATCAGCATCGGACGTGTGTACCAGAGGCTTTGCGGGCCGTCGCTCGGAGGGACCAGGGCCAGCCGCAGCCCTAAGTTGTTCCCGGCTCTACTGTGTTGCCCGTCGCTGCTCGCCGGTGGGTTTTGACCGCAACACATTCTGGCACGCCCGGTGGGACAAGCTTCGTCATCAACCACATCGCCATCTACATCTGAGATGGCGGACGGCACTCCAGTCACGTACGAGGATCTGACCGACGAGCTCAAGAAGAAGTATGACGAGGTCAAAGCGATCCTCGAAGCCGACCTCATCGGCTCTTTTCACAGAACCCGTTCACATGGCATCAGGTGGAAGGGGTTCACGCCTGATGGTGCACTCGATGGGATAGACCTCTCTGCCCCGTCAGAAGAACGCACCAGGTCCCTACGTCAGGAGATCAACTACTTGGTGGCTCACTCGCTACACCGCCACTCTGAGAACCTGGTGAACACTTTGGAGCGTGTCGCTCTCCGGGTGATCCAGGAGATCATGAGGCACCAGTACTCTCCGTCAGGACCAGCTCTCGGGACACACCAAGGAGAGATGCCACTCCAGTCTCGTCCACCGCTACCATTTGCGTTGGCAGCACCAGAAGTGCCGAATTCACCGGCATTCATCATCTACAAGATCGGTGGTGACCCTAGTGACTGCCAGTTCTTGCATGAGGCGCCTAAGGAGATCCCTCACGGGTACATGTGCACATACGTGCCAGACTGCGGTAACTGGGCGCTCACAAACCAGGCCGCGACATCAGGGACTTCTGGGAAAGCAGGAGGAACGTCAGCAACAGATCTTGAGAAGCAGACGTGGCTAACTAAATATGCCACCCCGACGAACCTCCGTGAGCGCGACTCCTGCAGTTGGCTCGTAGCTGGAAAAGCAAGCATGGCTGGCTAAGCACGCCACCCCGGCGAATCTTCGTAGTTCGACTCCTGCAGCCAGCACCGTGGATCAGATCAGCACGATCCTGAGGGACCAGTTCGGCATGGTGCCGAAAAGGAGGACAATCGGCTATTCCAAGCCGTACCCCGATGAATACGAGTTGGTCCCGCTACCACCCAAGTATCGGCTCCCTGACTTCTCCAAGTTCAGTGGATCGGATGGTTCCAGCTCCATCGAGCATGTGAGCCGATATTTGGCACAGCTAGGAACGGCCTCAGCGTCGGATCCACTACGCGTGAGGTTCTTCGCACAGTCCCTCACGGGATCGGCTTTCGGGTGGTACACTTCGTTGCCACCGGACTCGATCCGGACTTGGAAGCAGTTGGAAGAACAGTTCCACATGCAGTTTCACTCAGAAGCTTCCGAGTCTGGCCTTGCCGATCTAGCACAGATACGTCAGAAGCGTGGAGAAACTATGGCAGAGTACATCCAGCGCTTCAGAAATCTGAGGAACCGATGTTATTCGGCTCGTGTGACTGAAAAGGAAGCAGTCGAGTTGGCAGTGGTGGGCCTGGCCTCGGAAATCAAGGACATGGCCTCCCAAGCAGACTATCCTTCACTGGCGCACATGGTTCAGAAACTGTCAGCATATGAACAGCGCCATCCAGACTTGTACCAGGACAAATTCAAGCGTGCGGTAGTCCTGGTTGAGGCAGATGAAGATGAAGGCTTTGCGGGAGACCAAGAAGTAGCAGTGGCTGAATGGACTCGGGGGGCAACCCCCGTGTCCTGCAAATGGGTTAAGCCACCAGGCCCGCCCAGAGGGTTTGATTTTGACGTGACCAAAACTGAGCAAATCTTTGACCTCCTGCTCAAGGAGAAGCAGTTGAAGATACCCGAAGGTCTCAAATTCCCCACGGTACAGGAGCTGAATGGAAAGCCATACTGCAAATGGCATAACTCGCTCTCCCATGCCACCAACGACTGCAGGGTGTGGCGTCAGCAGATCCAAATGGCGATAGAACAAGGACGTCTGATTTTCAACCAGTATGCCATGAAGGTCGACACCCACCCCTTCCCCGCCGTTAACATGGTGGAGTGCACTTACCCTGAAGGTTGCCAGCCAGGATCCTCGTTCAGTATCAACATGGTAGGACCTGGGCACCACTCTGGCAAGGATGGAGACGAGGGCAGCGGCTCTCGTAGCAAGGACACAGAGGAGGCCGCTCCACGCGACCGGCTCCGTTATGATGGCAAGCGCTACGTCACAGAGGGAGAAGTGAAGAACATAAGATATCAGCGACCCCTCTCTGATCACCTCCTCAACAAGTATGTGAGTCAGTATGACCAATGCCGACGATCCAGCGATGAAGACGAAAGAGATCGTCTGGCTAGGGAAGCCA
Source organism: Lolium perenne (assembly GCF_019359855.2). Lineage (NCBI taxonomy): Eukaryota > Viridiplantae > Streptophyta > Magnoliopsida > Poales > Poaceae > Lolium > Lolium perenne. Next base: position 34,041,018 of record NC_067249.2, on the reverse strand, counting down.
GAAGACATCGTCGGCATGATCGCAAAGAGGAGGAGTACGAGCGCCGTGCCAAGGAAAAGTCAAGGGAGCGAGACGACGAGGACAGGCACTGGGACTGTCCCTTCTTCAGACACTGCTGGGATTCAGGAATGAGCCGATTGCCTACAATCGGCAATTGCCCAGAATGCAACCAGAAGAAGAAGGAGACAGCCAACGTGTCCGTGTTCAAACGTCTAGGGCCTCTCCCAAAACAAAGCGAACGCGCGGAGTCCCCTCAGTTGGAAGATCTCGAGGATTCAGAAGACGAGGGAGAAGAAGAAGAAGACAGGTACCACCGGCCAAGGTGGTGCCCTGATGGGCTTAGCCGTTCCCAAAAGCGCAGGGTTCAGCGATTACGCGGCTTGGAGGAAGCCGAAAGGTTATACCTGCATACGCTAAGGAAGGCGCGACCTGATCTGGCTGCGAAAGTTCAGCGGACCCTGGATGAAGAGGGTCGTCCACGGAAAATGGAGTGGCGCCCCAAGCAAAGGAAAGCCGATGATGAAACATCGGCTGGCACAAACATGGTGTTCATCCTCCCTTCGGAGTTCAGTGCTCCAGGATTAGACGAGGCACCTGTGGCACAACTTGACTGCGGCCCACGGCCGGTTATCTTTGAGAAGCCACGAGAAAGAAGCTACAGACATCTGAAGGCCCTGTACTTGCGAGGTTACATCGATGGGAGGCCTGTCAATAAGATGCTGGTGGACACCGGAGCGGCAGTCAACATTATGCCATACTCTATGCTACGTCGGTTGGGACGCTCTAGCTCGGATCTGATCAAGACCAACGTGACATTGAGCGATTTCAACGGCCAAGCATCTGACGCACAAGGTGTCCTAAACGTGGATCTGACCGTAGGAAGGAAAACTATCCCTACGACGTTCTTCATCGTCGATAGCAAGAGCACCTATGCTGTTCTGCTAGGAAGAGATTGGATCCACGCCAACTGTTGCATTCCCTCCACGATGCACCAATGCATAATACAGTGGGATGGAGATGAGGTAGAGGTCGTCCAGGCCGATGACTCAGCCGAAATTTCAACGGCTGGCATGAACGCGTGGGAAGCAAAGAGCCAAGAGCCACTCTCAGGTATCAATTTGGACGACTGCGAGCGCATCGACGTGACGAAGGGCAGGGTTAGGCTGGTCTTATCCACTGGCCTAACCGAGTAGCAAGAACAAATCAACGAGAAACGTGGCTAGGCCGATCCTTTGGATCGGCCCCAAGGATCTATGAAGGAACATTACAGAGCCTTCATTGAGCGCTTCAATCAGTATGGAGGCCGATTCCAACAATCGGCCAAAATTATCCTTACCACATGTTCTGCTTGTGTTCGACATTGATCCTACTGGAGCCGAGGTACAAATTACAGAGCCGATATCTGCCGTTCTCTGACAGATTCGGCTCGGGGGGCACCTGAGCACGATGAACATGTGAACATGCACAGGAGAACATGTGTGCAGTAAAATATTGGGGCCGATAGGAAAAAATCGGCCAGTAAAAAAACATTTTTTACAGCCGATGCAAGGGCATCGACTTTAGAACTAAGAAACGAAGCCGATGCGCAGCCATCGACTCTGGTGCAATTATACAAGGTCTACCGGATCTTCACCAAGTTTCTCCGCCAAGTCCAGTTCAGCTGTGGGACCTTCTGCTTCTTCGAGGGAGGAAAACAATGAGAGCTTCTTCAGCTGCCTTGAGCCGATTCGGGTTCCTGAACTTTCTTGTCGAGGATTTTCAGCCCTTGGTGCTAGTTCAGCAGTGTTGACAGAAGAGGTATATCGGCTTTCGAAGGAAGAAAGGTGATCGGCTTTGGTGCATCCTCACTGACATTCTCGCCTCGAGTAAGGCTCGGGGGGCAGCAGGCCTGGTAGATGCTCTGTTTAAGAGCCGATTGGGGTACCATCGGCTGATCTTTCGTTGCAACCTTCTTCACAAAATGATGAGTGTTTGAAGAAGACCATTAGGTTTGGTTGGAAGAATTCAAAGGCTTTCCTGAAGACTCTACTTTATCCACCAGATCTCAAAATCATCAGTTGAGGAATTGAAGGGTGAATTTTAAAGGACCGATGCGTTGCTATCGGCTCATTACGCATTGGCTAAGGGGACAAATCGGCAAGATCAGTATGAGGAAATCGGCTAAATTAAGCTCAAAGGAAATCGGCAGAATCAAATTGGGAGAAGTTCTTCATTGATAGGCAAGATTTCTTACATAAAGAGCTGATTGCTCTCAAAAGGAAATACTAGGGGATACATTGCCCCATCTACTACTACTGGTCTATACTAAAGGTCCTATCTACGGGCCGTCGCTGCCCTCGTCATCGCCGTCGTCGCCGCTGTCGGCGCTACTCCCGGCGGGCTCGTCGTCGCTGCTCCAGTGGCCGCCGACCGGGCCCTCATTGTCCTCGTCCTCCTCGCTGGCGTCGTCGGCTGCCGTCGGCCGAAGTCGCTGAGGTTCCCCGGCCAGGGGCAGAACCGTTTGGCTGGCGGCTCGTCGGAGGAGGTGTCGTCCTCCTCCTCCTCCTCCTCCTCCTCTTCCTTCTCCTCCTCCTCCTCCTCGGGAGAGGTGAAGTCGCAGGAGAAGCGATCGTCGTCGCTCTCCTCCTCCGTTTCCCCGTCGGCGAGGAAGCGGAGGTCGCTTTCCCAGTCGGTCAAGGACTTGTCGTCCTCAGACCAGACGGAGAAGTCATGGCTGGGCTCCTCCCCGGCCTCGATGGCGCGGCGAGTGTTGGCTGCGTGGACCTCCGCCGGGTTCGGCTCCGGCGTCGGCTCGCGGGAAGAGGAGGATTGGGTGGAAAGATCCGATGGGGCAGAGGAGGAAGAAGACATGGTGGCGCAGGAGGGCTTTTGGAGTGCTAATGCGAAGGCGATGCGGAAGTAAACTGTTCGGAGCGGTTAAATAAAAGGGGATATAGTGGAAATTCAATGCCACAGCAGTTTCCGAGGAAGTGGTGCCTAAAAAAAAAACTGCCAGGTCACGCGGAGAAGTTGAGAAGGCAAGGCATCATGATGAAAGATACTGCGACGGTTCTGCCACGACATGACCCAACGAAAGAAAGGGCAGAGTGATTTTGGAATTATCAATTCCAAAACCAGGGGGGCATGTGTTATCACCAGAATTTGACCGAGTCAGAGGTGGGCCGCAATCAAGATGGATTTAAAGAATATACATGGAAGAATTACGTGAATCGGCCTGTTATGCAAAGTTTGGGCTAGTTTGCCCTTGTATCTGTAACATAGTAGATTACGTGTCGGTTAGTTAGAGTTTGCCTCGTGCACGGTTGGGATTATTCCCACGTTAGAAAGTCCCCTGGACTATAAATATGTATCTAGGGTTTATGAAATAAACAACAACCAACGTTCAACCACAAATCAATCTCGGCGCATCGCCAACTCCTTCGTCTCGAGGGTTTCTACCGGTAAGCATCATGCTGCCTAGATCGCATCTTGCGATCTAGGCAGCATAAGCTTTATGTTGTTCATGCGTTGCTCGTACTGAAGCCTTTTTGATGGCGAGCAACGTAGTTATCATAGATGTGTTAGGGTTAGTATAGTTCTTCGTATCATATGCTATCGTAGTGCAACCCTTGCATATCTGGCCGCCCTTACACCTATCTTAGGTGTAGGGGCGGCACCCCGCTTGATCATTATTTAGTAGATCCGATCCGTTACGGTTGCTCCTTGTTCTTCAAGGATTAGTTTAATATCTGCAATAGTTAGGCCTTACAAAGGGTTGGAGGATCCAGCGGCACGCAGGGTGTCGTTTGCTAGTCCTAGACAGGATGTTCCGGGGATCAACCTCGTGTTGGTTTTTAGGCCTTGTCTAGGATCGGCTTACGATCACCGTGCGTGGCCGCGAGGCCCAATCGTGAGTAGGATGATCCGATTATGCGGTGAAAACCCTAAATCGTCGTAGATCGCTTTAGCTTTATTTTGATCAAGCAGGACCACCATATATTCGTGCACCTCGTACGAATCATGGGTGGATCGGCTCCTTGAGCCGATTCACAGGATAACCTGAGAGCCGATCGAGGCTCGTATTTAATGTTTACGTGTATGCCATGCAGGAAACTAAGCGAGGCATCTCCATCACCTTCCTGACCAGGTATAGGTCAGGTGGCACGCCCTTGCATCAGCATCGGACGTGTGTACCAGAGGCTTTGCGGGCCGTCGCTCGGAGGGACCAGGGCCAGCCGCAGCCCTAAGTTGTTCCCGGCTCTACTGTGTTGCCCGTCGCTGCTCGCCGGTGGGTTTTGACCGCAACAAACCTATCATATGCATCTTCTCAAATTACTCAAATGTTCAATAAGAAGTTTTACTTTAAAAAGGGTTTTTCAAGAACCGCAATATTTTCGAAATAAATAATTTCATGCCAAGATACAACCTACAAGAGGTTGGATGCTATATGAGAGTGCATGAATAAGATACTTGTTACCGAGATGGCAATGGCTTGATGTAGTAGATAAGAGTTCATCGATCATCCTAGCTTGACTCCAATCCTCATATGGTGACAACACCTTCCTTATAGATGAGACAAGCCTCCATTGCATCTCCAATGTACCTAAAACATCATTCAAGTACATCTTGGTCCCCAAACTTATTGGGTCCAACATGGTTAGACTAACCACAATATATAGGACACACTCCATATAAACATGTGCATATTGAAATGAAATTTGAATTTCATGCACATCTTAGCCATTTAGGATTTGATGGAGTATATCCTACATAATGGATCGAAAGAAAGCAAGCATGCTACAAGTATAAACAAGTTACATATAAGCATGCACCAAAACTTTTAAAGATCCAAGAAAGATATACTTTGGACAAAACACCAAAGGAATTAAATAAGGCATAGAGGTGTCACAAAACAAATTTGTTGTCCAAATTATATCTAAGAAGCAAATCACAAAATATTTGTTCAACAAAGTTCAACAAGTGAACTAAGAAGAAACCATTGAGCATAGAGGATGAAATAAAGCAAACATGCTCAAAGATTTATCTCATTCAAGCTAATAGAATATGTAAGAAGGAATGAGATAGCAAACTCCCCAAAAGAGCAAGGTTCGAACAAATAAACCAAACCCTCTACACCTTTCACAATGGCACAATGTACCATAAAGAAAAGGTTTGTCTTCCAAAACAAACACTTGATATGAATCAAGATAATTTATCAAAAGATGTTTCAAAGAGACAAGGAAGACACATGGGAGCAACAAGGATTTGTTGGAAATAAAATAAGGCAATAAGAAGCAATCAAAGGTGAAGGTGATCCATAAATTCAACCACATATAAGGTTATCAATTGTCAAAGACAATGAGTATATTGGAAATAATTTCCGGTGGTGAATTGACAAAGATAGTAAGGATCAACTTCACAATAAAAGGCATAGGATAAGTATATAGAATTAAGCACTATGCATGGATGAAGATTCTTGATAACTTCAACTAGTCACACAATCACGCAATGCAATGATTAGAATAACTTGAAGCAAACGGTGTCCCAAATAAGATATAGAGATATGTACTTGAGGAAAAACCGCACCAAGAATTTCTTATTCAAACAAGAACCAAAAGATGAGCAATAAAATCTTTTTACTACAAGTGGAGCTTGTTTGAGCAAACATGCCACCTAGGAACAAGATAATTAAGAGCATCAACTCTAAGTGGCATAACCTCATATGTTCACATTTTCTAGGCTTGTGATATGTACAAAACATATTACTTCCCCATAATGTGATAAGTCATTTCTTCCCAAACAAGAGGCAACTAAAATTCAACTAGAGATGATTAATGGATATTTTAGAATTTGAATTTCTCATGAGTATGACACACCACATAGTGACTAGATAATCTTGCAATATCAATACTAAGTGGTGGTACCCATGTACACATTTTAAAGAAAGAGAGATGCACAAAGCATATCACTCCCCCAAAATGGGATGTTCCATTAATCACTTCAAAGAGAGCCAAATAAGATATCATCAAGATGCATTAGGCTCAAAACAATACACAAGTATATGATGAGTCAAACAAACATACTTGAATACACAAGATAGGCAAGTAAGACACAACACATACATACACATATTTGGTACAAAAACCAAACATGCAAAGGGGCAAGTAACTTACAATAAACATGAAGAGTTGAAATATAAGTTACCGCAAAGAGGAACATTGGATATAAGATATAGATGATAATCCATATGACTTGGCTTGTTCAAAATATAATATATGAAGATCCCTTAATTCTTCATGAAGTAGCCAAGTCTCCAATGACCTCCACTTGTACCTATTGATCAAGTTTGAGATTGTTGGTCCCCAACCAAGTTGGGTCCTAAGAGGTTAGTCACAATAGGCTTGGCAACCCAAATGGTTCTTTTCTTGAAACCACTTTGAGTTCCAACAAACTTGGCAAACACATTGCCATCCTCATCCTTCCCTAGCGAATAATTATTATCAACAATTATAGGGTTAGATAAGGTACCACCTAAGCAAGAAGAAGCAAAGTGCCCCTTCTCACGACATAAGTAGCAAGTGTTCCCCTTTCTCTTCTTTATTGATTTATTCTCTTGGGGAACAATATCTTGATTCTTCTTGGGAAGTGGCCTATCTTCAACTTGAGGTCGAGCATGAGCTTGACCCTTGACCTTGTGGCCGTTTCCCTTGTTGTTTCTTACTCAAGTGCTTCTTCTTCTTCAATGGGCATGATCTAACATGATGCCCTTCAACCTTGCACTTGAAGCAAACCAACTTGGCCGGATCATTGACCTTATCTTGGCCCTTCTTCTTGTTGCTCTTTCTCTTGGACTTGTTCTTGTTATTGGAGTTGAATCCAAGTCCACTCTTGTCATTGGGGGATTGTTGCGCACTCAACATCTTGTCAAGTGCGGATTTCCCTTCATGACGCCTTTCCAAGTCTTTCTTCAAAGAAAGGACTTGAGCCTCGAGCTCTTTTATTTCCTCTACATGGTTAGTAGAAATACAAGTACTAGAGGAAGTAGAAGCTTCATTGTTAGAGCAACAAGGCAAAGTGAGTAATCCAACACGATGTGTATCACTAGTTTGACTAGATGGATTACAAGGACTAGCACATGGCAATATAGCATTTGTAGTAGAGATTGTGTTAATGTCCATATGAGGCTCACAAGATGTTACCTTAGTGATACTAGCCTCACGAGCTAACTTTATCCCATCATAGGAAATTAGAAGGTCATCATGAGAGCCCGAGAGCTTTTTATGACTTTCTTCCAATTCCCTATAATTGCTAGTTAGCAACTCAAGTTGAGCCCTTAACTCAACATTCTCCTTTAAGATAGATGCTTCACAAGAAGTAGAATTAGTAGCACAAGCATCAACAATAGTTTTCTCATTTTCATGCATATAGGATTCAATTTTTTGTGTAAGCATAAAATTAGTATGCTTCTCATCTTTTAGCTCATGCTTGAGGAGAGTGAATCTCATTTCCCCATTTTCAACATGGGACTCCAACTCCACTATGGTTTCCCTATATTTATACAAGGTATCCATAGAGTGTTCGAGATTAGCACGAGCTTCTTTATTACCACGAAGAGAAGCATAAACCATTGCCATATTATGCACCAAGATATTATATTCTTCATCATTATCATCATCATCATTCTCATCATTAGAGGATGTGTTAGGAGTCAAAGTAGGAGATACCTTTGATCCATTTGCCATAAGGCACATGTGCATACCGGAGGATGAAGATGAAGATATTCTTGAATCCTCATTTGAAAACATGTCTTGATCCATAGAGTGTTCGGTTTCCTCTACATTGTTAGTCAACAAACAACTAGAGGAAATATAAGCATTTTGATTATGGGAGCAAGACAAGGTAAGCATATCATCATGAGATCTATGTAAGCAATTTACACATGATATGCAAGGGCTATCAACACAAGCATGTAGGTTATTTTCAATACTAGATGTGTTTAAGTCCAAAGAGGAAGCATTACAATGGGATAGAGATGAAGAATCATCACTATTGAGCACAATATCAACATTGCAATTTTCCTCACCACTCACCATATCATTACCTCGTGTCTTACTACACGTTGGTGAAGTGGAAGAAGATGATAACTCATCACGACCGAAGGTGGAAGCAACTTGGAGCTCTTCATGATGTGAAGAGGAAGAGAGCTCTTCGGAGTCACCACCGACCAATTGAGAAGTGGATCCACCAAACATTTCCTTAAGCTTGATCCACATCTCATGAGACGATTTTCACTTTATATATATCAAGAACCTACGAAAATCGGGTCTCAAGGAGAATAAAAGCTCATTAGATACTTGAGCTTCAAGATGTAAGTTTTTCTCATCCTCTAAAGATAGATTTTGAGAATCCATCGGAGGAGAAAAACCGACATCAAGAAATTGCTCTATATGTGGACACAAGGTCCGAAGATTACAAAGCAAGCAATTTCGCCACAAAAGATAATTTGTGCCATTAAAGACAATTGTGTCATTGTGCACTATACTAGCCGACATCTTTACTCTCAAGGCGGTGAAGCCTTAAACAAGGAGAGACCTTGCTCTGATACCAATTGAAAGATCGAGATGTCGCCTAGAGGGGGGGGGGTGAATAGGCAATTACAAACTCTTGCGGATTTGTCTTGTAAGAATGCGGAATTAAACTATCGTTTAGTTTACAAGCACAAACCCTAAATATGCTAAGCTCAACTAAGTGTAACAATAGCAACTAGAGCTAAGCAAGATAGGCACAAAATATATGTAGCACAAGTGATAGCAAGATATATGTACTTCAAGCACGATGGCTATCACAAGGAAAGAGAGCTCGGGTATAGAAATAACCGAGGCACGCGGAGACGAGGATGTATTCCCGTGTTCCCTTGCTTTGCAACAAGGTACGTCACGTTTGGAGGAGTGGAGGTCCCACGAAGGATTCCCCGTGCCACGAAGGCTCACCCTATTCGCCGAACCACACCCACGAAGGATAATGGCCCTTTCCTTATGGTTAGCTTTTCCTCCGCTCCGGAGATGGCAAGCTCCACAACCACTTCACAAGCTCCACGAAGGAGAAGCCCGGGCCCCTTCACAATCTTCCACGAAGAGATCACCGGGACACCAACCAAGCCAACTAGGAGGTCACCCTCCAAGAGTAACAAGCTCATGGTCTTTCACTCGAACAAATCGTGGTGGAGAGCTCAACACTATGCAATGATGCAAAGCAAGAACACCGGAGGTGTTCAAGTCCTTCACACTCAAATCCCACCAAAGCAACGAATGCTAGGATGAGATTGGAGAGGAAGAACAAGGGGGAAAGTCAACCAAAGACTCCAAGATCTAGATCCCAAGAGATTCCCTCACTTAGAGAAGAAATGGTTTGGTGGAAGTGTAGATCTAGATCTCCTCTCTCAAATCCTCAAGTATGAGCAAGAATGGTTGGAGGAATCAAGGGAGAGAGCAACTTCTTCAAATGCAACAATGGAGGTGAGAGAAAGGGGAAGAAGTTGTTGTCTCAAGGTAGGAGAAAGGTATTTATAGTGGGGGAAGAAGAAATAACCGTTGGGGAGAAAACCGGGTGAAAATCGCATAAAAAACGGGCTAAAAAAGTGCCCAGGCCGGCCAGCAGGCCGGCCGACCGGAGCCTGGGCCGGAGAGGCCGGTGGCCTGTCCGGTCGGACCGGCCCACCGACCGGGCGAGGCGGAAGAGGCCACCGAGCGGCAGAATGCCCAGGGGCGCGCGGGCGCGTCGGGGCGAAGGCCTCATGGGCCTCCGGACGGAGAGGCGGCCCGCCGGATCCGGTCGGGCCGGGAGGCTGCTGGGCCAGGCCGGCGCGTGGGCCGGATGGCGCCCGGTCCGGTTGGCGCCCGGTGCGGACCGGGTGGGCCGGCGTGCGGCTCGGCAAGCCGGGCGCCCAACCGGCAGCCTTCCCCTTTTTCTTTTCTTTTTTCTTTTTATATTTTCTCCTTTTCCTTTTTCTTTAATAACTATTGCTCCCGAACTCCGATTGACATGAAACTAATTTCGTTGGAAAGATAACAACAAATGCTATCCAATAGAAAGTGCAAACACAAGAAACTGTAGGAGGGGATTTTATTATGAATATAAAAGGGTAGAACCTTATATCATGAATAACCGGTAAAATCACCCAACCTCGAAAACGCAATAGAAGATGCATGCGAACTCCGTTTTCGATGAACTTGGGCTTGTTGTAAAGCTAGCAAAAAGCTCAAGTACCTCACATAGAGAAACACCAAGAAGCAATAAGGATATGCAAAGTATGCAAAGGATTGAGCTCTCTAAGACGATGTGATCAAGTTACTCAACCGAAAGCCCCTCTTAATAGTGCGGCTATCTATCCTATAATCCGGTCTCCCAACATCCACCTTGAGACCGGTAAAAGGAAAACCTAGCAAGGCCATACCTTTGCCTTGCGCATCCCGCTTGATCTTGATGATAACTCTTCAAGCTTCACTCAAGCCGGAATGCCTCACTTGACCAATGTTGCTTCGTGAAGACTCACAAATGCTCCCCCATACACTATGATGGGAAAGCTCTATTGATGCACATCTTCACTAGTCCATTATCACCAAATGGACGGCAAGCTTCAAGCATGTGATTCAATTGAGATGCTCATCTTGAACTTGCCCAACTCAACCTTGTATCTTCTCATACTCACATAAGATAGAGCATGGCTAATATTGAGTTCCACATAAGAACTCCATCTTCATTTCTTCTTCTTGATCATATCACATATATATCTTCATACCGATGATCTTGATGCCAATACACAAGGTATACCTTTATCTTCATGGCATCCATACTTGAATCCAACACATGGAGTACAAGTAGCACCTATGGAATATTCCTTCATATAAACTCAATGAAAAACATTAGTCCATAGGGGTTGTCATTAATTACCAAAACCACACATAGGGGCAATGTACCCTTACAATTTGTTTTGTACATTCCTCAGATTGTTTATGTTGTGCAATTTCTACAGTTCCCTGGAAGCGAGTGCTTTAATATTTGAAAGCTTAAGTTGATATATGAGGTTCACTAAGTTGTACTTATGCAAATCATAAGCAATTTAATGTAGGTCCGTGCACCAGAAATATCGTGTGGTAAATTTTTTTTTGCTGTCATAGTTTTGTCAGATTTGAAGATTTTACTTTTAATGGCTGAGAAGACTTCAGATGTTCTTAGCAACCTTGGTAATCCTACATCCTGCTGGTATGGGGCTATTCCAGGAGGCACACCATAGATTTCAACCCCACTTTCTTGTGAAAACATAGTAGGACATGTTAAAATTGTTACCTGCAAAAAAAACTATTAAAATTATTTTTTATTATGAAAAGTGTTTTCTGGAAAAAATCTATACATATGATTTCCGCACATCCAAACAAACTAGTTTGAATTTATTTCCTGTGTTTGTATCTCATTAAGTTACCTCTACTGAAATTGCCAAATGTATGGATGCAAAAAAGATTTATCAAAGTCATTACCGCTGATCCGAATACCTTTTAGCTGCCAACTGTTTGGTTATGGCTAGTATACATGATTCAGTTATCTTGGTGATTGATGAATTGTTAATCGCATAGTATATCAACATTTGTTTTCTACATTCCTCAGATCGTTTATGTTGTGCAATTTCTATAGTTCCCTGGAAGCGAATGCTTTTATCTTTGAAAGCTTAAGTTGATACATGAGGTTCACTAAGTTGTACTTATGCAAATCATAAGCAATTTAATATAGGTCCGTGCACCATAAATATCGCGTGGTAAACCTTTTTTTTTTTGCTGTCATAGTTTTTTCAGATTTGAAGATTTTACTTTTGATGGCTGAGAAGACTTCAGATGTTTTTAGCAACCTTGGTAATCCTACATCCTGCTGGTATGGTTGCGGCTATTCCAGGAGGTACAACATAGATTTCAACCTCATTTTCATGTGAAAACATAGTAGGACATGTTAAAATTGTTACCTGCAAAAAAAGAGTATTTAAAATAATATTAGTGGTACCAGTTCTAAATGCTGTCCACAAAAGGATGTTCATCCTCTGCGTCGATATAAGATTTGTGGACAAACACAACAACTAAGGAGGCCAGTCATGATATATCATCAAAACATGCAGACAAGAACATGAAGAATGTCAATGACCAACCAAATAATGACAAACTTACGAAATAACTATAAACTAGCATCATTAAAAAGTAGAACCTTAACAAAATACTATCTCCGGAAGGATGGAGGGGATCATCTACTATTTGAAATTTAAGGACATTATGTAACACACTTGTTTTTGAGTGGGGAAGGAGAATAATAAGCGAACAATTGAACAACCAATCTAAGTCTGAATTCGCAGGATTAGGACATGAGTGAGAAAAAAGCTTTCATTTTCGTCATTCAGCAGTAAGAGCATCTCCACCGGCGGTCCCGATAGCGGCCTCGATAGAGTTTTGGGGGGCGGTGCGGTTTTTGGGCTCGCACCGGTGCGCCCCAAACGGCGCCGACTAGTTTTCGAGTCCAATAGAATCGCCCGCAACCCCGTGTCGGCCCCTTGGCCAAGGGCGCGAATTGGGCGCGCCGGCGCCTCGCGGAACGACGGTTTTCGCGGGTGGGGGTGCTTTGTCAGCGACAGGACGCGACGGTTCGCATCGGTCGCGACGCGGGAAGGTTGGTCGTCGGCGTTTAATGGTCTCTCGCGCGGAAACCGAAGCGGCCACGAGGGCAGCGACTGGTCACACGGCGTCCAGTCGCGACATCGCCGTTAATGCGGGCAGTTGTCACCGCTATATAGTACGTTCCGCGGTGCTATCCTCTCATCTCCACCACCGCCACCGCACTATCAAGAAGGGCTTTCGGTTGGGTAACTTGATTGCATCGTCTTAGGGAGTTCAATCATTTGCATATTTTTCATCCCTATATTCTTGTTGCTTCTCGGTGTTTCTCTGTGTGAGATTCTTGAGCTTGTTGCTAGCTTTTCAACAAGCCCAAGTTCATCGAAAACGGAATCCTTATGCATCTTCTATTGCATTTTAGAGTTTGGACGTCTTTACCATTTCCTTACGTTGGGAGGCTTCGTCTATAAAATCATCTAAAAATATTCTGTGAGGAGTCTCAATATTTCCAACAAAATTGGTTTCATATCAATCGGAGTTCGGGAATTTTGTCAAAGTTAAATTCTTTCGAGAAAACTGCGTTTGTGGGGTTCTGGCGATTTCGGCGCTGAAACCGGTAGTGCCGGCTCTCCTGCCGGAAAATCTCGGCGAGCCAAAATGGTTCTGATTTCGTACGTGTTTCGGATAAACCGGTTTCGTTCCGGTGTGCTGGTATCGTTCCGGCGAGAGAACCGACGTTCCGGTTTCAGAACCGGTCCAGCCTCGTGTGCTGGAGATTTCCGGCGGCGGTTTCGGTCAGCCGGTTTGCTTGCCGGACCATTTCGGCGTGTAACCAGTGGTGCCGATTTTACCACCGGTACAGGTCGCATGAATTCCCTGTAACGGCCCCGGGTTATACCCATAATAGATATTGCTTGTTTCTTTTTCTTTGTGCATCATCATGGCATATGCATCATATCATCCATATTTTTATCAAAATAAAATTATTTATAAACCCTCCCCTAGGCCTTTCCCTCTCTCTGGCCGTCTTCCCCCTTTTTTTCTTTTCTCGGTGGCCCAAGCAAGCAGCCCAGTAGCTCAACCCATCTCTCTTCCTCTCCTCTGGCCCAACCCATCTCTGCCGAAACGCTATATCCCCTCCTTGTCGTCTTCTTCCTTCACGAGAGAGACGTGAGCAGCCTGGTCCTCCCCAACCACCGCACCACCACGTTTTTCCTCCTTTTAATCCCCCCTCAAGGTCCAGCAAACCCTAGCCCTATCTCCCATCCATCCCGCCGCCACCTACCTCCCTCCACTCTTTCTCTTTTTCTCTTCTCTGTGAGGAAATGAAGGAGAGAAAACCTCACAGTACCGCACCTACCTCGCCATGGCGCCGCCGCTGCAGACCATCCCCCGCCGCTCCGAGGGCACCGGCGGATGCGCCTCGTCGTCCTCTTCGTCTGGGTACAAGGAATTGCTTCGGGAGGCCCTCAATCGAGCACACGGTCGCCGATTCCCCGCGACGGCAGCCGCGCTCCGGCGAGAATTCCGGCCGCCTCCGACCTCCACCGATCCTTCCGAGCACGTCCACGCATTCCAGGTGACCGTGCGCATCTCCGAGGCTGGTTTTCCCCTTCCTTTTCGTTCTCAGTAGCCTTTCCCATGTTGACCTCCATTAACCCTTGTAGGAGCTCGACGTCGGTGATGCTCCGGCGACCCCCTGGACTCCTCTCCGTCACCATATGTTTCCCCACGTTCCGCCGCAACCCGACGCCATCTCGCCCCTCCCGGTTCGCCCCAGAACGTCGTCCTCGTGCTCGTCTGCAAGCCCCGCCATGGTTGTTTCTTCCCAGAGCTTCCGCCTCGGTCTTGTTCAAAAGGCTGCACACCTCCTTCCAAACAACATCAGGTGCATCAGCCCAGATGGTTCGTTCCTATGTCCAGTTCGTGGAGATTGTGAGTTCAATTCCCACTCCAGGCAATTTAAGCCCAACTTTTTTGTTCCATCTATTTTGGCCAGATCTTCCGGCGATGGGCCTGGCCCGAGATCTGCCGGTTCACTCCGTCGCCCGCCGCGCGACCAGAAGCTATCCGTCGCCACCAGCAGGCCAGATCGGGCCCTGGACATGCAGGTCCGGCCCGGTTCTTCCCTTCTTGTTTTGTTTTTGCAGAAAATGTTCAGATCTTGTAAAATTCATATCTTGCAAACTACAACTCGGATTAAAATGTATTTTATATGAAAATTGATCAGAAAAACATGAGGAACATCAATATGCCATCCATGCTTGCTATTGCATCATGCATCATATAATTTCGTGCTAGTTTGCATTACCACCTAATATGGAACATATGGAATATGTGGGATATTATATAAATGTTGTCCCGGTTCCATTTAACTTTGATGTAGCTCACCCCTGCCATGCTATGCCATGATAATCAACACTTAACTTTACCGGTAGATATGCAACTTCAACTGTAATTTGATTGTCAGGGGTTCCGACTCCGATTAATATGGATAAGTGCATTGCATCATTGTTGCCATGTCATGCATATCATCTTGATCATGCCGGTTCTTCTTCCGTAGTAGTAAGATTTGCATCCGTTGCTTGCTCCAGCATTTGCTTCTTCCCAGATAGGATCACGAAGTGATGTTGTGAGATACGACAAGTTCTTCTGCAGCTTTTCACAGGCGAGCCCACCCCTTCACCTATTTTACTTTTACATGTTCTTTTGATCTATTGCTATCCTTATGTTGCGATTCTGTTGTGTCACGTGTCCTATCCACCTGTTACCTATATGTCCGAGATACACCTCCTCGCCCTACCTATTGTTTGTTGTTTGCCAGCTTTGCGAGTCGTAGGCGAATTTAGGGTCTTGTTGATATCTCGAGATGTTCGGGATATCTTGTTGGGAGGTTATCACATGCTATATCTTTTGTTGGAGATAATCACACTTTACTTTATTGTTAACAACTAAAATTGTAAGCAGAGGCATCTGTGAGCCCCTTTGCGAAAGCATCGGAACTTTGACTCGCTAATGTCCCCTAGGACCCGAGTTCTTGTTATCTGTTCCGAGATTGAGCGCTCTACCCGTACGTGGGGGAATGGGACCCCCATCACCCACTACCTTTCCTCGAGTCTGTTTATTGGGAGCCACAACCTTGGTTTTATTTGCCCATATGCACGATGCACGATTTTCTTCCTGTTGCCTTCGGGTGTTTATTTCTGTACTGTACTCATATTGCGGATAGACTTATCCTGTGCCTGGTCGTTAGTGCCCGCCTGGACTATGTCGCAAACCTCTGGGTCCGTATCGGAGTACGGCCGAACTTCGTCACGGGTAGCTTAGTTGGGTGGCTCCCATTAAACTTTCTCTTGCATTGGGAACGGTCTTGTTGTGAGACTCCACCTGTAGTAAGTGGGTTCGAGCATGCGTATGGTTACATTTGGGCAACCCCTGCAGGGTGTACATCTTATCGATAAGCCGTGTCCACGGTTATGGACGACTTGGAATTGTATAGCTTGATCATAGAACAACTTACACCTTATACTTGTTGTTAATAATCTGATAATAACTTGCGTAGTAATATAGCATTACTACAACCGATACCTAATAAAACTTGTCCACCGTTGAGTGCCTTTTACATTGCCTCTTCGCTTTGTTGAAGGGGATATGTGTATTTGGCTGGGTTATGTTTGTGTAGTATTTATCTGTTACCTTGTGCGCTCTCTTATCTTCTCTGAGTAGACGGATGTTGTAGCGAGTCTCTATTGGATAGTAGCTTTGCTGCCGCTAAACTCCACATATAGCCGGGTGAAGTTTATACCGCCCACCAGCGAGCATAGCTGGTCTTGTCTCGCAAGTACGTGCCAATGGTACTTACCCTTGCCTTCCTTTCTTTTTGTCTCCTCCCCCTTTTGTCGGCAACCGATGGCCCGACTTTGACAGGTACGAGATGACGACGTTAGCAAGGTTACCCTTCCGGCTTGGCCTGGGCAGGGTTATGGACGCCACTGGTTATCTTCAGGACTCTTAGTCCAATTTGTATCTTGTCCGTACTCGGACGTATTTGATCTTCTGTATGATTCGGATCTTTGTATTGTATATTTGTATCTTGACTCGTCGGAGTCATTGTTGTAATATATGTATCTTGTGGGCTCTATTGTAATCCTGTTGTAATGTTACCGCTCGTGTTAATTCCTCTGGCATCACGTGTGTGATTCTTCACGCACGTCGTGTCAGAGGGCGTCTCTGAATCGATATCGTGCGGATTTCAGCGGGGTCGCTGGAATCCTCATGGTACCGGTTTCGGGGCGTCACAAGTTGGTATCAGAGCCCAGATTAACGGTACCCCACTAGTCCAGCCTGTAGGTTAACCTTGCCAACGGACGTTGTTGTGTCTAGTGTCAAAACCTATTTTCGAAAATTCGTTGGATAGTTCTGACTAGCTCTGATTTTCTCATTACCTATATTCTTTCTCCTCTTATCTATGCGAGTTTTGAGTCTTCTATCTTATCTGTGTTTTCCGAGTCTTAGGTTCCGACGCGGGTTGGACGATCTTTGCCCCTCACCTAATAGGTCCGATCTTTGGAGGATCTCGACGGAAGTGCATCATCATCGACGGGACAACGACTTCTTGTTAGTGGTGACAACCGATCAACATGGAGCAAGCATTCTTGTTAGTGGTGTCGAGGAGATCGACACGTCGCCAGAAGATCTGGTAGTTCACCTCTCTCCCCCGTACATGGACGTGGGATCTCGGGCCGCGATCCCTTGTTAGTGGTGTCGATTGTAACGGCCCCGGGTTATACCCATAATAGATATTGCTTGTTTCTTTTTCTTTGTGCATCATCATGGCATATGCATCATATCATCCATATTTTTATCAAAATAAAATTATTTATAAACCCTCCCCTAGGCCTTTCCCTCTCTCTGGCCGTCTTCCCCCTTTTTTTTTCTTTTCTCGGTGGCCCAAGCAAGCAGCCCAGTAGCTCAACCCATCTCTCTTCCTCTCCTCTGGCCCAACCCATCTCTGCCGAAACGCTATATCCCCTCCTTGTCGTCTTCTTCCTTCACGAGAGAGACGTGAGCAGCCTGGTCCTCCCCAACCACCGCACCACCACGTTTTTCCTCCTTTTAATCCCCCCTCAAGGTCCAGCAAACCCTAGCCCTATCTCCCATCCATCCCGCCGCCACCTACCTCCCTCCACTCTTTCTCTTTTTCTCTTCTCTGTGAGGAAACGAAGGAGAGAAAACCTCACAGTACCGCACCTACCTCGCCATGGCGCCGCCGCTGCAGACCATCCCCCGCCGCTCCGAGGGCACCGGCGGATGCGCCTCGTCGTCCTCTTCGTCTGGGTACAAGGAATTGCTTCGGGAGGCCCTCAATCGAGCACACGGTCGCCGATTCCCCGCGACGGCAGCCGCGCTCCGGCGAGAATTCCGGCCGCCTCCGACCTCCACCGATCCTTCCGAGCACGTCCACGCATTCCAGGTGACCGTGCGCATCTCCGAGGCTGGTTTTCCCCTTCCTTTTCGTTCTCAGTAGCCTTTCCCATGTTGACCTCCATTAACCCTTGTAGGAGCTCGACGTCGGTGATGCTCCGGCGACCCCCTGGACTCCTCTCCGTCACCATATGTTTCCCCACGTTCCGCCGCAACCCGACGCCATCTCGCCCCTCCCGGTTCGCCCCAGAACGTCGTCCTCGTGCTCGTCTGCAAGCCCCGCCATGGTTGTTTCTTCCCAGAGCTTCCGCCTCGGTCTTGTTCAAAAGGCTGCACACCTCCTTCCAAACAACATCAGGTGCATCAGCCCGGATGGTTCGTTCCTATGTCCGATTCGTGGAGATTGTGAGTTCAATTCCCACTCCGGGCAATTTAAGCCCAACTTTTTTGTTCCATCTATTTTGGCCAGATCTTCCGGCGATGGGCCTGGCCCGAGATCTGCCGGTTCACTCCGTCGCCCGCCGCGCGACCAGAAGCTATCCGTCGCCACCAGCAGGCCAGATCGGGCCCTGGACATGCAGGTCCGGCCCGGTTCTTCCCTTCTTGTTTTGTTTTTGCAGAAAATGTTCAGATCTTGTAAAATTCATATCTTGCAAACTACAACTCGGATTAAAATGTATTTTATATGAAAATTGATCAGAAAAACATGAGGAACATCAATATGCCATCCATGCTTGCTATTGCATCATGCATCATATAATTTCGTGCTAGTTTGCATTACCACCTAATATGGAACATATGGAATATGTGGGATATTATATAAATGTTGTCCCGGTTCCATTTAACTTTGATGTAGCTCACCCCTGCCATGCTATGCCATGATAATCAACACTTAACTTTACCGGTAGATATGCAACTTCAACTGTAATTTGATTGTCAGGGGTTCCGACTCCGATTAATATGGATAAGTGCATTGCATCATTGTTGCCATGTCATGCATATCATCTTGATCATGCCGGTTCTTCTTCCGTAGTAGTAAGATTTGCATCCGTTGCTTGCTCCAGCATTTGCTTCTTCCCAGATAGGATCACGAAGTGATGTTGTGAGATACGACAAGTTCTTCTGCAGCTTTTCACAGGCGAGCCCACCCCTTCACCTATTTTACTTTTACATGTTCTTTTGATCTATTGCTATCCTTATGTTGCGATTCTGTTGTGTCACGTGTCCTATCCACCTGTTACCTATATGTCCGAGATACACCTCCTCGCCCTACCTATTGTTTGTTGTTTGCCAGCTTTGCGAGTCGTAGGCGAATTTAGGGTCTTGTTGATATCTCGAGATGTTCGGGATATCTTGTTGGGAGGTTATCACATGCTATATCTTTTGTTGGAGATAATCACACTTTACTTTATTGTTAACAACTAAAATTGTAAGCAGAGGCATCTGTGAGCCCCTTCGAAAGCATCGGAACTTTGACTCGCTAATGTCCCCTAGGACCCGAGTTCTTGTTATCTGTTCCGAGATTGAGCGCTCTACCCGTACGTGGGGGAATGGGACCCCCATCACCCACTACCTTTCCTCGAGTCTGTTTATTGGGAGCCACAACCTTGGTTTTATTTGCCCATATGCACGATGCACGATTTTCTTCCTGTTGCCTTCGGGTGTTTATTTACATCTTTGTACTCATATTGCGGATAGACTTATCCTGTGCCTGGTCGTTAGTGCCCGCCTGGACTATGTCGCAAACCTCTGGGTCCGTATCGGAGTACGGCCGAACTTCGTCACGGGTAGCTTAGTTGGGTGGCTCCCATTAAACTTTCTCTTGCATTGGGAACGGTCTTGTTGTGAGACTCCACCTGTAGTAAGTGGGTTCGAGCATGCGTATGGTTACATTTGGGCAACCCCTGCAGGGTGTACATCTTATCGATAAGCCGTGTCCACGGTTATGGACGACTTGGAATTGTATAGCTTGATCATAGAACAACTTACACCTTATACTTGTTGTTAATAATCTGATAATAACTTGCGTAGTAATATAGCATTACTACAACCGATACCTAATAAAACTTGTCCACCGTTGAGTGCCTTTTACATTGCCTCTTCGCTTTGTTGAAGGGGATATGTGTATTTGGCTGGGTTATGTTTGTGTAGTATTTATCTGTTACCTTGTGCGCTCTCTTATCTTCTTTGAGTAGACGGATGTTGTAGCGAGTCTCTATTGGATAGTAGCTTTGCTGCCGCTAAACTCCACATATAGCCGGGTGAAGTTTATACCGCCCACCAGCGAGCATAGCTGGTCTTGTCTCGCAAGTACGTGCCAATGGTACTTACCCTTGCCTTCCTTTCTTTTTGTCTCCTCCCCCTTTGCTCGGCAACCGATGGCCCGACTTTGACAGTACGAGATGACGACGTTAGCAAGGTTACCCTTCCGGCTTGGCACAGGCGAGGTTATGGACGCCACTGGTTATCTTCAGGACTCTTAGTCCAATTTGTATCTTGTCCGTACTCGGACGTATTTGATCTTCTGTATGATTCGGATCTTTGTATTGTATATTTGTATCTTGACTCGTCGGAGTCATTGTTGTAATATATGTATCTTGTGGGCTCTATTGTAATCCTGTTGTAATGTTACCGCTCGTGTTAATTCCTCTGGCATCACGTGTGTGATTCTTCACGCACGTCGTGTCAGAGGGCGTCTCTGAATCGATATCGTGCGGATTTCAGCGGGGTCATTTGGAATCCTCATGGTACCGGTTTCGGGGCGTCACAAGTTGGTATCAGAGCCCAGATTAACGGTACCCCACTAGTCCAGCCTGTAGGTTAACCTTGCCAACGGACGTTGTTGTGTCTAGTGTCAAAACCTATTTTCGAAAATTCGTTGGATAGTTCTGACTAGCTCTGATTTTCTCCTTACCTATATTCTTTCTCCTCTTATCTATGCGAGTTTTGGGTCTTCTATCTTATCTGTGTTTTCCGAGTCTTAGGTTCCGACGCGGGTTGGACGATCTTTGCCCCTCACCTAATAGGTCCGATCTTTGGAGGATCTCGACGGAAGTGCATCATCATCGACGGGACAACGACTTCTTGTTAGTGGTGACGACCGATCAACATGGAGCAAGCATTCTTGTTAGTGGTGTCGAGGAGATCGACACGTCGCCAGAAGATCTGGTAGTTCACCTCTCTCCCCCGTACATGGACGTGGGATCTCGGGCCGCGATCCCTTGTTAGTGGTGTCGATTGTAACGGCCCCGGGTTATACCCATAATAGATATTGCTTGTTTCTTTTTCTTTGTGCATCATCATGGCATATGCATCATATCATCCATATTTTTATCAAAATAAAATTATTTATAAACCCTCCCCTAGGCCTTTCCCTCTCTCTGGCCGTCTTCCCCCTTTTTTTTTCTTTTCTCGGTGGCCCAAGCAAGCAGCCCAGTAGCTCAACCCATCTCTCTTCCTCTCCTCTGGCCTAACCCATCTCTGCCGAAACGCTATATCCCCTCCTTGTCGTCTTCTTCCTTCACGAGAGAGACGTGAGCAGCCTGGTCCTCCCCAACCACCGCACCACCACGTTTTTCCTCCTTTTAATCCCCCCTCAAGGTCCAGCAAACCCTAGCCCTATCTCCCATCCATCCCGCCGCCACCTACCTCCCTCCACTCTTTCTCTTTTTCTCTTCTCTGTGAGGAAACGAAGGAGAGAAAACCTCACAGTACCGCACCTACCTCGCCATGGCGCCGCCGCTGCAGACCATCCCCCGCCGCTCCGAGGGCACCGGCGGATGCGCCTCGTCGTCCTCTTCGTCTGGGTACAAGGAATTGCTTCGGGAGGCCCTCAATCGAGCACACGGTCGCCGATTCCCCGCGACGGCAGCCGCGCTCCGGCGAGAATTCCGGCCGCCTCCGACCTCCACCGATCCTTCCGAGCACGTCCACGCATTCCAGGTGACCGTGCGCATCTCCGAGGCTGGTTTTCCCCTTCCTTTTCGTTCTCAGTAGCCTTTCCCATGTTGACCTCCATTAACCCTTGTAGGAGCTCGACGTCGGTGATGCTCCGGCGACCCCCTGGACTCCTCTCCGTCACCATATGTTTCCCCACGTTCCGCCGCAACCCGACGCCATCTCGCCCCTCCCGGTTCGCCCCAGAACGTCGTCCTCGTGCTCGTCTGCAAGCCCCGCCATGGTTGTTTCTTCCCAGAGCTTCCGCCTCGGTCTTGTTCAAAAGGCTGCACACCTCCTTCCAAACAACATCAGGTGCATCAGCCCAGATGGTTCGTTCCTATGTCCAGTTCGTGGAGATTGTGAGTTCAATTCCCACTCCAGGCAATTTAAGCCCAACTTTTTTGTTCCATCTATTTTGGCCAGATCTTCCGGCGATGGGCCTGGCCCGAGATCTGCCGGTTCACTCCGTCGCCCGCCGCGCGACCAGAAGCTATCCGTCGCCACCAGGAGGCCAGATCGGGCCCTGGACATGCAGGTCCGGCCCGGTTCTTCCCTTCTTGTTTTGTTTTTGCAGAAAATGTTCAGATCTTGTAAAATTCATATCTTGCAAACTACAACTCGGATTAAAATGTATTTTATATGAAAATTGATCAGAAAAACATGAGGAACATCAATATGCCATCCATGCTTGCTATTGCATCATGCATCATATAATTTCGTGCTAGTTTGCATTACCACCTAATATGGAACATATGGAATATGTGGGATATTATATAAATGTTGTCCCGGTTCCATTTAACTTTGATGTAGCTCACCCCTGCCATGCTATGCCATGATAATCAACACTTAACTTTACCGGTAGATATGCAACTTCAACTGTAATTTGATTGTCAGGGGTTCCGACTCCGATTAATATGGATAAGTGCATTGCATCATTGTTGCCATGTCATGCATATCATCTTGATCATGCCGGTTCTTCTTCCGTAGTAGTAAGATTTGCATCCGTTGCTTGCTCCAGCATTTGCTTCTTCCCGGATAGGATCACGAAGTGATGTTGTGAGATACGACAAGTTCTTCTCATGACTTTTCACAAAGTAGCCCACCCCTTCACCTATTTTACTTTTACATGTTCTTTTGATCTATTGCTATACTTATGTTGCGATTCTGTTGTGTCACGTGTCCTATCCACCTGTTACCTATATGTCCGAGATACACCTCCTCGCCCTACCTATTGTTTGTTGTTTGCCAGCTTTGCGAGTCGTAGGCGAGTTTAGGGTCTTGTTGATATCTCGAGATGTTCGGGATATCTTGTTGGGAGGTTATCACATGCTATATCTTTTGTTGGAGATAATCACACTTTACTTTATTGTTAACAACTAAAATTGTAAGCAGAGGCATCTGTGAGCCCCTTTGCGAAAGCATCAGAACTTTGACTCGCTAATGTCCCCTAGGACCCGAGTTCTTGTTATCTGTTCCGAGATTGAGCGCTCTACCCGTACGTGGGGGAATGGGACCCCCATCACCCACTACCTTTCCTCGAGTCTGTTTATTGGGAGCCACAACCTTGGTTTTATTTGCCCATATGCACGATGCACGATTTTCTTCCTGTTGCCTTCGGGTGTTTATTTCTGTACTGTACTCATATTGCGGATAGACTTATCCTGTGCCTGGTCGTTAGTGCCCGCCTGGACTATGTCGCAAACCTCTGGGTCCGTATCGGAGTACGGCCGAACTTCGTCACGGGTAGCTTAGTTGGGTGGCTCCCGTTAAACTTTCCCTTGCATTGGGAACGGTCTTGTTGTGAGACTCCACCTGTAGTAAGTGGGTTCGAGCATGCGTATGGTTACATTTGGGCAACCCCTGCAGGGTGTACATCTTATCGATAAGCCGTGTCCGCGGTTATGGACGACTTGGAATTGTATAGCTTGATCATAGAACAACTTACACCTTATACTTGTTGTTAATAATCTGATAATAACTTGCGTAGTAATATAGCATTACTACAACCGATACCTAATAAAACTTGTCCACCGTTGAGTGCCTTTTACATTGCCTCTTCGCTTTGTTGAAGGGGATATGTGTATTTGGCTGGGTTATGTTTGTGTAGTATTTATCTGTTACCTTGTGCGCTCTCTTATCTTCTCTGAGTAGACGGATGTTGTAGCGAGTCTCTATTGGATAGTAGCTTTGCTGCCGCTAAACTCCACATATAGCCGGGTGAAGTTTATACCGCCCACCAGCGAGCATAGCTGGTCTTGTCTCGCAAGTACGTGCCAATGGTACTTACCCTTGCCTTCCTTTCTTTTTGTCTCCTCCCCCTTTTGTCGGCAACCGATGGCCCGACTTTGACAGGTACGAGATGACGACGTTAGCAAGGTTACCCTTCCGGCTTGGCCTGGGCAGGGTTATGGACGCCACTGGTTATCTTCAGGACTCTTAGTCCAATTTGTATCTTGTCCGTACTCGGATGTATTTGATCTTCTGTATGATTCGGATCTTTGTATTGTATATTTGTATCTTGACTCGTCGGAGTCATTGTTGTAATATATGTATCTTGTGGGCTCTATTGTAATCCTGTTGTAATGTTACCGCTCGTGTTAATTCCTCTGGCATCACGTGTGTGATTCTTCACGCACGTCGTGTCGGAGGGCGTCTCTGAATCGATATCGTGCGGATTTCGGCGGGGTCGCTGAAATCCTCATGGTACCGGTTCCGGGGCGTCACATTCCCCAAACGGCCAGTTTTCCCCCTTGGACTATAAATAGTCCTTCTTCTTCTTTGAGGAGGTAAGGTCAACCATTCTATTTGCTTTCTCTCTCCTACTCCATTGTTGAACCTCAAAAGTTTTCTTCCTCTCCATTCCTCCCATGATTCTTGCATATTCTTGAGGGATTTGAAATATCAGATCTAGATCTACAACTCCACCAATCCATTCCTCCTCTTTGTGAGGGGAACTCTTGGGATCTAGATCTTGGAGTCATGTATTGATTTCCTCCATTGATCTTCCTCTATAATTCCTCCCTAGCACTTGTTGCTTTGGTGGAATTTAAGTGTGAGGGATTTGAACATCTTTGGTGTTCTTGCTTTTGCATCGACTGGAAATTATCTCGAGCCCATATCCATGTACTATTCACGCTATATACCATAGAAATCATCTCGAGCCCAAACATTTTTATACGAGTACACTACTTGATCATCTTTTGTTTTCAGGAGGATTCAGATTTGTTTATCAACATTTGAAATTACTAGTTTGAATTTATTTCCTGTGTTTGTGTCTCATTAAGTTACCTCTACTGAAATTGCAAAATGTATGGATGCAAAAAGATTTATCAAAAGTCATTACTGCTGATCTGCCAACTGTTCGGTTATGGCTAGTAATTCAGTTATCTTGGTGATTGATGAATTGTTAACCGCATAGTATATCAGCAAACATTTGTTTTGTACATTCCTCAGATCGTTTATGTTGTGCAATTTCTACAGTTCTTGGAAGCGAATGCTTTAATCTTTGAAAGCTTAAGTTGATATATGAGGTTCACTAAGTTGTACTTATGCAAATCATAAACTTATGCAAATCATAAGCAATTTAATGTAGGTCCGTGCACTAGAAATACCGTGTGGTAAACTTTGTTTTTTGCTGTCATAGTTTTGTCAGATTTGAAGATTTTACTTTTAATGGCTGAGAAGACTTCAGATGTTTTTAGCTACCTTGGTAATCCTACATCCTGCTGGTATGGTTGAGGCTATTCCAGGAGGTACACCATACATTTCAACCGCACTTTCTCGTGAAAACATAGTAGGACATGTTAAAATTGTTACCTGCAAAAAAACTATTAAAATTATTTTTTATTATGAAAAGTGTTTTCTGGAAAAAAAAATCTATACATATGATTTCCGCACATCCAAACAAACTATTTAAAAATATATTAGTGTTAACAGTTCTAAATGTTGTCCACAAAAGGATGTTCATCCTCTGCGTCGATATAAGATTTGTGGACAAACCCGACAACTAAGAAGGCCAGTCATGATACATCATCAAAACATATGCAAACAAGAACATGAAGAATGTCAATGACCGGACAAATAACGACAAACTTACGAAATAAACTAGTATCATTAAAAAATAGAACCTTCAAAATACTAGCTCTAGAAGGATGGAGGGGATCATCTACTATTTTGAAATTGAAGGACATTATGTAACACACTTGTTTTTGAGTGGGGAAGGAGAATAGTAGATGAATAGCCTAGAGCATGTCCCTCAGTATGTTAATAGCCGCGGCATGCTTCTCCTGCAGACAGGGAAGAAAAAGAAAACCACCCTCACAGTAGTTAGTTGGGTATATATATGATTGATGCATGAAGTGATGGATGACAGGGATTCATTAAGTGAGAGCATGTATTTGTGGACAGAGATATGTGGATGCGGTGGATCACTCACCTGGTCACGAGCTCTGTCCCGGACGCCGCCGCACACCGGCCGTCCGCGCTCGTCGTACAGAATCATCCCGCTGAACCTCGGCAGCTGGCACTTGACGCCCATCAGCACCCTCCTCTGCCAAATCGGCCGCGCCGGCGTGCCGCCCGCCCTCTCCAGCACACCCGAAGCCGAAGGTCTCGGCGGCGCCACCGCTTCCTCCGGCTTGAACGCTCCAGGCCCCACTGGGAGCCCGTAATCAGAGACGCCGCCTCCCATCATCATCATCACATTGTCGACGACGTCGTCATGGCCTCGGCGCCGGCGGTCGGCGTAGACCTTGTCCTTCCACAGAGCCACGGACAGGCAGAGACCCATGGGAGCAAACACGGAGCTGTGGTAGGCAGCAATGGATCAAGATGCAGATGTATACAAGTGTAGGCCAGTGCTCAGTGCAGTGGGCTTCTTATGCGAGTGCGGCCAAGAAGAACCAGGCGGCATCGGTCATCCAGAAGGCTCCATTGAGCAAGGCCTTGAGCGACGGGAGGAAGGGCATGCACTCCAGTACTCCACGCTCCATTGAGCAAGCCCATCGAGGTTCGCGTCGCGTCGCACAGCTGGCAGGCGACCGCGACCGCGCGCTGCTGGAGTGCCCACGCGACGCCGCGCGCGGGGGTCTGGTGCACGTGAAGCGCCCGGATAGCTTTGTTTTTTTTTCCACGCGCGCTGGAATTAATTAATGGAAGAATTAATCGCGCACGACCCAATCTCATCCTCCGCGCACGCGCTCTCTCTCTCAGCTGCTCCGTTTGGTGTCACATTAATCGAGCCGGTGCAGGCCGGCTGGGGGGACGCGCGCGCCCAAACATGCCGCGTTCACCAGGAGCCTTGCAACTCTTCACGTTAATTAATTCCAAGGTTTCATCCATGAGGAATACACGCACCGAAATTGATGCTGGCAACATTAAATCTGACAATGTCATTAATTTGCAGGATCCATCCTTAGATGCATAGTTTCGGACTAGAAACAGGATCGGTACGTGACTAATTTAACCTCCGGACTGGATCATATAGGAGACGGGCAGAAAAGGATTCGTACTTACTAGACTCAAAACTCGAAAAGGGGGGAAACGCGTGACTGACCCTTTCGAGAACTTTCTTCCTTCGTCCACGTCGCCGAGACTCCGGCTCCCATCAGTTCCGGCCGCCGGTTTAAAACCAAATGCATCACATCAGAGGAAACAAATCAATCACGAGCGGGTTGGATGATCAGACGAAAAGAGCAAAAGACATAAAATGAGGATTATACCAGACGGCGGCCGAATCGACAACCGTGACTCGGGTGGACGACGGAGTAAGCCCTCTCTCCAGTGCCTGGCGAGCCAGAACATGGGGTTGATATGGCCTTGATACGGGAGAGGGAAGGACCTGTAGGTAAACTGTGCCATAACACGCTGCAACAGTTATACGTCCTTCCTTCTCTAACGAATAGTACCATTTTGTGATTTATTTATTTATGAGATGGCAGTTAGTAGTACTATACACGAAGCCATATGCATGTTGGACAATAATTACTTCAGTCAGGAGGCACTGGGAGCTCCTTGAGGATTAGAGGGAGGCCGCCTCCCTATGCAGCGCTCCTTGTTGCGTGGAAGGAATAGAGGGATGAGATCAGAGGCTTCAGTTCTTTCTCCTGACAGATGGATTGGTTGGGTTTCCTCTCTCATCTCCAACCAACCACAACTTGTTGTCTTTTTTGTTGCCACATATCAAAAGAATCAACTGATCTTGGCTAAGGGGCAAGAGTGTCATTTTGTGTGCCATTATTGGAAAATAATTGAAATAATTAAAATGGCATGTAATAATTGTTTGCAAAGCAAATAGGGAAATATGACCAATTGAAAATAACCGAAAAATATTATCAATGGTTTGCATAATATAGGGCATATGATCAAATCCTCCAAAATAGCCCCTACCTCCGGTTCGCAACCACTTCCCAAACCCTAGGTCGATCTAGCCGCCACCCATGGAGAAGGCGGCGGCTGCAAGGAAGCGTAGATCCAAAGAGACCGCCGGAAATAGAAAAAGGAAAGGGGCACGCGGTGGCAACAATGACGGCGTTGGGGAGGCAGAGGATCACATCAGCAACCTCCCCGATGTCATCCTATACATCATCATCTCCCTCCTCCCCACCAAGTATGGCGCCCGCACACAAGCCCTCTCTAGCCGGTGGCGCCACCTCTGGCACTCCGCGCCTCTCAACCTCGAGGCTGATGGTACCCTGTGTGGATATGTTCGCAAGCGTGTCCCCATCGTCTCCAAGATCCTCTCTAACCACCCAGGTCCCTGCCGTCGCTTCTACTTCCCTTGCATATACGTGAATTACAATAGCGTAGATAGCCAGCTCGATGAGATTGATAACTGGTTCCAATCTCGAGCACTTGATAAACTCCAAGAGCTCGATATCGAATACGCGCATCGTTGGTGGAATCCTCCTGATATGAGTTTCCCCTTGCCGGCATCTGTGCTACGATTTGCACCCACCCTCGTCGTGGTCAGAATCGGCGGGTGCAATTTTCCCAGTCATATCACAACATCAGTGATTTTCCCCCTCCTCAAGCAGCTCACCCTAGAATATGTTTCAATCTCAGAGGATGTATTTACCAGTGTTTTGTCCGGATGTCGTGTCTTAGAAAGCCTTTTGTTGTTTGACATTTTTACTTCTGGTCGCCTCCACATTAGCTCGCTAACTCTTAGGAGTATTGGCTTCCGTGCTCGTAGGACTTCCACACAAGAACTGATCATCCACGATGCCCCCTGCCTTGAAAGGCTTATGTCATTTTATCCGCCAGACATGAGTTATGAGTCTATTAGGGTAATATGTGCTCCAAAACTGAAGATACTGGGACTTATGTCACCCTTTCTCTCCAATCTAGAGATTGCCACTCTATTCTTCCAGGTAGCCCTTTTTGAATCTTGCATTCTCCGTACCTGCATGCACTGCTATTATTTTATTTTATTTTCATTTATTTTCTCTAGGAAATGACCCCAATCAGCATGACAAACCCGATATGCACTGTGAAAGTTTTGGCTCTTAACTCATTTGAACCTCAGTTGGATGCACTTCTAGACGTCCTTTGGTGCTTCCCCTGCTTGGAAAGGCTCTATGTCAATGTGAGTATTTATCTTTTCTAATGCCAAAATGATGTTTTTGGTAAGTCCAAATCTATATTTGATTGAAAATGATATAGTCTAGTTAGAACATCTTTAACATACACCTCTTCTTTCCCAGTTATGCCAACACTCAACGATGGATATGGAAAACATGCTTCAGTGTGACACACTAGGTCCAATAGAATGCCTCGAGACCCATCTAAAAAGAGTTGTGTTTGAGAATTATGAAGGCCATGACCAAGATGTTGATTTGGCCAAATATTTCATTTTGAATGCAAAAGTGCTAAAGGAGATCAAAATTGCAGGCCCTAAGAGCCACCATACAGAATGGGTGGCTGATCAACACATACTACTGCAAGTGGAAGATAGAGCTTCTAGAGACCTTGAATTTGAGTTCATGAGCGAGTGTAAAAATTTCGGTTACAACAAGCATATCCATGATTTCATCGATGATCCATTTGACTACTCATGTTGTAGACGTGAGCTGGATTGATGCTTTTTTTCAGATGATTCATGTTCTCGATGTTGCGATGGTACATTTTTCAACTCATGTTGTAGACAGGGGTTTTCCCATATATTGTGTAGTATTTGATGGATCCTTCTCTAGAACTGGAAGAGAATGATACTTGAAATTTGTCTTGTCTTTTGACCATACACCAGATTGATATGGCTGCCCGATTTCTAGTTTGAATTTATTTCATGTGTTTGTGTCTCATTAAGTTACCTCTACTGAAATTGCAAAATGTATGGATGCAAAAAGATTTATCAAAGTCATTACTGCTGATCTGCCAACTGCTCGGTTATGGCTAGTAATTCAGTTATCTTGGTGATTGATGAATTGTTAACCGCATAGTATAACAACGAACATTTGTTTTGTACATTCCTCAGATTGTTTATGTTGTGCAATTTCTACAGTTCCCTGGAAGCGAGTGCTTTAATATTTGAAAGCTTAAGTTGATATATGAGGTTCACTAAGTTGTACTTATGCAAATCATAAGCAATTTAATGTAGGTCCGTGCACCAGAAATATCGTGTGGTAAAATTTTTTTTGCTGTCATAGTTTTGTCAGATTTGAAGATTTTACTTTTAATGGCTGAGAAGACTTCAGATGTTTTTAGCAACCTTGGTAATCCTACATCCTGCTGGTATGGTTGAGGCTATTCCAGGAGGCACACCATAGATTTCAACCCCACTTTCTTGTGAAAACATAGTAGGACATGTTAAAATTGTTACCTGCAAAAAAACTATTAAAATTATTTTTTATTATGAAAAGTGTTTTCTGGAAAAATCTATACATATGATTTCCGCACATCCAAACAAACTAGTTTGAATTTATTTCCTGTGTTTGTGTCTCATTAATTTACCTCTACTGAAATTGCAAAATGTATGGATGCAAAAAAGATTTATCAAAGTCATTACCGCTGATCCGAATACCTTTTAGCTGCCAACTGTTTGGTTATGGCTAGTATACATGATTCAGTTATCTTGGTGATTGATGAATTGTTAATCGCATAGTATATCAACATTTGTTTTCTACATTCCTCAGATCGTTTATGTTGTGCAATTTCTATAGTTCCCTGGAAGCGAATGCTTTTATCTTTGAAAGCTTAAGTTGATACATGAGGTTCACTAAGTTGTACTTATGCAAATCATAAGCAATTTAATATAGGTCCGTGCACCATAAATATCGCGTGGTAAACCTTTTTTTTGCTGTCATAGTTTTTTCAAGACTTCAGATGTTTTTAGCAACCTTGGTAATCCTACATCCTGCTGGTATGGTTGCGGCTATTCCAGGAGGTACAACATAGATTTCAACCGCATTTTCATGTGAAAACATAGTAGGACATGTTAAAATTGTTACCTGCAAAAAAAGAGTATTTAAAATAATATTAGTGGTACCAGTTCTAAATGTTGTCCACAAAAGGATGTTCATCCTCTGCGTCGATATAAGATTTGTGGACAAACACAACAACTAGGCCAGTCATGATATATCATCAAAACATGCAGACAAGAACATGAAGAATGTCAATGACCAACCAAATAACGACAAACTTACGAAATAACTATAAACTAGCATCATTAAAAAGTAGAACCTTAACAAAATACTATCTCCAGAAGGATGGAGGGGATCATCTACTATTTGAAATTTAAGGACATTATGTAACACACTTGTTTTTGAGTGGGGAAGGAGAATAATAAGCGAACAATTGAACAACCAATCTAAGTCTGAATTCGCAGGATTAGGACATGAGTGAGAAAAAAGCTTTCATTTTCGTCATTCAGCAGTAAGAGCATCTCCACCGGCGGTCCCGATAGCGGGCATGGACCTCGCCTTGTATTTTCTTCGACTTCGAAGATTGTTATGCTTGGAGTTTCTACGCAAGTCTTCGACTTCCCTATAAACTCGGGGGCTACTGACATGGGCATACCCTTCGGGTACCCATTATTAGTACACCTGGCTCGGCCCAATATGGAGAAGACCCAATATGGAGAGAAGGCCCAACAAGGCAACCCGAAGAAGTAGTCGACTAGGACTCTTGTAAAATCCTAGGCTGGTTGCATATATAAAGCTAGCCAGGGCACCCGAAATAGAGGGGCCAACATATAGACACATAGAGAAACAACATAGATCCGCCTACGGCGGCACCATGTAAACATACTTGTGATCATATACTGGATTGCTAGCAGCACGTAGGGATCCTCCATCGAGGGGACCCGAAGCTGGGTACGTCGTGTGCCTAATCTCGTCCCCGGAATCTCCATCGTCGCTCTCCCGAAACCCTAGTCTACAATACGTAGGCATTGCCGAGGTATTCCCTCGTCAAGCGGCCTCGATAGAGTTTTGGGGGCCGGTGCGGTTTTTGGGCTCGCACCGGTGCGCCCCAAACGGCGCCGGCTAGTTTTCGAGTCCAATAGAATCGCCCGCAACCCCGTGTCGGCCCCTTGGCCAAGGGCGCGAATTGGGCGCGCCGGCGCCTCGCGGAACGATGGTTTTCGCGGGTGGGGGTGCTTTGTCAGCGACAGGACGCGATGGTTCGCATCGGTCGCGACGCGGGAAGGTTGGTCGTCGGCGTTTAATGGTCTCTCGCGCGGAAACCGAAGCGGCCACGAGGGCAGCGACTGGTCACACGGCGTCCAGTCGCGACATCGCCGTTAATGCGGGCAGTTGTCACCGCTATATAGTACATTCCGCGGTGCTATCCTCTCATCTCCACCACCGCCACCGCACTATCAAGAAGGGCTTTCGGTTGGGTAACTTGATTGCATCGTCTTAGGGAGTTCAATCATTTGCATATTTTGCATCCCTATATTCTTGTTGCTTCTTGGTGTTTCTCTGTGTGAGATTCTTGAGCTTGTTGCTAGCTTTTCAACAAGCCCAAGTTCATCGAAAACGGAATCCGTATGCATCTTCTATTGCATTTTAGAGTTTGGACGTCTTTACCATTTCCTTACGTTGGGAGGCTTCGTCTATAAAATCATCTAAAAATATTCTGTGAGGAGTCTCAATATTTCCAACAAAATTGGTTTCATATCAATCGGAGTTCGGAAATTTTATCAAAGTTAAATTCTTTCGAGAAAACTGCGTTTGTGGGGTTCTGGCGATTTCGGCGCTGAAACCGGTGGTGACGGCTCTCCTGCCGGAAAATCTCGGCGAGCCAAAATGGTTCTAATTTCGTATGTGTTTCGGATAAACCGGTTTCGTTCCGGTGTGCTGGTATCGTTCCGGCGAGAGAACCGGCGTTCCGGTTTCAGAACCGGTCCAACCTCGTGTGCTGGAGATTTCCGGCGGCGGTTTCGGTCAGCCGGTTTGCTCGCCGGACCATTTCGGCGTGTAACCAGTGGTGCCGATTTTACCACCGGTACGGGTCGCATGAATTCCCCAAACGGCTAGTTTTCCCCCTTGGACTATAAATAGTCCTTCTTCTTCTTTGAGGAGGTAAGGTCAACCATTCTATTTGCTTTCTCTCTCCTACTCCATTGTTGAACCTCAAAAGTTTTCTTCCTCTCCATTCCTCCCATGATTCTTGCATATTCTTGAGGGATTTGAAATATCAGATCTAGATCTACAACTCCACCAATCCATTCCTCCTCTTTGTGAGGGGAACTCTTGGGATCTAGATCTTGGAGTCATGTATTGATTTCCTCCATTGATCTTCCTCTCTAATTCCTCCCTAGCACTTGTTGCTTTGGTGGAATTTAAGTGTGAGGGATTTGAACAGCTTTGGTGTTCTTGCTTTTGCATCGACTGGAAATTATCTCGAGCCCATATCCATGTACTATTCACGCTATATACCATAGAAATCATCTCGAGCCCAAACATTTTTATACGAGTACACTACTTGATCATCTTTTGTTTTCAGGAGGATTCAGATTTGTTTATCAACATTTGAAATTACTAGTTTGAATTTATTTCCTGTGTTTGTGTCTCATTAAGTTACCTCTACTGAAATTGCAAAATGTATGGATGCAAAAAGATTTATCAAAAGTCATTACTGCTGATCTGCCAACTGCTCGGTTATGGCTAGTAATTCAGTTATCTTGGTGATTGATGAATTGTTAACCGCATAGTATATCAGCAAACATTTGTTTTGTACATTCCTCAGATCATTTATGTTGTGCAATTTCTACAGTTCCTGGAAGCGAATGCTTTAATCTTTGAAAGCTTAAGTTGATATATGAGGTTCACTAAGTTGTACTTATGCAAATCATAAGCAATTTAATGTAGGTCCGTGCACCAGAAATACCGTGTGGTAAACTTTGTTTTTTGCTGTCATAGTTTTGTCAGATTTGAAGATTTTACTTTTAATGGCTGAGAAGACTTCAGATGTTTTTAGCAACATTGGTAATCCTACATCCTGCTGGTATGGTTGAGGCTATTCCAGGAGGTACACCATACATTTCGACCGCACTTTCTCGTGAAAACATAGTAGGACATGTTAAAATTGTTACCTGCAAAAAAACTATTAAAATTATTTTTTATTATGAAAAGTGTTTTCTGGAAAAAAAATCTATACATATGATTTCCGCACATCCAAACAAACTATTTAAAAATATATTAGTGGTAACAGTTCTAAATGTTGTCCACAAAAGGATGTTCATCCTCTGCGTCGATATAAGATTTGTGGACAAACCCGACAACTAAGAAGGCCAGTCATGATACATCATCAAAACATATGCAAACAAGAACATGAAGAATGTCAATGACCGGCGAAATAACGACAAACTTACGAAATAAATATAAATTAGCACCATTAAAAAGTAGAACCTTCAAAATACTAGCTCCAGAAGGATGGAGGGGATCATCTACTATTTTGAAATTGAAGGACATTATGTAACACACTTGTTTTTGAGTGGGGAAGGAGAATAGTAGATGATAGCCTAGAGCATGTCCCTCAGTATGTTAATAGCCGCGGCATGCTTCTCCTGCAGACAGGGAAGGGGGAAAAAACCACCCTCACATAAGTTGGGTATATATGTGATTGATGCATGAAGTGATGGATGACAGGGATTCATTGAGTGAGAGCATGTATTTGTGGACAGAGATATGTGGATGCGGTGGATCACTCACCTGGTCACGAGCTCTGTCCCGGACGCCGCCGCACACCGGCCGTCCGCGCTCGTCGTACAGAATCATCCCGCTGAACCTCGGCAGCTGGCACTTGACGCCCATCAGCACCCTCCTCTGCCAAATCGGCCGCGCCGGCGTGCCGCCCGCCCTCTCCAGCACACCCGAAGCCGAAGGTCTCGGCGGCACCACCGCTTCCTCCGACCTGAACGCTCCAGACCCCACGGGGAGCCCGTAATCAGAGACGCCGCCTCCCATCATCATCATCACATCGTCGGCGACGTCGTCATGGCCTCGGCGCCGGCGGTCGGCGTAGACCTTGTCCTTCCACAGAGCCACGGACAGGCAGAGACCCATGGGAGCAAACACGGAGCTGTGGTAGGCAGCAATGGATCAAGATGCAGATGTATACAAGTGTAGGCCAGTGCTCAGTGCAGTGGGCTTCTTATGCGAGTGTGGCCAAGAAGAACCAGGCGGCATCGGTGCACCGTGCGCCCACCGGCTACCCGTGAGCGCGCGCTTGATTGCTTGCCGCCTGTGCCATGTAAATGCTGCGTATTTACGTTTCACCGTTGCGTCACCGCACCGCAGCCTCCCCGGGTGTGCATGTGAAGCATTCCTACTCCGGCGCTACAGACCCAGACTGGACCTGCCTGCGAGTAACATTCTCAAGACCATGAAAATGGTGTCTCTGTTTGGTGCCAGAAGAATTGCTTCGTGTCTTTGTTTGCTTAAATAGTTGAGCTCCCACCCACGACCAAGGCATCTGATAGCACGTCCCCTTTTTTTTCTCTATTTTTGTGTGTGTGTATCTTATGGTTTTCCATGTTCAACTGTGAACAAAAAAATGATCCTACACTACATGTTTGGAAGGATTTATGCAGGAACGCACCACCTGTAAGGCTGTAACCAACTGAAGCAAAATGATTTAACGAAAGCTTGAATCTATAGAATGTTGGTCATCTTTTAAACCCAGCCCATCAATGAGAATATGCATGTCTAAAGGGCAAAAAAGGTATCCTTCAACCAGTATTATTGAGGAGAAAAATTATGTCCGTTGAGCCTTAAGCTCATTATTACAAAGGGTGTCGATCAACCTCAAACTTACAAGCCAAATACCTTGCAAAGCCAGTTTTCCAGATAAACTGCAACAAGGAGCAATCGGATCAATGGTCTTCAAATTCGGCTTTTTAACACCCACAGACAAGAGTTTCTCCCACGACCCAGAACTGGTGTTGACCAAGGATTTCAAGATGGCCCTGGTTTGCTTTTAGAGATTTTCAACTAGCATCCAACGTTCCCGAGGCAGATACTGATGAATATGAGAATTCCCGTGGACACCATGGTTGTACTATGGCAACATAAGCTAGCACTGTAATCCTTAACCCATCAGCCTTGACACTCATGATGTTGTGCAGTTCAGTGCTTGAGCGTTTATAATGCTACCGGAAAAAAAAAACCGATGGAAGTTTCGAACAAAGGCAGAAACAGAGAAAATTAGCACTGAGCCTTACACAGAATCAGGGCAGCAGCCATTAACATTACGACAACCCGCCACTCGGTAGTAAGAAAGGTAATGGTGACACCTAACAGCGGAAATCAGGGGGTACAGTTTCTTCTGTGAAGTACTCTTTTCTCACAGTCTCAGCATCACAAAATCTCACCTTATATGAAGAAACAAAAACAACATAAGTGGGAAAATATTAGATGTAAAATCATTTGATGAAATATGTTGAGAGAAACAAGTACTGACCAGGGAGGCATATTGTTTCAACAGAGGTTTAACAAGCTGCCACATTGGCTGAAACACAAATGGTGCATCCACAAAAAGAACTTGGCCAAGCCGCTTCGGATAGTAATAGTAGAATACATCAATCTGGAAATCGCAGGAAATTAACTCTGATCTACGTAGTACCAGATTAGGGAACAATAGTTGTATGTGCATGTGCACAAAAGCTCATCAGCCAGTAAATATGCTTCAGAATTTTGGGAGTTACAACTATACATGGTTGGACCTCAAAGACCAAACTATATGTGGGCTCACTACACAGCCCAAGCATGTTAATTTACTTCCTATTTAGATTGATGAGTCTCAGCATGCCTTTGCATGTCAAGAACTTTTCTGTTTTGAGTGTATCTGGAAACCAACTTCCATTTTCTGGTTAATAGATCTAGTGAAAGGTGCATGCATGATTCTCAAACGGTATGTTGCTCTCATCTGAAATGCGTTCTTATAGCTGCCAACACAATTAGTGGGAGCAATAACTTCAACTCGGGAAAAGACTGAACTTACCAAAAACTTCAAGAATTGGAGATCACCATTTTCTACACGGAAGCCTCGAAGATCAAAAATTCCAAGTATGTTATCTGTTCCCGTTGGAAGTTTATTTAAAGCCTTTTCGACCAAAAAGGCGCATAGTTTCTCATTTTCATGTGGATCTTGCTTCTGTAATAGCAATACTGTTTACCCATCAGCCATATAACTCGGAACAAAAGGCATCTAAAACACAAAAGACATCAGCATGATAGATTATATAGAATAAAATAGGGCCAATAGGTCTGCCATGTCAGGTTGTAGTCAACAATTCAAAATTCTCTTTTCTCTGAAAAGTTTGGCCTGATAGTTCACGACATAATTCTGTATCTTTACCTTTTGATTTGATACTTTAACACTTGCCAAAGGCGTATGATTTCATTCAGGCGAAGGAACATCAGTTTGTTCAAAATATGTCTCAAGATTCAGAGCATGAGAAACTTACAGAAGGAAAATGTTTGGCTGCCACTACGACTAGCACAGGTCTGCCGGAGGTGTCAAAAGAAGAATGCACATATGCCTTGCCAGTTTGATACAACCCTTTCACTGATTCTTCCGATAATTCTGACACACGAAAATCTTGACGCCATTTCTAGTGCAGATGAAAGGAAAGATGAAGGTACAAAAAAAAATGGGAAAAACAAGTCTTCACCGTCAATAATTTGATGGACAAAATGTTAGGTCCTCAATGAAGATACAAAACAGAAGGCGTTAGGCAAAACATTCTAAAAAAATCTCACATTGGAACAAACCCGGCTCATTTTGTCATGGATAAGAAGCCCCCTCCCACAAACTAAGAGAGAGGATGAGAACAAAATAAATTGGACACTATATAAGAAGAGTGATCCACTTGGAGTATGCAAGTTAAGAAGAAAGAATAAGAAGAAACATGAAAGGAAGGGCTACTATTTATGAGCTGAACACAACAGGTTGTAGGATACAATGGCCTTGGTCAACTTGGAGACGGCCTCATCAACGGCGAATTTCCTGTCCTTTAAGAACCAGAGGATCATCTCGTCATCATCCCTCCCGCTTCTGCCAGTCGGGAGGCCTGGATGCTCCCTTTCCAGCCTCTCTTTAACCTCCATGACGAGCTACACACATGGAACAACCAACGCGCGATAATGTAAGTCCTAGCCTACACACCCAGTGTCAGCCGCTTGTGGTATTTCCGACGAATCAGTGCCATCCAGCAGCAAAGGAGACGAGGAAATCCTTTGAATCGGGAGCTGAACACGTGGTACGGGCTTGCTAACCTTGGAGGTGTAGGCGCCACCGGGAGCGGTGCTGCAGCAGAACACTGACCTCCTGGCGAGGCCCCGCGGAGGCGGAGGAGCCCGGACGATGGAACGGAAAGAGCAGGCGGCGGCCATCGCCTCTCCTCTCCTCTTAGAATTTTCGATTCGCGGCCGCAGCGCTAATGGAAGCGTGCGACGCCGGATTGGGGGTCGACGGCCGACGGGTCCACGGTGGCCGGTGGTCGTGAGGCTTTCCCCGGATAGGGTCCCGATGGAATGAGACAGTGAGATGCGGTGAGCACTGAGCAGGGCCGATCCTGCCGTATCTTTCAGTTATACATTTCTAATTTGGTTATCTATGCCCTGAAGTTTTGTTGTCTTTCGCTTGTTTTGTAAAAAGGATTGATGCAACCATATTTTTTGTTTCTCCAATCATCCAACTTGGTACAGCTGCTCTATTTGAATCTGAAGATTGTATGTCTTCCCATTTTCTGAAAATGATTGATGCAACCATACTGACTTCCAGTACTCTAATTGATATGGCTGATATATTTTTAGTCCCGCGTCCGCTTCTAATTCTTGACATAGTCTGCCAGACACCGGGAGGTCCCTATGCATGTGAGTGTGTTTGGGTTGTGGCCAAAGTGTTCCCTGCCAATTTGTTTTGCCATGACCTAAAAAATACTACTCCCAAAATGACAAAACCTCAACCAGAATTTTGGGAGGAAATTGCAGCTTCCACTAGGTTTAGCTCATTTCGCTGCTCAAAACACTACATCGATAAAACTTTTGCAGTCTCCACCAAGTCTAATCTAATCAGTTGCAACCCAGTCTAAATACTCATTTTATCACCCTTAATAGTAAAACTGACGAGTCGGTCCCACACAGTAAGCCCGCTTTTAATCAGGTACCGCACCTCCCCATGTGTTGCGGAACGAGGGCGACCCGTGAAAATGCCTCGGTTGTAGGCAGAACACAAAAGGGAAACGGCTCACACTTAGAGCATCCCAGTCGTGTGTTACCATGGCGTAAGCTTCGGAAACATCCGATTTTTATTCAAATTTCTTTAAATTTACAAGTTTAAATGAAATATGC
Source organism: Lolium perenne (assembly GCF_019359855.2). Taxonomy (NCBI): domain Eukaryota; kingdom Viridiplantae; phylum Streptophyta; class Magnoliopsida; order Poales; family Poaceae; genus Lolium; species Lolium perenne. The sequence goes on along the minus strand of NC_067249.2, from coordinate 34,001,231 downwards.
TGAAATTTAAACACCTAAACTAATTGCGGTGTGGGATGAAGCGCCAGAACCACTCCATGTTGGGCTCTTCCTCTGCCGCATCCTCCTCCTTGATGGCCACGTTGCCGCCCGCGCCAACTCCTACCGTGCTGGCTGCACTATTTCCTTCGCTAGCCGTGAGGTCGACAAGTTTGCCGAACTCTCAAATACGTGTTTGAAAAGAAAGCGGTACTTGTAGCTTTCGCTTCCATTTTAAGTTTCTCCACTGTTATGGTCATATTCTATTTTACATATGCACTGTTAATATTTATTGTCTCCTAAATTACACTCTTATATTGTTGCTGCACCATTTCTACTTTTTTTTTTGGCATGCACTTGACTAAAACAGCTTCCTATTGTAATTTTGTTTCTAGGTTAGCTGTTAACATGGTATTAGACTGGACTGCAAAGGATTAGATGTAGACCTGGTGGAAGGTGCAAATTTTCTGTCGATGTGGTGGTATGTGCAACGGTTTGAGATGAGTCTGGTGGAGAGTGCAATTCCCTCCAATTTTGGCTAGCCAATCTTTGGTAGGGTGATATTGGAATCAAACACATTCTGTGTCTTACAAATAATATGGTTTTGCAAATATGATTTTGTCTAAAAGAAGATTATGAAACTCCGCCTATGTTGTCTCAACATAGCCGGTCCCAAGCCCGGGTAAAGGAGGAGGGTTGTGATAGGCGAGGCGACAACGTAAAAAACCCAGCCACTCTTATGTAGATGAAACCCAAAGGAACCTCGTTGGGGCGTAACCCTCTTAGCGACGCGCCACATCGGAACCCGGGTGTGGTGTCAAATGGGCAAGGGCCGGGCGGTCACCCCCTTGGTGACGCGCCGTATCTTGATCTGGATACGGTGATAAGTGAGCAAGGGTCGGGTCGCCGCTTCCTTAGTGGCGCACTGCACCGACGCCCCGGTGTAGTGAAAAATGAGCAAGGGTCTCCGCATTTGACTCGACGAGTGCGGAGGGTAAGGAAGTTAGCCGAGCCTAGGAGGATACGCTTAGGTAGCTGGAACGTAGGGTCCCTGACGGGTAAGTTATGGGAGTTAGTTGATACAGCGGTGAGGAGGCGTGTGGATGTCCTATGTGTCCAAGAGACCAAATGGAAGGGACAGAAGGCGAAGGAGGTGGAGGATACCGGTTTCAAGTTGTGGTACACGGGGACAACTTCAAACAAAAATGGAGTAGGCATCTTGGTCAATAAGAGCCTCAGGGATGGAGTTGTGGACGTCAAGAGGCAAGGGGACCGGATGATCCTTGTCAAGCTGGTTGTTGGGGACTTAGTCCTCAATGTTATCAGCGCGTATGCCCCACAAGTAGGCCATAATGAGAGCACCAAGAGGGAGTTCTGGGAAGGCTTGGAGGACTTGGTTAGGAGGGTACCTATTGGTGAGAAGCCCTTCATAGGAGGAGACCTCAATGGCCATGTGGGTACATCTAACACAGGTTTTGAAAGGGTGCATGGGGGCTTTGGCTATGGCATCAGGAACCAAGAAGGAGAAGATGTCCTAAGCTTCGCTCTAGCCTATGACATGGTCGTAGCTAACACCCTCTTTAGGAAGAGAGAATCCCATCTAGTGACATTCAGTAGTGGTCTACACTCTAGCCAGATTGATTTTGTCCTCTCTAGAAGAGAAGACAGACGCGCCTGCATTGATTGTAAGGTGATACCTGGAGAGAGTGTTGTCCCTCAACATAAGCTGGTGGTTGCTGACTTTCGCTTTAGGATCCGTGTCCAGCGGGGTAAGCGCGCCAAAGTCGCTAGAACAAAGTGGTGGAAGCTCAAGGGTGAGGCATCCCAGGCTTTCAGGGAGAGGGTTATTAAGGAGGGCCCTTGGGAGGAAGGAGGCGATGCAAACATGATGTGAACGAGTATGGCGACCTGCTTGCGGAAGGTCGCTGTAGAGGAGTTTGGGGTGACTAAGGGAAGTAGAAGGGAAGCTAAGGATACCTGGTGGTGGAACGATGAGGTCCAGAAGGTTATTAGGGAGAAAAAGGACTGTTTCAGATGCCTATATCTGGACAGGAGTGCAGCTAACATGGAGAAGTACAAGGTGGCGAAGAAGGCTGCAAAGCGGGCGGTGAGTGAAGCAAGGGGTCGGGCGTATGAGGACCTCTACCAACGTTTAAACACGAAGGAAGGCGAAAGGGACATCAACAAGATGGCCAAGTTTAGGGAGAGGAAGACAAGGGATGTCAACGAAGTCAAATGCATCAAGGACAGAGATGATCAGCTTCTTGTGAAGGATGAGGCGATCAAGCGTAGATGGCGGGAGTACTTTGACAACCTTTACAATGGAGAGGCTGAGAGCTCTACCATTGAGCTAGACGACTCCTTTGATGATACCAGCATGTGCTTTGTGCGACGTATCCAGGAGTCTGAGGTTAAGGAGGCGTTAAGGAGGATGAAAGGCGGCAAGGCGCCCTACAAGAAATCTGCCATAATATGATGTTTTTTTTATGACTGGAAATCAAAATATCATAACTTTATGACGTTCCTAGCTTTGACCGTCCTTGGCCACTCCGGGGGGGGCGAAACCCTAGAAAATCGTGACGTTATTGGGCAAAAACGTCATTGGCAATTTAGGTCAAAACGTCATTAGCAAAAGTAAGTGGCCTACGACATTTTTCCACTGCCGATTGCGACAAATCAGTAACGTCATTGGCATTTGGCTCAATACAATGGTATGTGTTTGGCTGCCATGTCATCCATTTTGCCTATGTGTCCCTTTTCGGGTCCCACGCGCCTCACACGTGTCACTAGAAGCAACTGGCTTGAACTAACTGACATGTAGGACCAACTGATACTTGTGGGACCAAGGCGTCTTGTAATTTTTTTCTCTGTTGCGTCCACCATTTTAGTGGGCTGCTGGTGATATCATCCTCTTTTGGGCTGTCCTCTACTAGGCTGCTGGCCTACCCTAATGTATATGGTGGTTGAATTGCTAGCACGACGGCCCATCCGGTGGTTGAATTGCTGGCCCGACGGCCCATCCGGGGTTGGAAATAACTGGCAAAAATTGCGCTTGCGGGGACTCGAACCCTTGACCTGGCGCTGCCGCACTACCACTCCTTACCGCTTTGCTACAATAGTGTTGTTGACAATATAGACATGATAGAACAATGTGTAGCAACTCCTTTTGCACGGCTCGCCGGCGTCAGCCATGCACGGCGGCGCCACCCATATATGGTCACCGGTGTCAGCCATGTAAAGTGGATGGGTCCTGATGGTATCCCCATCGAGGCGTGGAGAGGCCTTGTAGACGTAGCGATAGTATGGCTAACTAAGCTTTTCAACCTCATTTTTCGGTCAAACAAGATGCCCGAAGAATGGAGGCGGAGTATTTTAGTACCAATCTTCAAAAACAAGGGGGATGTTCAAAGTTGTACTAATTACCGTGGAATCAAGCTGATGAGCCATACTATGAAGCTATGGGAGAGAGAGTCATGTTGGGATACGTTGCATAGAAAACAAAAAATTTCCTACCGCGAGAACGCAATCCAAGCCAAGATGCAATCTAGAAGATGGGAGCAACGAGGGGATGAATGAGACTAACCCTTGAATATTTCCAAAGCCTATACGAGTAGGCTCTTATTGCTACGGTAGACGATCACTTGCCGCTTGCAAAAGCGCGTAGAAGATCTTGATCACGGTGCCACGATCGGGCAGCACCTCCGTACTCGGTCACACGTTCGGTGTTGATGACGACGTCCTTCTCCCCGTTCCAGCGGGCAGCGGAAGTAGTAGATCCTCCTCGGAATCCCGGCAGCACGACAGCGTGGTGGCGGTGTCGATGGAGATCTCCGGCGGAGCTTCGCTAAGCATATGCGGGAGAAGTAGTGGAGGAGGGGTGCTAGGGTTTGGGGAGAGGGGGTGCCATGGGCGCCGGCGTCAAGGGGGCAGGGGTGGTGCGGCCAAGCCATGGGCTGCCCCCTCCCTCTCCTCCTCATTATATAGGTGGAACCCCAAGGGTTTGCCCAAAGTCTTCGAATAAGACCCCAACAGAAAAAACTGCCTTATGGACGAAACCTAGAGGGACAGGGACTCTCCCCTTCCCCCTTTTCTTTGGCCGGCCAAGGAGGTGGAGTCCACCATGGACTCCACCTTCCCACTTGGTTGGCTGGTTAGGGTTTGTGGAGTCCCTCCGGGACTCCTCCTTCCATAGTAATTTATTTCCAGATAATTCTAGAAACCACCTTCCATAAATTCACCGGATCATTTCCAAACTTGGAAAGTGACTTCTTATATATGAATCTTATTCTCCGGACCATTCCGGAACTCCTCGTGATGTCCTGGATCCCATCCGAGACTCCGAACAAAACTTCGAACTCCATTCCATATTCCATATCTACTTAAACGACATCAAACCTTAAGTGTGTCACCCTACGGTTCGCGAACTATGTAGACATGGTTGAGACTTCTCTCCGACCAATAACCAATAGCGGGATCTGGAGATCCATAATGGCTCCCACATATTCAACGATGACTTTAGTGATCGAATGAACCATTCACATACGATACCAATTCCCTTTGTCACGCGATATTTTACTTGTCCGAGGTTTGATCATCGGTATCACTCTATACCTTGTTCAACCTCGTCTCCTGACAAGTACTCTTTACTCGTACCGTGGTATGTGGTCTCTTTATGAACTTATTCATATGCTTGCAAGACATTAGACGACATTCGACCGAGAGGGCCCAGAGTATATCTATCCGTCATCGGGATGGACAAATCCCACTGTTGATCCATATGCCTCAACTCATACTTTCCGGATACTTAATCCCACCTTTATAACCACCCATTTACGCAGTGGCGTTTGATGTAATCAAAGTACCTTTCCGGTATAAGTGATTTATATGATCTCATGGTCATAAGGACTAGGTAACTATGTATTGAAAGCTTATAGCAAATAACTTAATGACGTGATCTTATGCTACGCTTAATTGGGTGTGTCCATTATATCATTCACATAATGACATAACCTTGTTATTAATAACATCCAATGTTCATGATCATGAAACGATGATCATCTATTAATCAACAAGCTAGTTATACAAGAGGCTTACTAGGGACTCCTTGTTGTTCACATAACACACATGTATCAATGTTTCGGTTAATACAATTATAGCATGGTATGTAAACATTATCATAAACTCAAAGATATTATAATAACCATTTTATTATTGCCTCTTGGGCATATCTCCAACAGTCTCCCATTTGCACTAGAGTCAATAATCTAGTTTACATTTGTAAAGATATAACACCTTGGCCTTCCGGTGCTTTATCATGTTTTGCTCACGGGAGAGGTTTTAGTCAACGGATCTGACATGCTCAGAACCGTATGTATTTTGTAATTCATTTGCGTCTCAACGCATCACTCATTTCCAAATGAGTCGGCATTAAATATGTTTGGTCTTCTGGTGGAACCTTAATTCCGCGGTCTGAAATATGTCACTAATATTGTCATACACAATATAGCTTCAAAGTTCTGACACTATCGGAACTACACCAAGTTCTCAAAGAACCTTTTGACTTAACATCCTTTGTCATTGTCAAAACAATAACATACTCTGCCTTCTTTCGTAGAATCCGTCACAATATTTAGAACTCTTCTAAATCTAGCATAGACAACTTCTATCTCATTGTGCTACCTTTTAAACAACACTTAGCCTAATTGAGATTGAAATTTATTTTATATGCGACCAAACTAATATCGGTGCAACACATTACATCGATTTGTTTGTCATTACACCATATAAAATTATATATATATCCTTGGATCTTCTAAAGTACTCAAGGATATTCCTACTGTTTGTCCAATAATCATCACATGAATTATTCTGGTATATGCTCCTAACTCTTTAGAGCACAGGACATCTGATTTTGTACATATTCTTCGTGATCTAAAATCACTCATGTGTTTTTACTCATCGAGTGTCAAATACACTCAAGTCTTGTTAAACCTTCACATGAAAAGAACACCTTCTTAATATTTCTATGTACTTTGACTTAAACTTATTATGTATTCCAATCTATCTTCATAGATCTTGACACTAAATATGTTTCAGTCCATATCCTTTCATTGAAGTTAATTCTCAATGAAATCTTTTAATCAAGTATATAATTACATCATTTATAACCAACTATATGTCATCTACATAAAGTATTATAAATATGTCTCAGCGCTCCCACTTAATTTCTTGCAAATGCAAGCCTCTTCATCGTCTCTGATGAAATCAAAAACTCTTTGAAGATTTCATCTGGTGAAGATTCCAACTCCGCGATATTTACTTCATCCAATTGAAGTTCGTATACCTATCTAGTATTTCACGGACTAGCAAAACTTTTGGTTGTATCTTGTATACACCTTTAATACACACTTCTGTTAAGTAATGTATCTTGCCATCCTACTAGCATATCTCATAAAAGAAATATGTAGTGATTACTAGAATAATCCACATAGACTATAAGCATTGCTACGGAAGATCTAATCTTATCGTAGTCAACTCTTTGAACTTTGTCGTAAACAACTTTTCAACAAGTCAAGCTTCATCAATTTTTATAGATCCATTTACTTTCAAAAAGTATTCATCTATTTTGGATTTCATGGCGTATAGCCATTTTAACGGAGTCAGGGCCTATCATAACTTCTTTGTTTGTAGTTGGTTTATCATTGTTCAAAATCAATCCTTTGTCCACAAATCATTTATTTGATCACAAAGTAAACCATACCTACATGGTTCAATATGTACTTTGATCTCCATGGCTAAAACAATTTGTAGTCATGGGAGCCATGATCGTCGTGGCCACTTCCGGAACCAATTCCGATGTTGTGCTACTCTGATCATTATGCTCAGGTTCATAAACCTTATCAAGTTCTATTGTCCTCCCACTCAAATACTTCGCTAGAAACAATTTCTTGGAAATAAGAAACATTGACAAACACTTTTGTCTTTGTCTACATAGTGGGAAGAATTCCCAATCAATTCTCTGGAATAACCAACAAAGACATTCATCCGATTTTGGTTGTAAACTTATTTACTTATGCTATGCATACCAAAATTTTAAGAAAAGACTATTAGGATTCATACCCATGCCATAACTCGTATGGTGTCATTTCAACGGATCATGATGATGCTCTATTAAGTGTAAAAGCGGTAGTCACTAAAGCATAATCCACAAAAAATATAATGGCATCAATATTTTATCTCATCATTGATCCAACAAGGTTTGGATACGTCTTTTGGATACTTCATCATCATTATGATACTCCAGAAATGTGAGTTGTAGAACAATTTTATGACTCTCTTAGATGTTCGCTAAAACTCGTAATTCAAATATTTTCCCAATGATCCAATCATAGATATTTGATTTTTCTATTACGATGATTTCCACTTCATGCTGAAATTTATTTGAATCCATTCAAATGTTTCAAACTTCTTCCTTATCGAATATATCCACATATATATACTCAATTTATTGTTGGAAGTTTTCATGAAGTAGAAGAATCTCCCGCACACAACTATGCCCAGTGAACCACATATATCATCATGTATGTTTTCACTAAGTTAGTTGCCCGTTCAACTCTTGGCCTATGAACGGTATTTTAGTCATTACTTTTTAGAAAAGATTTTGCAAGCGCCAAACGATTCAACAAATCAAATGACTCCAAAAATCCATTTGCATGGAGTTCCTTCATGCGTTTCTTTCTAATATGACCTAAATGGCGGTTCCACAAATAAGTGGAATTCAAATCATTTGCCTTATGGCATTTTAGCGTCAGTGTTATGTATGTGTGTTTCACCATTTATAATAACTTATCCATCGTATATGCAGTAATGTCATAATTTGAACAACTCATTGTTTTCATTTGACCAGAGCAAAATAACAATTATTAAGTTCTTTATTATAAATTCTAAGGGCTAGATAGAATGCTAATGACGAACATAATAACACTTTATTTTGTTCCAGTCGTGCATTCCTATCATATTCCTTGTCAGTCACTTAGGCCATTGTATTCTTGTATTGCGTTGTTTTTGTATGACACTTCATACCAACCAATATGGTACAAATACCCAAGAATTTCATTGTGTGACCTAACTAGGAATATAACCATAACATGTATATCATTTATATACACCTGAGCTAGACATTCTAGTCTTTTCTTTCTTTCTGCCAATAATCTTTTGTAGTTTCTCTTTTAGCTTTCCTCATTATTCAGAAAAACACATCAACTTTAATAACTTCTCGGTTTGTTAGTCAAATACCAATAACCTTGAGGTTCTTACTTTTAAGTTGATCATCATATGACAAGTGTTCCGGATTTCACTATTAGTAACCTTGTCATATGATTAACAATTTCACTCATAATTTTATCCATTGTATCATGATGACTTTCTGAGACCATGTCTGTACATGCTAGGCTCATAAAGTTTTAACCTTGGTATTTGCATGTGCAAATCTGGCTTGCACCCGTTGTATGCACACGTAGAATCTATAACACCCGATCATCACGTGATGCTTCGATACGACGAGTCTTAGCAACGGTGCATACTAAGGATGATAACTTCATGGATATGCGAATATTGTTAGTGCCCCAATAGTTGGAGGATTGGGACACCTTGCGTCTTCAACCTTCGTACATTCCCATAAAACTTTTGAGTTTATGTAGTCTCACCAAATTATATTCTATCATCTTGCAATAAGGTCTTAGATATCACATATATCTCATACCTTGATTATTTCTGAAAACTAAATTTTCAGCTCCTTACTTTTCAAACAGATTTGAACTTCGATTTTCACGGAGACAAGATAACTTTATGTACTAATTGAAACCATAGCTCTTTGAATCAACAATGTGAGGTTTACTAAAAGTTTGCTATAGGACTTAATCACTTCTTGATTCTTTAACAATACGGTACCAGTCCGTAAAGTTTCTTGTCAGATTTTAACAGTATTTCTATCTCAATAACAAGACTAGCGCATGATAGAATAACGGATGCCAAAACTACAAAATTAATTCAAAATACTACTCAGACTAGGTTTATGATAATTAGTTCATGTTTTAATCTAATTACTAATGAACTCCCACTTAATACAACATCCCTCATAGTTGTTAAGTGGTACACGATCCAAATCCACTACACCAAAACCGATCATCACGTGAGATGATGTAGCTTCAATGGTGAACATCAACATGTTGATCATATCATCCATATGACTCGTGTTCAACCTTTCGGTTTCCGTTGTCCCGAGGCCATGTCTGTACATGCTAGGCTCGTCAAGCAAACCCAAGTATTCCGCGTGTGCAACATGGCTTACACCCGTTGTATATGAACGTTGAATCTATCACATCCGATCATCACGAGATGCTTTGAAACGACGAACTTTGGCAACGGTGCATACGAGGGGAGAACACTTTATTATCTTGATATTAATGTGAGGGATCATCTAATAATGCTACCGCCGCGTTTTAAGCAAAATAAGATGCATAAAGGATTAACATCACATGCAATTCATATGTGATATGATATGGCCCTTTAGTATTTGCGCCTTTGATCTTCATCTCCAAAGCACGGACATGATCTCCATCATCAACGGGCATGATCTCCATCATCGTCGGCGTAGCGTCAAGGTCCATGGCGCCGTCTTCATGGTTGTTCACCTCATGTAGCAACTATTACAACTACTTTGAAATACTAATCAACATGAAAATTAAAGACAACCATAAGGTTCCTGCCGGTTGCCACAATACAATAATGATCATCTCATACATATTCATCATCACATTATGGCCATATCACATCACCAAACCCTGCAAAAACAAGTTAGACGTCTCTAATTTGGTTTGCATATTTTACGTGGTTTAGGGTTTTCGAGAGAGATCTAATCTACCTACGAACATGAACCACAACGGTGATACTAATGTTGTCAATAGAAGAGTAAATTGAATCTTCACTATAGTAGGAGAGACAGACACCCGCAAAGCCTCTTATGCAATACAAGTTGCATGTCGAACGAGGAACAAGTCTCATGAACGCGGTCATGTAAAGTTAGTCCGGGCCGCTTCATCCCACTATGCCACAAAGATGCAAAGTACTCAAACTAAAGACAACAAGAGCATCAACGCCCACAAAACCATTGTGTTCTACTCGTGCAACCATCTATGCATAGACACGGCTCTGATACCACTGTTGGGATACGTTGCATAGAAAACAAAAAATATTCCTACCGCGAGAACGCAATCCAAGCCAAGATGCAATCTAGAAGATGGGAGCAACGAGGGGATGAACGAGACTAACCCTTGAAGATTTCCAAAGCCTATAAGAGTAGGCGCTTATTGCTGCGGTAGACGATCACTTGCCGCTTGCAAAAGCGCGTAGAAGATCTTGATCACGGTGCCACGATCGGGCAGCACCTCCGTACTCGGTCACACGTCCGGTGTTGATGACGACGTCCTTCTCCCCGTTCCAGCGGGCAGCGGAAGTAGTAGATCCTCCTCGGAATCCCGGCAGCACGACGGCGTGGTGGCGGTGTCGATGGAGATCTCCGGCGGAGCTTCGCTAAGCATATGCGGGAGAAGTAGTGGAGGAGGGGTGCTAGGGTTTGGGGAGAGGGGGTGCCATGGGCGCCGGCCTCAAGGGGGCAGGGTGGTGCGGCCAAGCCATGGGCTGCCCCCTCCCTCTCCTCCTCATTATATAGGTGGAACCCCAAGGGTTTGCCCAAAGTCTTCGAATAAGACCCCAACAGAAAAAACTGCCTTATGGACGAAACCTAGAGGGACAGGGACTCTCCCCTTCCCCCTTTTCTTTGGCCGGCCAAGGAGGTGGAGTCCACCATGGACTCCACCTTCCCACTTGGTTGGCTGGTTAGGGTTTGTGGAGTCCCTCCGGGACTCCTCCTTCCATAGTAATTTATTTCCGGATAATTCTAGAAACCACCTTCCATAAATTCACCGGATCATTTCCAAACTTGGAAAGTGACTTCCTATATATGAATCTTATTCTCCGGACCATTCCGGAACTCCTCGTGATGTCCTGGATCCCATCCGAGACTCTGAACAAAACTTCGAACTCCATTCCATATTCCATATCTACTTAAACGACATCAAACCTTAAGTGTGTCACCCTACGGTTCGCGAACTATGTAGACATGGTTGAGACTTCTCTCCGACCAATAACCAATAGCGGGATCTGGAGATCCATAATGGCTCCCACATATTCAACGATGACTTTAGTGATCGAATGAACCATTCACATACGATACCAATTCCCTTTGTCACGCGATATTTTACTTGTCCGAGGTTTGATCATCGGTATCACTCTATACCTTGTTCAACCTCGTCTCCTGACAAGTACTCTTTACTCGTACCGTGGTATGTGGTCTCTTTATGAACTTATTCATATGCTTGCAAGACATTAGACGACATTCCACCGAGAGGGCCCAGAGTATATCTATCCGTCATCGGGATGGACAAATCCCACTGTTGATCCATATGCCTCAACTCATACTTTCCGGATACTTAATCCCACCTTTATAACCACCCATTTACGCAGTGGCGTTTGATGTAATCAAAGTACCTTTCCGGTATAAGTGATTTATATGATCTCATGGTCATAAGGACTAGGTAACTATGTATTGAAAGCTTATAGCAAATAACTTAATGGCGTGATCTTATGCTACGCTTAATTGGGTGTGTCCATTATATCATTCATATAATGACATAACCTTGTTATTAATAACATCCAATGTTCATGATCATGAAACGATGATCATCTATTAATCAACAAGCTAGTTATACAAGAGGCTTACTA